>NC_083776.1:21011067-21338567 GCF_963514075.1 Conger conger
CAAAGCTATTTAAATATCACACATTGTACAAAAGGGCAGCTCCATTCCAGTCTGTTTTAGCAGGTTTGTCTCTGAATATTCCACTGTGAATATCCACTAGACAAGCTCACACTGCTTCATTACTGCAGACATCACCCTAATCAACTTATTGTCGACTGAATGGAAAGGCATGCATGTTTAATTTAGTTGAAAATTCTCTGATTCCTGCTGAGTGTGAGAATGCTATTAATGGGGAACGTTTTGGGCATGGGGTGACTCAGAGTGGGGTAAACTCTCAGAGGGCCTGGGGAAGGAGGGGGAACAGTGATTGTCCTCCCATCCCGCATTCACGCAGCAGAATCTTATGTTATCTGCAAAGGCTGTTTTCGTAGTTTTAGATCAATTAAAGGTATTTTTGCTGCTTTAGGTCAATTTCGTTTTTTAATAACCGATGTGACCACTGATTTTGTTGTTGTTAAGTTGATGAAATTTCACTTTTTTCAGCATAACAAACACATAAACACACACACACACACACACACATACACAAGCACACGCACACACATACACACACAAACACATACACACACATACACATGCACACAAACGCATACACACACATACACACATTCACACGCACACACATACAAACATACACATACACACACACATACACACACATACATGCACACACACGTACACACACATACACACACACATATATACACACACACACACACCCACACACATACACACACACAGAATAACACAGGGGTTGTGTTGTCAGACACTCGTGATAATGAAGGCTGAACTGTGAGTGGCCCGAGACTCGAAGAAGCTCAATAAGTCATGACCCATGAAAGCTTCATCATGAAGCACTCAGACAAATTCTCATTTGCTGTGACAGAGCAGGGCAGCAGACCATTAAAACTAAATTCCCCAGGTAGGACTAGCGCCCCTGGAGCTTCTAAATAAGAGACGCATTGGTCAACTAGCAAATCAGATTACAGTGTCTAGCATACTCTGCCAGCCTCGGCATGGTGCACTTCAAGTCAAGCAGCGCTTGTCATTTACAAAACACACACAACTTATTTCCCAAGAGCAATGTCCTCTTTAAAAAGGCACCTGGTCCTTTCCTGTAAATACGGAAAAAGAAAGGCTGTGGTCCAAGCATTTACACGTCATTTGTGTGAGAGATACTGACTTTTGTGTGTTTTTACTGTACATGTAGCATAATAATTGAATGATTATATTAAGGCAAACAGTACTACCTCAGTTCAAAGATTCATCATTATATGGGTGTTGCTGAATTGTTATTATGTATGACATGGAAAATGAAACTAATTTTAAACCCTTCAAAGGCAACATTTTCTGTTGCAGACAATTCACCTTGATGACTTCAGCATTATGTAATTCTTCTGTAATGAACCTCATAGGGGTGTTGCTGAACTGGTATGAATCCTTTCATTGTTAATAGATTTTGACTTCAGACCCTGTTAAAGCCTGTTCTACTCTTGTACTGCTCCTGGAAAAAGTCTGTGCGAGATTATTTCAGACTTACATTCAGTTAGGCCTCTCTGAAGTCATCTGGGAGCAGGAGATTCAACAAATCAATCTTACATATATATTGTGCTTACATTTCCATATTGCCATTTCATTATTTTGGCTGCATTAAAATGTATTGATTTGCCTCTGCTTCAAAACTTTAAATGAAATTCTGGCTCAGGACCTTCAGAACATCTCTTTTTACTGTTTGGATTCATACCTGTGGACAAAAACGGACGCTTACCACTTAACAATCTTTGCTGAGTGTTGTGTTTGCACTGAACTGAATACTGTGAGTAGCCTACCCATTGGACGACTCTTGTGCTCCAAAATCTAGCAGCTTTAGTAACCTGTAGAAAATGTAAATGATGTACAGTAGGGGTCACCAACCCTCGAGGACAGAAACATTAACTTTGGAGGCATATTGTACTGCCCCTGGGCTGTAGCAATGAAAGAGAGAGGTTAATTGGCGTAAACTGCCCGTCAATAGAAAAGTGTCACGTTTCATTACATTATTGGCATTTGGCAGACGCTCTTATCCAGAGCGACGTACAGTTGATTAGACTAAGCAGGAGACAATCCTCCCCTGGAGCAATGCAGGGTTAAGGGCCTTGCTCAAGGGCCCAACGGCTGTGCAGATCTTATTGTGGCTACACCGGGATTAGAACCACTGACCTTGTGTGTCCCAGTCATGTATCTTAACCACTACGCTACAGGCCGCCCCAGGCCGCCCATGCTTGTCATGTCATATTTTATGTTTAGTTATTGTCTTGGTTATGTTATTGTCATGTCACGTATTATATTAGTCTTGTCATGTCACGTAATATAGTTTATTGTCATAGTTTTGCAAACTTGTTATGTCACAATTTATGTTTCATGTTATGTTGTACTGTTCATTGATTAGCAAACACTTTTTCGTGTCTTTCTGCAAATCTTGCATTCCTGCTTTCTCTCTCTCCCTTTCTGTCACTCACACCCTAATTGTTTCAATTTCCCTTGTCTTCTTACTAATCTACTAACTTTAGATCAGGATTGGGTAATTCTAACAATTACGATCCAAGCCTGTTTATTGACCAAAGGGCTCATAAATATGCTATGGAGTGTTGTGAAGCAGTTATATAGCTCTTATGTAGAAAATAAAGTTCATTTCTTTTATTAAATCCTATCTGGCCAGCCTTGTATATGATTAATGTCATCTCATATTCTAATTCATTAATTTATTTAATCCATATTCAGCTTCCAAAATCACAGCCCTGACGCAGTGTGTTTGATGTGTTTCGAAGATTGCAGAATCCTCTTGTCTTCTTCACAGTTGGTTTCTGCCAAAGGTCATTCATTACTTGTGCACTGCCTGAGTGTAGCTGACAGCAGGGCAGAGCTGGAACCCCAGCAAGACGAGCGCTGGTTGTCAGCCAGGTCCAAGCTGTCAGGGGGATTTTAGGGTCTACGTCTGAATAGAAATGCAGTTACCGAGTATTTATAGAGCAGTCCTGGTGACAGAACCTCATCAGGTCTATCTTTACGGGGAAATGGCATTTTCACTCAAACTGTATATTATTTAGTGCACTCCAGCGCACTCAGACCCATTCTGAAGTTAAAACAAGAACAAAACAATTTCAAGCTGACCAACCACTTATAGTATACAGTAAGGCTCTCATTCAGCTGTTTGTCATTCCAGTTCATGTCAGTCTAATATTTCTGTTCTTGTCATTCTGACATTCTTGACTGAAAATTATGTAAGTGTGAAAGCATGGACGCACAGGAAAAAACTGAAATAGTACCACTTACCTCAGACCAGGAGTAAATTTATGATTTCATCATTTTATTAACAAAACAGACAGGCACAAATCTTGATGGCCTCACTCATTTTTCTAGCAGACATCTTTCACCTGGTAACTTCTGTTATGCAGATTCACAATGCATTAGTTCAACTGCATCATTCTCCTGCTGTACAATGTGCCAGTTTTTATGAATAGCTGTACGCATTTCAAGAGAATAGCCATAAGCCCATAACCTACTCTCATCCAGTCCAAAGTCCAAAAGTCCAAAAGTAGATAAATGTAACCTATGATTACTGTGATAACCGATTTAACTTTATCATTATATATTCAGCCAAAAATAACACAACACACAGATGCCTTCTGTGAAAAAATTAATGAATTCTTATTGTGCCAGTATAAATTAAGAAGGTAATCGGGACCAGGTGCTGCTAATCAAGTCCATGCAATTAGTTGACCATCTGTATATAAGAGCAGAAACTTTGGCTCTTCAGTCAGGAGCATTTGGGTTAGTGTTAATGCAGCAGGCCAACAACAAAAAATGGTGATGATTGATTGCTGAGATGCAGTGGTTGCTGCTCATCAGATTCTGAAACATTTCGCTGCAAGAAATTATAATTTGGATAGATCTTGTGCATGAACCCCCCTCCAAAAAAGGCAGGGTGTGGCTAGCTGGGGGCCATCACAGCGAGAGTGTGTCAGTGTGAAGAAAAGAGATGTAACAGACAGGCTGCTGCGACAGTCGTAAAAGGAGATCTTTCAAAACGTTTGATGAAAAATGCATGCGTGGATGCGCTCGAGTAGTGATGACAGCTCGAGAGGATGAGCTGGACAAAGTGCCTTGGGGAGAAAGAGTGTTCACAGATCTCCACCAAACCTCAACAGAATGTCCACTCCAATCTCCAACCTGTCATCTCCACCAAACCTCAACAGAGTGTCCACTCCCATCTCCAACCTGTCATCTCCACCAAACCTCAACAGAGTATCCACTCCACTATCTGGACAGGTCATCTCCACCAAACCTCAACAGAGTGTCCACTCTCATCTCCAACCTGTCATCTCCACCAAACCTCAACAGAGAGTCCACTCCAATCTCCAACTTGTCATCTCCACCAAACCTCAACAGAGTGTCCACTCCAATCTTCAACCTGTCATCTCCACCAAACCTCAACAGAGTGTCCACTCCACTATCTGGACAGGTCATCTCCACCAAACCTCAACAGAGTGTCCACTGCACTGTAAAACATTATTACCTGGCTAATTGAGATCAAGATGTATCAACCATCCTCAAACTTCTCTTGCATGTGGTTTTTGATGGCATTCAATATTCATATATTCTTCTTTTATCTGCATCAGTATAAATGTTAACACTTAAATATAATATTATTTACAAAATTCATATCTGTATTTAGTTGAATTAAGCTTAATATTTTGGTTTGTGTTTCGGGTTAATTTAGCAAATTAACCAATATGCAACTCACGACACTGTGTGATCTCAGGTGGAAATTGTAGATCATACTGACGTCAAGAAGGCATCATTTTGAAATTTTACTGCACATTTCTTCAGTGAAAGCCCTGAAATGACATTAGTGCAGCAGTCTGTCTCCTTCATGACACAGTCCATAAGGCAGAAGGAGGGAGTGTGTATACACTGGGAACACTCTTGTGCATTCCTGCTTTAATGTGTAAACACATGGAAGGCTTCTTGTTGCATTCTGCCTTTTTCTTGGCCTTAGAAGTCTTAAACATTTATTACTTCAGTAACAATGTGAGAAACAGCAGGCACTGCTGCTTTGAACAAACCTAAGCAAAAAAGGGACTCTCAAATACTGTAGAAGTTTCATGATAAATATTTAAGATGGAAGGAAACATTTCCCACTCAAGTCACTGTGGGTAAATATCCACTAATTATATAGGGATAGATCCAGTATGGAAGTAGTGGAATGGTATTGGTGTCAAAAATTCAAACAGGAAATTAATTCCTTGACCAAGTGTATTGACATAAAAATGTTGTGAGCTGAGAATCAGAATAGAAGTGGTTTTGAGCCATTGAGCGTCAAAGATTCCAAAGTGAATGGGCTCTAAGCAGATATGACCTTTTACATTTTGAATTGTTTAATACTTTTAAACAGTATTATTGTATAAAACTTCATATATATATTTATTGCCCTATACCCACCATATTTTAGTAAAACATTTAGTTAGACCCTTCTAATTCATGGCTCACAATTCTATGTAGTGTATTTTTAGGATATATTACCCAGAAAAGACATACAGCATACTGAAATATGTACTATATAATCTGGTCCCCACAATTTCATGTTTTTATTGAGAACTTTATGTGGGCCAGAGACCGTGAAAAATATATGGTGAAACATCGGAGAAATATAGGAATGCAATCAAATGTGATTTAGATCAGAACATGCCTGAAGCAATCCACATATAAACAAATCTTCTCTTACTTTTCCAGGGAAGACGATGTCAACAGCATATTACTGTTGTTAACAGTGCAGATATATTGCTTTTTGACAGAAAAGTATAATATTGCTTACAATTGCTCTGTCACCAGTAAAATGCCGAAGATTTAAGAACTGAACACTTATAATCAAACCAACCATATAACTGCATGCCATAGAATCTATCCAAAGTAAATAAGTACATTTTTTAGTGTACCATATTTCAGATTTGTGAATGTATTTATTAATTCAGACATGTCTTATCACTCAACTGCAGGTGGAGCAGGAAAGGATCCACTCGATATATCTGAGTGGATCAGAGGGATGTGGTTCCATTAGCCACCCACCCGGCTTGCGGAGGCATTAGCCTGCTGGATCACAGGGCCGGGGAGGTGGAGGGAGGGAGCGGTGGAGATGACCGAGTCCGTCAGGGTGCTATTTGGAGCCGTCAGTCGCAATTCAGTTCACTGACCACCTCAACAGTGCAGTCAGGCATTCAGCCAATCAGCTGGCAGATGAGTGTGCCTTCGGGGGACAGTTTGGCCATATTCTACACACACGAGATGTCCTGTCCTCACGATGTATGTCACATCCAGTAAAACCACGTCTCTAATAAAACCGTAGAGATCCTTTCAAACAGCTCTGCTTGTCAGTGCTTTTCTGCTCCAAAGGAGAGAAAGATGATATTATTGATTGTACTTTGCTTTATTTTTTATAAGTAGATTTGTTTTTAATCTGAAAAACGACATGTTTTTGAATCACTTATTTCTCAGCCATACAAATAATATACATTTAAATATTAAAATGTAAAATGATACAACAGGATTCCACAAGAATATGTGTTTAACAGATGTCCGTTGCCCTTTAAAGGCATGTCGTCCGTATAATGACGGGATTCACAAATGCAAAGTGCCTTTTTTCCCCATTAAATTCAATAATTGTGAAGATGCAGACAAATCTCTGCCCTTCAACTCAAACTGTACAGTGGAAATCTCAGAAGAATACAATAACACGGTTATGGATTGGCGGTATATTTAAGGTAACGATCGCTCCTTGAATAGACAATTGTTTCTGACAGCAAGGCCGATAACATCATTTCCCTTGCTGCTGCAGCTGCTAATGCAATATAAACACTACACACATTTCCATTTATGGCAGCCTCCAAAGTTGGTTGTTTGATTGCAACCCTGTAGGTGAACTCGTGAACCTTCAAAAGGCATTCAAATATCAACAGTCTAAAATGTGTGTTTTAACAGTTTCTCTATTAAAAACAAATCAAAAACACAAAAGAGGAAAATAAAGGCGTGAAATAGGATGATTTCCCTGAGGTATGAAATTCCAGGAATAGATCTTTTGTCCTGTGAACAGCCTGAATAATTTACAGCTGTTACTCAAAAAGTGGAGATATTTAAATTCTGAACCAGTGTAATTTCAATTCTGAGATATCTCTGCATATCTACAACATTGATATGACTATTAATGATAAAGTAGACCTCTGACAATAAATTACCTGGATACATTTTGTTGCTCAATTTGACAAGTTGTTGGCTTGACCCAAATCGTTTCACACTTTTAAAATGTTATGCTCAATATTTTCAGGATTATAATGCATAATTGGGCATAATATTCTCTGAACAATTACAAAGACTGCTTACCATCCTGGTGGTCCAAAAGCTAGAAGAATCAACAAGAGCGAAAAAAAGAATGCTAAATATGGCGACATCTGCAAGTTGTAAGTATTGGGGTTAGGCAGAAATAAAATGCCCTGATGTCTATAAATCATGTGCCTGCAAAAGCATGAGGACAAGCTTGAGTTTATATCATGTCTCTTACCATTTATTATAGGCATTTATCTAGCCAGCTTGTTTACTAAAATGCTAACAACTGATAATCTTTATATAGGATGTCTTGCCTGACATTGTCAGTTTATAGGATTATAAACTTCATTCTGCCATAAAAGCATTCTGCTGAGGCTGTTTTGTATGTAAGTATGGATGGTGGCTAACAGATTGCAAACAGACTTTAGTAACTGTATTCATTTCCAATCATGAGTGAGTTCATTGGTACACTAAATAATGGGCAGCAACTAGAGCCTGGTTCATTTTTATTTCAAATCTATCTAAAATGTACATTTCCATTACTGCCATTGTTCTGTAGCAAGTTCAGTTTCTGCTTGTTGTTCATTTAAAGCTTTCTTCATGCCTTCCTTGAATGTGACTCTTTCCCAATTATTCAGTGTGATTACAATGAAAGCAACACATGCTGTTATAAATAGACCTCACTTGCTGCTTCCCTGTCAAAACGCCAGTATTGAGAATGTACTTCATCCACAATGCGGGATTCATTAATCGATTTACTTCCGTTAATGTGCTTAGTTTCACCGTCAAATTAACAACAGCCTAGATAGGACTGGTTCAGAGTAATCATTGGAAAATAGTGAGAAATCCATTGTCATGGATCTATATAGTGTAGCATTTGCATAGATCTGCTACTGTATGTGCATTCTGGTAAGATTTCCTGATTCTGACTCCTATTTTACAAGAGGAACCCTTCAACAGCTATATTATCATTACCCAGGATTTATATTAATTCTGAATTTTGACATGACGTGGCCAATGAAAATGTATATGGCATACATAATGAATGTTCTAAAAATGTCATTAAAAAGTCAATAAATGTGAAATAATTGGCATAGATTCTCATTTAGCAGAGTGGGAACAGCTTCACTCCATATAAAATAATGTCCTTGATGGCCTGGCTGCAACCATCCTTGAGGGAATTGAATTGAATCACTACATACTCTCAGCACGTGGCCTAAGTGACGTGTTGCTTGCTTCAAATAATGTGATGCCATTTCCCCCCACAGAATGCAAATGGAAACATTTGGGAAGTCTGTGGATGGACTTGGCCACCGTGAGTTGTGAAAGCCCCAGCCAAGCGTGTGGGGACAGGAGACTTCTATTACTCTCGCTCGGCTCAAACTTTGCAGATTCCAACTGCCAGGATCACGGAAACCATTTTAGAATGACTGACGTACCAGGAGACAATGTAACCCTCAGCAGAGCACACAGGTGTGAAATTGGACAAGCAGATTGTACCAGAGTCTCATTCTTCCACATGCAAACCACATCAGAGTTATACAAAGGTTTTGGCTCTACAGGGGAAAGGTCGCTGATACACACATCGGTATTGTACCCTCAAAGGGAAAAGGAAATGACTTGAATTTTTTTAAAATGCATATCAGTGATACATATAACAAACCGACACATACTATATTTGCCGTTTTTTTAGGTAAAAAAGGGCCCTCCTCTATGTGATCTCAAAAATATGTCATGCAATTGGATTTACACTATACTGTTTTTTAATATATACTGCTGTCTTATTTGAGACCCTGTGTGCCATACATATAAACATACATGTGTACATATGCACACATATAAGCATGCATGCAGATACAAACATGCAAACACAAACATACAAATGTGTGTGCAGTTCAGATGTTTTCTCAAGTGTGTATCAGGGGGAAATAATTTAGGCTGTAAGGATGTACGTATATTGAGTTATCCATGGATGTAACACACTTATTTGAAATGGCAAGTGTTAAGATGTGATCTGCTCGATAGTGGAGGAATTAAAAAAGTTAACATAAAATCTTGGGATGAAAATGCATGAGACCTTTGGGCTGCACTAATCCCTGACCTCCCAGAATCCTTCAGCCAGCTGGAAAATATTGTGCTCAGCAATGATTTGATTGGATTACTATGATAAAAGCAATGAATTTGCAGACGGGTCTCTTGGGTTTCCATAATAAATAGTTGCACTAATCTATGCTGTGTTTTGCCATTAAGAATTTTTATTTTATTTTTATAAAGGATTAATTAAACTTCATACCTGCTGAATAATACACAGATTCAGAAATTATTTAAAGTGACGCTTGATAAAGGACCCAGTGATAAAATGACCTGGACATGTGACAGTTATGAATTATAAAGAGAACCTATTGACAATTCCTATGAATGCAATATGTTTGTATATGAGCCTCATTTGAGTACTATGTGTATTTGTGCAAAAAATAAGAAATCCAGAAATGTGCATTCTAATGTTTTTTCCTCCATTTTTGATGTGCTGAGCCTCTAAATATTCACAAGGACCCATGTAAAGTGGTTTACAACAATGAATGATGAAACATATATTACTATCACGAGGAATAGGAAATAAAAACATTACCACCACCAAGAAGAAAAAGAAGAACTAATAAACAATGCAAACAAATGAACAACATGACTAATTCCCAATGCATTTATTAAACCTGACAACATACATTACTTTGTTCATTACATTTCAATAATTCTGGCAGTAGGTAGCCTAAATCATATTTGACAAAGGCTAAAAAACGGCAGTGCTCCTGCATACATGATACTAAACAGGGTATTGCAAACTGTACGCCAGTAGCCTACAAACAGTATAAATTACTTCCGCGAACCAATAGTTTAGATGGTGGAACGCATTAAAATACTTCAGTTTTCCATTTCAATTGACTTCTGTTATGCTCACTGAAACCAACAGATGTTTAATAATTAAAATTACGTCTCGGAGTTCATGTTCATGTGTCCAAATTTGAAAAGTGGTTATATACATTCTTTGTGGATACGCTTTGGCGACATGGAAAAGTGGTCCCCAGTGGTCCCATCGAAACATTGTCCAGTTTTGTAAACAGGAAAACAGAGCAGATGACCTATCTTTGTGTCAATTACTGACCATAATCTATCCTTGTTTGCAAACTTGTTCACACAGGTGCTACAGTCATGGAAAAGGCATTGTAGCATTTGTCCGTCTTCCGATGTGGCTTCTGTTAATATGCACCCACAATGACAGCCTCCACCTCTTTCGATGGTCTCCTGTCCGTAACCAAAAAGTTGATCATCCCCTCAGATTTAATGAGAAGATTACACCCTAAAAAGAAAATTCCGAAGACCACGGTCAGCGAGAGCACGCACATGACCGCTATTTGCACAACTCTCATGATGAAGAGGCTCCTCTCATCCGGCGCTGTAGCAACAAAACCGTTATCTGTCACTACAGACGAGAAGTTGCAACATTTCAAAATCCCATCAGTTCTGTTGGAAAAGAGTCCACTGTCTGATTGATTGAACGCTGTAGAATTCATTTCTTCTAACTTTCAGTGCAGAGACGACACGCTTAAAACAAGTGGCCCTTACTTTTGCAGTTTTGCAAAACGTTGAAACAGATTTTACGGACTCCACATTACAGTGCTGAAAAAAAACTTTATACTTTGTAGCAAGTGGGGAAAAATCAGATAATATGCCAATATTGAGCAGGCTTTTTCTTTCCTTTCTTTTGGCAATTTAGATGCGAGGCGATCCCCAGTTCATGCAAAGAGGCAACAGTCAATGCCGCTTCTCTGGAAACAAGTGGCTAATATACCTGGTTGGGTGAAACCATTTCAAGAAAGAGGAGACTGAATTTTGTTTTTAAGTGGCAAGAATCCCTGTAAACAGCGCCCCTCTGCGCACAATCTCGTATGATACATTCAGCAACTCCACAGTTGGTCAGTTATTAGGCAACATTTCGTCAGAGGAAGGTCTCTGATTTTGTCCTGTCGTTTGAAGATAATACGTCTTTTCAATCCACACAACATAAAGCCCTGTATAAAATATATGTTTTGTAATATATAAAACTAACTACAGTGTCTACCCATTATGTTCTATTCACTAGATTACCCAGAATGTCGACATACAATGTAAAATTAGATTCGTCGCACAGTTCTAATCCCTCCAATCCTAAAATAAAGTCAAACTCCTGGTATAGTCATTATTAATTATGAATTGAAACTTACAGAGCTAGTTGTAGCACTGGATTCAAAGACCGGGGTGCTGACCAACGCTTTCCGTTGTACACTGTCCTTCCATCAAAAAATAATTCAGTGCCAAAAATTAAGAAGCAGAGCAAAACTACAACGGAATAACTTCAGACGCAAACATTCCGATGTTACGTGTGCGGTAAAAACACGACCACGAAGGGACTCGAACCCTCAATCTTCTGATCCGAAGTCAGACGCCTTATCCATTAGGCTACGCAGCCAACGCCTGCTTACAGCCGAGTTTTAAAACATGAAAGTCCTCCCCAGTCTTTTGTTATAATCACCTAGATTTGGAAGTTAGAAGTAATTAGTGAAATCAGCGGGCGAGTTCATGGGTGGAAGAAACAGATGGCAGGACTTTTACTTTCTGACCCCTGGACTTTTTTCTTATTTTTACCCCTTGATTTGTAAAGTGTGTCGATACATTGTTGATAAATGTTATTTAAATTTTAAACTGAAATAAACTTAAAAGTATTGCAGTATTTTCTTTTGTAAGCTGTCACCGAAAAAAATACCCCGGTACTCATGTTGAAAGCTTTACAGCAGTGGTCCTGGAGAGCAGCAGGGTGTGCAGGATTTTTTGTGACTCAGCACTTAATTGATCAATTAAAGCAGTTAATTACGCAGTTAAATCACCTTACTTGGTTTCTTGGGTTTGAATTGGTTGTTGATATTATTAAGGCGAAAACAAAAACTAACACACAGCGAGTGACTACCGGATGCTCGGTCTCCAGGAACAAGGTTGGGCCGCCCTGCTTTAAAGCATTGCTTCCAGGTTGTTCAAGCAAAATGTTCCTCGCATAACTGTTTAGTCCAGGGTTCAGCAATCCAGGTCCTGGAGAGCTGCAGGGTGCGCTCTCGTTGTTACTCAGCACTTTATTGATCAATGAAAGCAGTTGATTACATAGTTAACTCATCTCATCTTGTTTCTTGGGTCTGAATTGGCCTGCCGCTGTCCAGGACCAGGGATGCCGACTCCTCGTTTAGTCAAATTTTATTCTATTATGCGCAGCAGGTGGCAGCATTGCTCCTCTTACAGAAACATGCTCTTTGGCACACAGAGCACTTCGCACGCAAGCGCAATGTTATTCTATTCATCTAGCTGTTGCATGCACTGACAAACGCACTATTCTGTACTGACTGACGTTGACAAGTTTAGCCTTATTATGTTTCAGGTACTTAATGCAGTATTTTAGAACATCAAAAAACGTCAATATCTTAATTCTACGATATATCAATATTGTATATCAACAAATTATGGGAACTTGAACAATGCATATATTGTACATTTATTTAAGAGGCAGTCATCAAATTGTTTATCTTGTCCTCTCCCAAAACTCCTAATGTCAGTGCCTATCTAATGCATCAAATCACTGATGTCCTTTTATTGATAGTTTTAGCAATTGTACAACATCTGAAATCTGTCAAGCACATTGATAACCAGCTAATATAAACATACCCACTGCTGAATAGTTTTGCAATGAATAGTCTAACACTGCTCTGGTGAATAGACATCCAAAACATGTTTATTTATACCCATTAAGGGCATTATTGTGAGAAAGTTTGTCTTAAATATTAATGCACGTCTTAAATATCATGATATTAATGCACATTTTGAATATTTTATATATTGTTTTGTAATGGGAGATTCGTCTCATAATGACAATATGTTCACAAGAGCATCAACATGAATTTTGGCTATCAGTTAATATACAGACATTCATTGGTGAATCCATGTGCACAAATAATATATATATATATATATATATATATATATATATATATATATATATATATATATATATATATATATATATATATATATATATATATATATATATATATATATATATATATATATATATATATATATATATATATATATATATATATATATATATATATATATATATATATAAAAAAGTCTCATTATTAATGATGCAAGCTGATGCTTAATGGGATACTGTTGACTGTATGTTATGCTTATATCCATTTTGCCATTCTTCAGGTTCACGGTCCACTTTTTGGAGAGAAATAATTATTATCTCATTATGAATCATGGGCGGCACGGATGGTGCAGTGGGTAGCACTGCCGCCTCACAGCAAGGAGGTCCTGGGTTCGAATCCCCGTCGGCCGGGGCCTCTCTGTGCGGAGTTTGCATGTTCTCCCCGTGTCTGCGTGGGTTTCCTCCGGGTACTCCGGTTTCCTCCCACAGTCCAAAGACATGCACGTTAGGCTGATTGGAGAGTCTAAATTGCCCGTAGGTATGAGTGTGTGAGTGAATGGTGTGTGTGCCCTGCGATGGACTGGCGACCTGTCCAGGGTGTATTCCTGCCTTTCGCCCAATGTATGCTGGGATAGGCTCCAGCCCCCCTGCGACCCTGATCAGGATAAGCGGGTTCAGATAATGGATGGATGGATGGATTATGAATCATTATAAGTTGTATATTATAAAAATCACTATAAAATGTAGGGGTATGAATTTGCAGGGATGAATTATATTGTGGGAAACAAACCACAGCACTTACCATACAGTGTGTTATGACCACAGATCCATGATAAACTTTTCTTTCTATGCGAAGATTATTTATTTTTTTATTTTTTCATTTTTTTATTTCAATACATCTATAATTATAATAGAACTCCCAGTGGATATTTCTTGGACACTGCATTATTCACGTCAATGAAGGGTCCAGTGTAAAACACTGAGCTCTGGAATGCATTTTCGAATAGCGGAAGCCCCCATGACATAATTGTGACATGGCAAATATGTCTGGAAAAGGTGAGACCAAATTCAAATGACGTCAATGGTCTGACGTCACAATAAGAAATTCAACACGGTGGAGCTCTTTCGGTACATAAAAGAGATCATTACATTTGTAAATTAATTTATAGACAACTGATTATTAAATGATTCATTCGGTTACACATCTTGCCACCTAAACAGTAGGCTACTTTTCCATACGTCGAAAATTCTCAAAGAAATACATTTACCAGACGTCTTTGCTAAACTGGTAGGCGAGCACGTGGTGATTGCCATAGATTACAACCAATCACACGCTCGTAAATGAACAACGAAGCGTTGCGGAATCATGTTAGACTGCACCAGGATAGCTTGCTGTTCCCGTTATGTACTGTCAGAATTCAAGTGTGCGTGAAGTCAAGTCGTAATATTTTATGCGTTTCAAAAGACAGTTGATTACAATGACATTATGATTCCTCCTTATATTTAATGCGCGTTGGAAATATGCTATGCGAGAACGGCGGTGCCCCGAAATAAATATCAGATGATCTCAGACGAACGTGATTTTCTGCACCCCTAAGAGACGTCAAGATATCCCCGCAGCGCTATCATTACAATAACAACACGCGGAATTTCAAACTAGCTAAATCTTAGACATTTATTTCTTAAGTTCTTAATGGAGATTGGTGTAATTGTTTTAAACTCATGCAACACGTTGTTGACAAGAAAGACTATAGCAAAGCATCGTTTTCTCAGTTAGCTACCATTTTCCAGTAAGTATTGAAGACTTCTTAGTTCTGTCTTATGTAAAGTCATACTAAAAGCTGTATGATCCATCGTATGGCAGAAATGTTCATTATCTACAGTAACCTACCATTCGCACATTCTTTCACTTTTGCTGTTGGCTAAATGCTCCTTGTTTTGTTACGTATTATTATGTATGGAAAATGAAAATATCGAACGCTTTTGCAAGACCATTGAAGTTTCTGCACTATTTTATCATGCTTCGGTAACTTTGAATGAAGACGGTATTCAGTCTGATATTTTACCCCAATAACTATTTGGGACGTGCATTTTCTAAATTCTATTTCGTCATTGTCTCTTATCGGCAGTTATATTTAAAGATGGCCCTTGAATTAAATTGATCGTCTTTTTAAAACGGCTGTAGACATTTTTTAAATGCTAGCATTCATAAAGCCATCACTGTAGTTGCCATTGGAGACCGACAAAGCTGCAAATCTGCAGTGATGAAGGTATTGATCTCTTGTCTCTACTGTCAGATGACACAAAATACAGTGGAAAGCATCAAGAGTGGCTTTATTATTAAAACTATTTGGATACACAAAAGCCATTTATTGCAACTCTAAAGGTCAATGGGATATAGCCCATCACATTCTACAACTCAGAATTGCTTGGAACACCTCATAGTGTATTGAGGGCGTTTTTGCTAAAGCATGTTGCTCATTTAGCCTCTGTTATTTAAGCAGTCAATGTATGAATTTAATTAAATTTTTCCAACATGAATGGTCCATTGAAAACTGGGAGTAAGATATTGTTGTAATTGTAGTGGGCATAGGGCTACATTCAATAAAGAATTAATTCAATTTACATATGCAATTTTCATGTCATCTTGCTGAACTCACAAAACTGTGTTCATGAAGAAAACATTAAACACACGTATCTAATTATCAAGTTAATGTTGAATGTTGAGTGAATATTGGCCATAGTTGCTGTGGCTGTATCCAATTGTGTCAATGTTAACATTGTTTTTGTTTTGTTTTAAAATTCAGAGTGGGTTAGTTAATCATCATAGTTGATTAGAGCCTTAAGGGCAAAAAGATACTCCCGGAGGAAAGTGGAGGACCGGAAACGCTGGCACACAGGATCACACAGGAAGAGGTGCCTAATATGGACTAAGAGCATCAGTGTAGCCTATGCTCTTGCTGTTGAAACTGTTATTGCTCATGCATGGTGACTGTGCCTCACCTGGGACGCTTTGACAGACAGATTGCTAATGAGGTCCTGCCGGTGTTTGTCATCTGCACCCTAAATTGGATTTGACGCCTGTGACACACTCACTGAGGCTATGCCCTGGTGTTCTCCTGACTGGCGTCACAGTGATCCATGGAAAGAGAGGGTTAATGAGGATCAGGCTTTTAAATCCTTATCGTCACTTCTTCGCTCTTGTAGTTCCCCTGTTTTCCCGTTCCTGGTTCCCTAGTTGGTTATTTTCTTTCAATTTCCCCAGAAGAAATACACGGTATACACGTTACACAGTCAGTTGTTGTCATAAATAGCTAGACGAATATATTATGCCATAATATAACTTGTAAATTCTGGATATTTTATTGCACTCCAAACTCATTTCTGGCAATGTTGCTATTGTCAATGTCAGATATGACAATTTGGCACAGCCTATCGGAGAATATTTTATATGGACATCGACATTATCATATTTTCCTTTTGGCTAGGTGAGATTCAATCAAAACTTAAAAGTTTATTAAAAACAACATTATTAAAAGTTATGAAGAGGTGGGAAAGACTGATGAGTCACAAAAGGTGTTTGCTGTACGACTCATTGGGTCCGATTGACTGGAGCCTGCATGCTCTGTATAACATAAATGAAGGCAAGCAAAAAAGTGAGCACATTGTAATAGTGTATTTTGCCTATGAGGCCTTGATGGCAAAGACACGTGTGTTTCTTCTAATTCCTGATTGTTATGAGACAAAGCATACTTGTGCTGTGCTGCTCAACAGACAGGAAATATTCACCTGTGCAGATGGTTGATCCATTTCAGGGCAGTCTGTGCGCACTGCATGGGGCGCAATAGGTGCCACTAAACCCTCCAGAAAACATGCTGCAGAAAACGTGGCAGGTAGCTTAAAAAGATAAATTGGTGAGATCTGCGATACTAAACCGGAAATGACTGCTGCTTTTTTAGGACTCCAGCCGTCTGTGTGAGTGACAGGTGGTCCAGCTGGACATGTAGCAGATCAAAGCACTGTCAACAGAATGCATTTTGCTTTTCATGTGCTGGGATGAGCTGGCAAGAATTCAAACTCAGTTGTTCAGGTTATCTGAACTTTATTTTTCATCAGTTTCTCTGAAGGCTGGAAATTCTTTTATTTATTTATTTATTTATTATTATTTTTATCCGATTTTTTCCCCTTTTTTCTCCCAATTTGGTAGCCAATTGGACCCCGTCTGATTCAATTAGAGCTAGTATTAGATACACCGCCCACACCCCGTCCCTCGGCGGCCTACGGGAGAGCGACACGCCTTCTTCAAGCCGTCTCGCCTCCCAAGCTGTAACCGTGATTCCGAGGCGCCCGAGGTGCTTGTTTGTGCGGCTATCTACTAACCCTGCCAAGTCCCTCCCTCTGGAGCAGCGAGCCAATTATTGCTGCTCCACGTGAGCCGGCCAAACTTGGCTTTTGGCAGGACCGAGAATCGAACCCCTGTCCCTGGTGTGCAACTGCAGCGAATGGAAATTTTTACTTTTAATGGCCAACCTACATTTCACCATGGCTTAAATTAAGGTGACCATTCCTGACTGTCATTTCAGTCGGTACTGACTGCTAACTTAGCACTTTTATTTGGTAGCGATGGTGCTCCAAGCTTTTAATATGTTCGGAGCACCTATGAAACTTTAAATACCACAAAACAATTAAATGATTTAGGAAAGTGTGTACATCACTGACATAATGTGGTCGTTAATGCTAACATTAAGCAAGTTAGCTAGATTAACTTTCATTTTATTTAAGTACTTGGGTGTGCTAAGTTAATGGAGCGCGTCAATAAAGTGGCTGTTAATTGACTTATGCAGTCTTTTGTGAAGTTACTACAGTTCTTTATACATTTCACTTTAGATGGCAAGAATCGAGTGTATAGACGCCAGGAGTGCACGGCTGTGTAGCTGTCATCTGTGGCTGTGTTGGACAAGTATTTGCAGTCGCACGCAGAACAGCTTCATCCAGAATGATGAAAGGAATTCCTGAGCTTGGGACACTTCCTAAACCATCTGTCGCCAGTTCTGCTGCCTGTGAAGAACGGATGAGAGGAACTCTGCTAAAGCACTTTGGAAAAGGCACAGTGCAGCCCTACCACTGTGTACTGTACCATACCCAATATGGCGTGCCAGACGTATGCCAGGTACAGCAGGGTTACAAGCTCAGGTCTAGCTGTCAATAGCATGCCTTTATTGAAATTCAACGTACAGCTGTTGCAGTTTGTCGGAAATGTCATATCGCATAGGTATACACGCAGCTGTGTGTGTGTTCTGTCCATGTTTCTGTGTGCCCGTTTGTGCGTCTGTGTGCTTTTATGAGTAGGAGCGTTTGTTGCCGTCGTGGCTGTAAAGTATGTTGAAACGAAAACGGCTCTTCGGAGCATTGCGGCCCCACGCCCGAACGTGAACTGGTACCTCTGCTGCTCTGGAGTGAGATAAGGGATGGCCCCCCAGCGGACGCAACGTGGGCTCTGATGGACCGGGGCCCGGGGAGCGGAGGGGCGGGGCAGAGAGAGCACAGGATGCTGGGAGAGAACGATAAGGAGATGAGATTCTCACAGCTCTTCCTGGGAAGCTCAGGAGGCTTTGGGGGCACAACAGTCAGTCGGCTGCAGCTTTTGTAGGGTGCTGAAAAATGCAAGCCCGACATCAGCCGTATGTACACTCGGTGAACACTTTTAGGTAGACCTGTACACCAGCACACCAGCTTCTTAATGACAATATCTAATCGGCCAATCATGTTACAGCAACTAAGTGCATTAGACATGTTCAAGAGTTTCAGCTGTTTTTCAGACCAAATTACTATTATTGCCAGTGAAACATACTGTAGTCAGCTTATGGAACTTGTCAGGTGTTATGCAAAGCTTAATTGATACAAATGTAACGAGAGAGAGATTTTTGCCCCGGATTTGAACCCCGGCCTCTCACTTGTCCGAATATTTGTTGGACAAACGCGTTACCAGTCAGCTAAAGATGAAATCGCCCCTAGCCAAGGGCAACGATGTTCTTTTTGAATTTGAGGGTTATGTCATCATGGAGCGTTGTCGTGGTAACCTGCTACGAGCCTTCGGCGCATTTCACCGTGCTTACTAGCGAACTAGCCGAGCTGACCCTGCTACACTCACACACTCTCTTCAGTGCAACCTAGCGTTAGATTGTTCACTCACCAGGACTAAAGCCAGGTCTGATTGGTTTAGAGCCATTGACCTTACGATAAGTAAGGTGTCAGCTGTCTGTGCCAAGGCTGTGATTTATATGATTTGGGTCAAAAATGCGATTTACTCCTGCCCTTTTCCGAGTTTAGCTTTTAAGTGCTGTCAATAAAAATGACATTAAGCACTAATGGGCCTTATTACTCATGGACAAATTCTTTATTTCATTAAAATGATGTTGTCTGTCTGCAGCATATCGGCCTATTCTGCGTGGGCTGAAATCAATTTTTCTAATGGATGATCCAAGTTTTTTATCACAGGAAATGTATTTCCAAACTCTGTATCCCTGTTTTGAGAAACACACCTCTTCCCCGATTAAGACTTCGGTTCAATATATATTCGCTCTTAGTTAATGTGGACAGAATCAAGGCTTGGTGTCTGTGTTTATGAATGTGCTGTACATCTGCTTTCATTGTTGCATAAGGGCTAGCACAAACGAGGGAGAAAATGATACACTTGATTCAGGTTGAGTGAATACATAGATTTGATTAATTATGAGCTGCAATTGCCTAATGGCTTGCTCTTTCTGTAGGCTCGTGTTATTGATAGCTTGCTGTCTCCAGTGATATTGTGTGGGATTTGCAGGCAACATGGTCAATGTTTTGTTATCACAGTATTGATTGAACAGTTTTTTTTTAGTTTGTTGGCTGTCAACTAAGTATTGTTTAATTTACAAACCCTTTTGCTACCCCCCTCCCCCTTTCCCCTTACTCCAACAGCATAGTACACCTGCCCAGCTAATGTTGGAATCATTTTTGCTGACTGTCAGATAGCATCTGGTTCTGGTGCAGATTGCAGACACTCGCCCATTTGATGTCCTAGAGTGGTAACTACCCGTGTGAAGACGGATGTAGTGGGATGTGGATCAGGAATCGAAAGAGCAAGAAGAATGAAAAACACAAGGCAAGCATAGGTTCAGAATCATTTATTCTGATGCACAGGGCCCCGGAGACTCTGTCTGCCGAAGTCTACCTGCTGGTCTGTGGGTTTCTCTCTTATAGGCAGTGAGTGTTCAGTTTAATCAATGATCCAAAGTTTGGGTGAGCACGGTGCATGTGTGTTGGACTTTGGTCTTCTCGGTTCAGCTTACAGTGCATACCTGCATCGGGGGTTGTTATTGTCGTTGTCTGGTCATCCATGATGGACTATTGCCTTTCCTGGATCTTTCTGGTGTCTTTCGCTCTGGTGTGCTACATCACTGACATTCTGACAAACAGATATGCTGCAGAACATTCAACATAATAGTACATAGCAGTAAGAAGGTATGCTTACCATTTCTTTTTAACATAATTATTCTCTCTACCATGTCCTTGAGTTCTGGAATGGAATTACAAGCACTGTTAAGCTTTCACCTATCAGACTAGCAAAGACAGCTTGTCAGTCACAAGCTGATCTCGTCTCGCTTTGTAGAAACCAATGTGTGACTCAATGTGTGATCCACATTTTAAACAGCTCCAGGCCTGTATGCGTTTCATTTCGCATTACATTCAATAAGTGCACAACAATTTCTGTCCAATTGTGTTGGAAAAGAAAGAGTCGTCAGTTTTGACCCTGTGTGTTTCTGCCGTTCTGTCTTTCTCTTCAGTGGGATGACTTCCGCTCCTTCCTCATGCTCCATCGCTCCGTCTCTTCCTCTCCTCTCCGCTGGAATCCCTCTCCGTCAGGGGAGAAAGGGCTGACCCCCGGGCGGGCTAGCGGGCAAGCATGCGGCGGTTCGTCTACTGCAAGGTGGTGCTGACCACCTCTCTGGTGTGGGTGCTCCTGGACGTCTTCCTGCTGCTCTACTTCAGCGAGTGCAACAAGTGTGACGACAGGAAGGACCGTTCCCTGCTCCCTGCCCTGAGAGGTGAGTCAATCCACCGCCTGCCGCAGGTCCAGACCCAAATTCTCCAGGGGAGGGTACGCTATTGAGATGCCTGCTGACTGAGCTCGATTTTCTGCATCCTTAATTGCTGCACTTCCTCTGAGCAATTTACTGAGATAAGAAACATTCTGCTAAAGTGGCGAGTCCTGCTTTCAAGCTGAGATGCTGCGTCTAAACATTGCCACGGCGGTGTTGTTTGTGAGGCGAGCGGTGACCTCGCGTAACTCCCCGGAGGACTGCTCGCCTTTAAGGAGCAGTGTGCGGCAGAGGAAAGGAGGTGATTTGCATTTACAAAAGGAGTTGTAAATCGAAGGCTTTAACAAGATTCCTCCAGGCCCCCGGAGATTTAAGGAACCCCCGCATCTTTGACCTGAATTCAGTGGCTACCAGGGTCTTTACTCACTCACCCAGGGCCGCTCTGCTTTAAATAGGTGGCCATGTGTTCAGATAAGCAGCTTGGAAGGTTACAACTGGGGACAAACCTTATGCTAATTGTAGCAGCATTATAATACGAAATAACGTTTACAGTGCTTATTCAGCTCTCCTGGCCTACGTGCTTCAGCGTATGAGTTGTGGGAAAGAAATGCACTTCTGGATAAATAAATAAAAAAGGAAGCTGTAAGTTTCCAGGTTAATAACTGCCTCAGCCTCAGTCTGAATGTGTCTGTTTAAGCTTTTGGGAATTAGTTTGTCAAATAACATCAGGTAACAATTCTTCCTAGGCAAGCAAGGATTAGGTACTGGCTATGCTTCTACCTATTTCAATTTGTAGATTCACAGCTAGAGCAGACTGAGAATAATCATTTGTCATGCACTTCTATTTTTATCTTCGCGAAATGAAATCACCCATTAATTTTTCATTTTGTACATGCAGCAGGCGATGCAGTTCTTATTGCCTGTCCATTGAGTCGGCATTGTAGTGGGGTTATGTGATGATTTATCCATTTTCTGGCAGTGATGTGTTATTCATGTTATGCTGGGTATCCAGCTGATGCTTCATTTGTTGTTTTGCCTTCTTGTTTCTTTAGATACTTATATAACGCAGCAAATACGGAATGTTGTCTTGCATCAGCTAATGAACCGTCTCGTGTTCATAGTGAAACATTATTTTTGTTTGACGCATGCATAGTTAGCTAGCAAACATTAAGTATTCAAAACAAACTTAAA
This sequence comes from Conger conger, assembly GCF_963514075.1. NCBI lineage: Eukaryota > Metazoa > Chordata > Actinopteri > Anguilliformes > Congridae > Conger > Conger conger. Next base: position 21,033,703 of record NC_083776.1, read on the forward strand.
CCTCCAAGGTCATACATATATGCCATTAGGTATCAGCCCACTGTCTTGACTGAACTTGTTGATGGTAGTCTTTGTATGGTAGATATAGACTTGGCCTGTCTACCGTGTGGACTTATGTTAATGGCCTTACAACCAATCATATATTGAATTGAATTGTACCTTATCTAACCTGTTTGGTTGTTTGTACTATGGCCTTGATGTACATTGTTTTTTTACGTCGCTTTGGATAAAAGTGTCTGCTAAATAAAATGTAATGTAACTTGAAGTGAGTATAGCCACTGAAAGTACATTAACACAAAGGTTCAGTACACTGGCAGATATCATGTTTATGCTCCGTAACATTTTAAGTGCTACAGCTATCTCAAATGCAAAGTCCCTTTAAAAAGTGATGTTCAAATGTGCCTGTATAAATTCCCTCCCACACATACAGATTTATAATGTATGACTCATTATTTGAAGGTGAACAAAATTCCCAATGCCAGTTTTACTAAAATAATAAAACTAATTATGAAAATGTAAAAGTCATTTTATATTTCAGGATTCTTCATTGCAAGATTAAGATATTCACTTGATTTAGCCAATCCAGTCCAGAATTATCACAGAAAAATCTTTCTATTCATCATGTTTCTTGGCTCATTACTCAATGTACAGGTAATTCTCGTGTTCTTGTTTTGAAATTGTCTTTACCTTGCACTAGCTTCTGGAGAATTCTTTGTCATTGAGTTGTCAAGGTGACAGAATAGTCTATTTGAAGACGGATACACAATGTTTTCACAGAGTATAAGGTACTCTGAGACATGAGTTGGAAATATTTATTTGCGGTATGAAATCTATCTGTGATGTCGAATCCACCCCTAGCTCTGTATGAGATTACATCTTCATTGTGAGTGTTGTCAAGCACTAGGATATTGGGACATGCTTGTGTTCAACCAAGCACATACAGTATACTGTACATGACATAGCCTATATTTTGTAGGACCATCGTATGTCCCCTTTAAATAAAAATACACTCAAGTTAACGTTTTGGGTATAATTTGGTAAGCCAGACCTTGAATTTCGCAGTCTTGGAATTCTTTAATTTAGCTTGGTTGTGATCCCCTTTTGTGGAAGAGGCTGTTTAATTATCAGCAAGTTTAAATGAAGCATGAAACGATGAAGAAAGTTTTTAGGTTGTGTGTAGCATTTTCTCTAACTTTTCAGTCTCATTAATTATGTGAGGATATGTGTGTGGGGCTGGTGACTAGTGAGTAATAAGTTGGATAACACGTGTAATAACGAATGCACATGTTTAAAAACGGACTGAAACCGTGCCTGAAACATGGAGGCTATGCACTCTAGAGAGCAAGTGGCCTTTAAAAACGACTAAAACGCATGCTTTTTCCATCTGTAAAATTATATTAGATTTCACCACTTATTTTTGCAAGAGAAACACTTCAATTTATTGCGCTCTAACTTATCTACCCCACAAACCTTTTCACAATGTAACATGCTTGAAAATGAAGGTTTTGTTCTTTGTGGTATTTTTTTAAGTTGACTACCAGTGTGTTCAAAGTGTTTTCTTTTGCAGGGTCGAAATATGTTTTTATCAGAAAATTGGTGCTATTTCTTTGCTGGTAGCATTTTTAGGGAATGGGGTGAGCAGTTAAAGCTATGCTGAGAAAATTGATTTATTATTTATGCCAGTGCAGTAGTGTCAGAGTATCTTATCAATAGATGGGTATTGGGTGAAATAGGGACCATGCAACCCAAAAATGGTTGTGCAAGATGCAGTAACAATTGGGAAATGTGATGATATCATCAATTTGTTCAGAGCCTTGACTGGAGTCATTGACTCTGCCACCATGTAGGATCTGATTTCTCTTTTTGAAATTGCAAAGCACAAACTCAGTAATATTACCCTCTATACATTTGTGAGAAAACAATATCAGGTGAAAAAAGGTATGACAAGCATATTTTGTGCTTTGTTTTATCACAGACAGGTGATAAGCAGACCTTGTTTTTAGATGCGCTGTGGATCACACTTTTATATTTGTCTTGCTTTCAGATAAATTAATTGTCATAGATTTGGCTGTGGCACTGCTGACTAGCAACAAGCTACAGTAACAAGCTCCATCTCCCTTGATAAAAGGAATGAGATCTGTCACATCCTTACCCATTGCTAAGAGGAAGACATTAGTTGCATCACTCAGTCGTGTTTACTTATTGTGCACTTTATTGACCTGTTCTATACTAAATCTGATTGGCTGATAGAAAATCCCCGGACATTATACACTGTACCAACATGGGCTTTTTATTTTTTATTTTATTGAAACTTTAAGACATTTAAGAATAAGAAAACCCCTCGGTATGTTGAATCTCTTGACAATGGGATATATTGTACGCAACACTTAAATTGTGAGCTGTCAGTCCTGCGTATTGCATTTGTGAGTGAATGTTTGAAGTGGTCAGTATACTGTTCAGGAGTTTGGACTGATTTGATGGCATGGTGCAATGCAGCAGCCCTGTGTCAAATAGGCAGTTGCTTTGGATTCAATTACATATCTGTGCTTAACCTTGAGAGTATTTAATAGGTTCCAATGCACCAGTATGCTCAGTATATATAGAAAGTATTTAAATCCAAAACAATTACGTATTTGACCCAGGTCTGCAATACAGGCCCACAGAGAACTGCATTTGCCAGGAGAGAGAACAATTCTGTTTTTAAAAACGGCTGCCATGTGTATAAACAGGCTTTTGAAAATAAATTGGCATAGACTGACCCAAAGGCTTTGAACCTTCAAAGCCATCCTCCCTTCTAAATGGTAAACTGATAAAATGCAGGAGGATGAAAGCACACCAACCACAAAGTGAGCTGCACCATCATACCCTACAGAGGTGAGGAACACTGTACGCTTTTAAACGTTAAACTTACGTTTTCTGGACCAACTGCAATCATTTTCTACATTATCAATACATGAAGTGTATAAGGCATAATGCATATACACTCACTGAGAACTTTACTAGGAACACCTGTACACTTATCCATGTGGTTATCTAACCAGCCAATCATGTAGCAGCAGTGCATAAAATCGTGCAGTTGCAGGTCAGGAGCTTCAGTTAATGTTCACATCAACCATCAGAATGGGGAAAATAATGATCTCAGTGATTTTGACCATGGCATGATTGTTGCTGCTAGACAGGCTGGTTTGAGTATTTCTGTAACTGCTGATCTCCTGGGATTTTCCTGCACAACAGTCTCTCGAGTTTGCAGAGAATTGTACGATAAACAAAAAACATCCAGTGAGCAGCAGTTCTGGGGCAGAAACATGTTGTTAATGAGAGAGGTCAGAGGAGAAGGGCAGTCTGGTTGAAGCTGACAGGAAGGTGATAGTAACGCAAATGACCACGTATTTCAACAGTGGTATGCAGAAGAGCATCTCCAAACACAATATACCAAACCTCTAAGTGAGTAGGCTACAGCAGCACAAGACTTAATAAGTCTCAGAAATAAGTCTAATAAATACCTAATAAAGTGCTTAATGCAAAAAGGTACAATCTTGTAATATGGAAATACATTATGTGAGTCGTTGCAGCATCTTGAATAATACATTAGTAATACATTGTGCACTACACTTGAGGATGTATTAAGATAAGGAATACATTTTCTCACCGAAATAAATGATTTCCATGCATGGGACACACATATTTTATGATCCAGGAAAGGTCAGACTGTTCATGTCAAGACAAAGTTTATTATGGGTAATACATTTCAAAGACGACCAAAACGATCTTGCTCCCATTGTTTGTCCATGTATTATTCACTGAGTGTATTGGATTTCTGCAGTACGAACATGGGGAAAATACACCCTGGATATTAATGGCCCTGAACAAAATGGCCCGGTGTTAATAATGAAGGAGTGCGGAGCTGTAGTTCTGATTGGAGTTACCTGGCACAGCAGTGTCATGGGGGTTTCCGCAGGTTGATGAAAGCTTGTTTTGTTCTCCGTGGCTCAAACAAATCACGGCCTGGAATTTACTGTACACTCGTATTTCCTTTTTCGTATCATTTATCTTTTAACCTCGACGCGAATGTAAGGTTTACTGCCTTATTTTTCATGTTTTAGAGAGTCATTTGTGCTGTTCTCAACCCTGTCATTTCACTGCATTCCTTTAAAATGGCCCCTGAAATCTGCCACCTTTCACTTTTCTTAAATATTGGATCACTTATCGTTGCATTACGACATATACATGTTTATAAACCAACATAGCTCAATTTACACCTCTGTATTTTATATAGCTTCTTAATGTATTTATTGCTCTTTGTTTTCATGATATAATTGCTGCTTTCCATCCACATCATGGTAGATCTGTTATAACTAAAGCACTCTGCGAATGGCAATTTCACCATTAACTGTGCTGCAGAGTATATTAGATACAGTTTGATTGATTGGACCTGAGACAGTTCAGTCAAGAGAGAAAAAATGGTTTCATTTATTTTGATGACAGGAAGTTATCGCTCTGTATATCTGTTGTTTCCTGTCCTGAATTTCCAGACATTTTGGGGCAGTAATTTAACATCACCCACAATTTATTGCATACCACTATGCCAGAGCCTTGTCATATCTAATAATTGCAGACATTGATATGCTTAAAATTGCCAATTCCTTGCAACACACTCAAATACAAGCTATCAATTCCTCAGATTGCTGTGTTTTGCAATGCAAGACTGACATTACAGAACCAGTTTTACTATTTTGTGAAGATTTGACAGACAGCACTGTTGTATGTGCGTCTTAACTGCAGTGTATAAAGTCTTTATTCCAGTCCTTATTTCAGTGTAGGAAACATCACTGTCCAATTACAGTACAGTCTTGAAATTGGGCCTGTGTGAAGTAGGATGCTTGTGGAAGTGAACTGTTTGGTGAACCACCAAATATTTTCAGCAATATTTAAGCTTTTTAAATGGATGATGGTAACTAAAAAGCTGTATATGTCACTGTGGGCGAAAGTGGCTGTTAATCAGAAATTATACAATACCTTAACTATTAATATTAATACCATGAAAATGAATATATGAATATTGCTACATCTTTGTTCGTACTCGCTGTGGCTGTTAATTATCAATATGTTATCAATTCTAGATACAATTTCTTGCCAAAGGAATCCCTTTCACAAATTTCTGGTATTGTGCATACAGTGAAAGCTCTGTGAGATGTGGCTGAAGCAAAGACACATTTGTTACATTGGTTACATTGTCCGTTTAACACACATCAAGCAGCCTAATGTCTCTGCTCTCAAAGTGGTGTGTTGGGGTATTTCTGGAACTGTTGTCTTGTTCCAATAAAATCCTTGTAGAAAAAAATTTCATTTCAAAGTATCAGAAATAATGCAAATCGAACCATTTTAATGTTATAAAACCAAGCTCTGCTCTTGGTTTAAAGCAAATAATAATGACAGTTATATTTACATTATTTGTGATAGTATAGAGCTCTGAGTATGTCACAGCTAAGGGTTAACAGTTGTATTGCTCACATACAGCAGCGATAGCATCAGTTTTCTCACTGTCCTTTGATGTGTCACCCTGATAAATGCACCTCCTGCCGTTCCTCGGCAGAAAATGGCACACTCTAAGTAGCATGGAAATTGATTTTGCTATGAGTGTATGGAAGATCTCTGGAGACAAACGGTAGGCTGGCCTAATGGCCAGAGAGACCCCGCGGCTGTACAGCTCCGTAGCTGGAGCCAGCCCTTAACAATATCCTGCTTCTGCAAAATAATATTACACGCACATTAAACTACTGTATCTCATAGATACTGTACACCTCTCAGATCAGATAGCATTGGGAACTGGTCCTTTCATTTCGTCAGTCTTCAAGTAGCAATCATTCTGGAAATGAAAATCTTCATTGGTAACCATTTGATTGAAAGCTGAATATAAGCACTACGTTGGGTTGAGGACTGGGTTCAAAATATGTGTGTCATGGTTTAAATATATTGCTATATGCTGAATACGATGGGATTTAAATTCTTAAGTCCTGTTTTGTTTTTTAGATCATCAAGATAAAAAATCCATCTCCCGTAATGCTTTCCCTTTCATCATTTTTTTTTGCAATCAACTTTTTTATAATTTCATAATTATTTTTCAATTTAGGAAACCAAAAGACATCCATTTTCATGGTTGCAAAATCTTACAATAGGTAAGATTTTTGTGTTAAAACATTGTTACAAGATCATTATAAATCCCTTCCTCATCATTTAAAAATGCTTACTGACATGTTGACTCACCCTCTGCCTGTGTTTATAGTTCTTGAATTCAAGATAGGCATATTAGCACTCTGTACAAAATCATTGTATAGCCGTACAATAATTCAAACTCATTGGTTGAAAATTGGTTCTAATTGCCACAGCCAATGGCGTTTCTATGTCAGCGCATTCGCAACGAAGGGGTGGGATAAACAGTGTTGTGGTTTGAGTATGTTTGTTGGGGCAATTCCTCTCTTGACCATTAGAAAATTTCCTATTGTACCTTTAATGCTTAATTTGCTTATAGACGTTTTTGCTGTTGTTGTCTATGATGAAATGCGCTAACATAGCATTTAGCAATATACCGGAAATGCCATTCATGCCATTTCCACTTTACCTCCCTATGGGCGTAGTCACTATGGAGCGGGGCTTAAATGAGTAGTAGACTCTCCCAGGAGCTAGGTACCATAGAGCAGGTCTCTCTGAAGTAAACGGTGAATTCCTACTATAGGTAAAAAGAAATAGCCTTTTTTGTACAGAATTGGGTTTACCCCTTGGATGAAGCCTAGCCTGCCTAGGACATTGTTATTTGTATCTGCATTTGTATTCCATTGTGGGTGCTGTGAATATGTTTGGGTAGGCCTTAAGCCGACCGTTGTCATCCTTCGAGACAGCAGGTAGATGTCAGGAGGGAATTTGTGTTGTGACACATGACTGGTTTATCTAATTGCATAGAGAAAACAGAAGCAACACAAGCCAATAAAGACATCCCCCAGTGTGAGGCAAATGACACTGCTTTGCTTTGATCTGACAAACCGTCTTGCACTTTTGTAAAACGAACATGAAAACATACTTTGATTTGGGGTGGAAAAAAAGTCAGGTATACTAGCATTTCAAATGCAGTACAAGTGCTCCAGGAATAAACCACTTGCTAAGATGAAACAACATAATATCATGTATTGATAGTGTTTCATTTCTGCCTGTATCGGGGGTTTCAGAACCTCTTCAGCAGTAGTGATTTTTTAGCACATGATTGTGTGGCTACTGTGAGTGAAGGAGGTGAACATCGTGCTCCCTTCATATGCAGCAGTGTAGAAGTGGGCATTAGGGATTATTACCAACTCATATCTCTTTCTAAAATAAGAAAAACATGGGCTGAATATAGCGAATACGCTGTCCTTTACAGCTCTTAAATTTGACCTGTTGGGTAATAACGATGGTAATAACATGGCCTCTGCTACTGGCTGGCTTATGCTCAACAGTGTCATTTCTTAACAGTTCATTTTTAAATTTGATTTCTGATCCCTGATACAACAGTATCGGAACTAGAATGGAGGCTGCATTGACCCCCTATCGGCTACAACAAACTCTTTGAAGCCTCATATTTGATCAAAATACTGTTAATAATACGAAATAACCAACAGAGCAATTCTAGAATCATTACTACATTTCAAACCATTGCATAAGAGCAAAATGAGTAATACTTAATCCATTTACTGTGCTGTTAGCAGCTGTGCTTGTTGCGTTAGCTTCCGTGTTAGGCTTCCCTTGTGTAGCTCTATTGGCAAGGTAAGCGATATAAGACATGTCATGCGCGGATTGCATCATGTGTGCTTCTGGGGCTTGCTTGCTTGTGAACACAGAAAAACTGGTCATGGAAAATCTAGAGGAACACAAGTGCTTACCTGGTTGTGTGATTTTGAAATTAATTGATTCTCTACCACCCTGTATGAAATGATTGATCAGCCCAGGATATGTTTTTGTGATCAAATGTTTTTTATTTGACGAAAGATTTCAAACAGAATATTTAACCGTTTTTTTCTCCTTAAGACATTAATATGATATTATGATATTAACCCCTTAAGAGGTTCAAGAATAGTAACCATTTTATTATGAAGTCTTCTGCTGCTGTAGCCTGTCCTCTTAGAGGTTGTATATTGTAGCAGGGACCTGTGAGAACACTGTTTGAGTATAACACCGTGCTTTACTTTGTTCCAGCGGTCATATCGCGGGGCGTTGAAGGCCCAGGGGAGATGGGGAAGGCCGTGCTCATCCCGAAGGACAACCAGGAGAAGATGAAGGAGCTCTTCAAGATCAACCAGTTCAACCTCATGGCGAGCGATCTGATAGCGCTCAACAGGAGTCTGCCTGACGTGCGGCTCGACGGGTCAGTAGGTCCAAACCGCCAAACCGCCAAACCAGACACAGCAGTACCGGGGGAGGAGCATTGCATTACTAACCCCAGAAGTCACAGGAGAAGTCTCTCTCTCTGAAACATTGGTCTTCATCAGTTCTCAAAGTGTGGGAAGTGACCCATTAACTGATGGGGAGGCAGTGTTCATGGTGCAAGGCTAGTTGCCATTAGTGTAATATGTACCCCCTTTTTGACTGGTTCAGTTTAGATGACAACACTGAATTTGATGTTTTGAAACTAACAGGCTATGATGAATTCACAGCAGGGATATGTGTTCTGTGGTCTTATCTGTTTTGCCCAATGGCGAGAGGCTGTGAATATGCAAACTATTGCTTGAGAATTTATTCAGTGATTTATTAACATTCATTAAACCTGTTGAAGCAACATTTTCCCAATAGTTGATTTGTTTGATGATATATTTTTACAGCAGTGATGATACATACACAGTGCTTGTTTGTACACTGCAGAAGAAACTCCATTCCTCCATTCCTCCAAGATGTAATTGAATGGAATTGAAGGCGATTGGGCCATTTTTCACTGCATTTAAATGGATGATACAGACTAAATTCAATGTTAAAGTAACGTGCGGTGAGTTGAAAGGCTTACCAATAAAAGCTTTTTCACATCCCAAATGATAGATCTTGTCAGATAGATGATCTCAAGCACTCCGAGCGTGCTGTGCATTAGCTCCGATAGCTGAATAGGTGAGAGTTTCTGTTTGCAGGTACCATGGAGCAATTTGAACTGCATAATGACAAGAGAGAGAGTCGCTCTTTGGCAATACTGCAGCATTCACTGTGTACTGCTGATTTAGAGATGCATTTTCTTCTCTCATTTCTGCCATCTATTTTAGAGTTCTGCAGGGCTCTTAACTATGTGCCCAAGCAGCACAGCTCTCAAGATGAATACATGTTTTATTCCTGTGTATAGATCTCTAACCACCACTGCCTCAAAAGCTTTTGTACATAGAAAAGATATGCCTCGTTACAAACCTTTAACTCAGAGTTGCAAAATAGCAAATCCTTCTGTGGCACTCCTAGAATGAAGTCAGAAAAAAAAGGAGATTGTTCCCAATTACCATGAGAAAAGCCAGAGAAGTGATTTATTTCCCACCAAAAGGTAGCGGACTCCTTCAGATCATTTTCGGAGGATACTAAACAGAGGAAATGCATGCAGCAAGTGGAAGCCTATGCACCCTTTCATCTAATGGTTCACTCTCAGAAATAAACTTCTGAAAAGTGCCAAAAAAGGTACAAATGCTTCTGCTGGGGCGGTACCATCTACCCTATTGTACATTGTACCCCCAGCCAGCAATACTGTATATCATTAAGTATATCATTAATTTGTACCTTTTTTGCATTTGTACCCCAAAACACATTACTGTATTTTCAGGGTACATTTGGGAAATTTGATCTTTGAAGAGCAAAAATGTACCTCCGCTGTCTGAGAGAATTGTGGAGCTGGGCTTTTAACCAGGCGCTTGCAGAATTTATTCTCAAACAGCTCACTGCCACTGTATCGCAGAGCAAAGCAACGTTAAATATGGGGCTCTGAATGACGACATTTGCTAAGCGAATGAGCAGCGTGGTGTGAGAGGAAGGGAGCTCTCTGCGGTAGACACGACTAGCGCACGCGACATAAAGGAGACGTTTCGACGCATGGACTCTGTCCCGTCCCCATTCTGTCACTGTCTGCTGGGAGGAGGGGCGGAACTCCACTGTCACCTCGCACGTCCCCGGCGGACCCTCAGTCTTCATTGTTAGCACGTTAGCGCATGCGCTCATACGTTATTTAACGGCAGCCTTGCTCCCACACACTCCCCTTTCCCCCTAGTATCTCCATGGGGGAGGTAAAAGCATTCCACTGAGATAAGACAATGCCCTCATTACTGTCCTCTGCTCTACGACTTCTTCTGCCAGCATGCTCCCCCCCTGCCAGACCACGCTGATTCAGTATGTGACTGAATTATCAAAAGCCAAAAACTATGTGACTCAATTAACAGAATTAGTCCTTTGATAATTCAGTCACATAGCTATCCCACAGTTAGGGTTGACTCCTGCCGAATAACCAAATTAATTGCTCTGTATTCATATATTGTGTATTGTGGTAGAACCAGGATATTGGCTTCCAAGTTGAATAAAATAATTGAGGAAGAACTACGATTTATTAACCATTTAAGGTGTAAGATCACAAATATGTGTTTAGAATGTTCTTAAATTGAACATTCTAATGCTGATGTAACAATCCCTGCTGGTAATTGAAAGCAGTGTTCTAGAACACCAAAAAAAAACAAAAAAACATTCCAAAATCCTACTCTTCAAAGGGTTAAAGGAACTCACAGAGAAGGGGAGCCGAAGTCACCAGGCAAACCAATCCCCATGGCACGGGATCGTCAGCATCTTCGCCAGTCCCGAGTCATGACAACAAAATTCCCATCCTCAAGTAAAGGCTCTCTCTATTTCTTCTTTACCCTAAACTGGCAATCATAAAATCTGGACTTCAAATCCAAATCCGCTCCTAGTTTTCTTTTCTCCCAGGTAAATAGCTGAACTAGTAATGCTACTAATTGGCCGGATCGTCTTCTTTAGGGAAGGTGGAAAACCAGTAGTTCTCGAACGTCCGGGACCTCCAGGCCTCCCTGCTCTAAACTCTGCCAGCATTGATGAAGTAGCCCCCTGGTTTGCTGTGGTTCTTGTCTTTTGCTTAGCTGCAAGACGAAGGTGTACCCGGACGACCTGCCCAACACCAGCATCGTCATCGTGTTCCACAACGAGGCCTGGAGCACCCTGCTACGCACGGTCCACAGCGTCATCAACCGCTCGCCCCGCCACCTGCTGCTGGAGATCCTGCTGGTGGACGACGCCAGCGAGAGAGGTACCATTTACATCACATTTACAATGACATCACATTTACAATGACATCACATTTACATTTACATCACATTTACATCACATTTACATTTCAGTCATTTTGCAGCCGCTTTTAATCCAAAGCCACTTACAAGTGCATAGGTTCTTCCACAAGTTAAAGCATCAAATCCATAACTAGGAAAATACACGTTCTAAACAAAAAGACAGTCATCGTAAGTGCACTTTTTTATAATTGTTTTTAAAATTTGTTTTTACCACTTCAGCACTCAGACCAGCAAGGCCTCAAAATGATACGCTTCTAACTGACATTGTTTGGCGGAAATGAGTGATAGTCACAAATATTTTGTTTATAGGGAATTTGATAGGATTTTGATGTTGAGGGTTTGCTGCTCACAATTGCCATTTTCTGAATTTTAGAGCCAAAACAAATGTTTGAATGAAGCAAGGTTTTTGGATGTGTCTTTAGGTTTTTACCCTTTATTTCAATGTACTTAAGGATGGCACATCCTTTATTTTGTCATGAGATAGATTTAGAGCTTTTTTAAATATATAATACTAATTTTGGCCCCTTGCGCACCTACCCCTCGATATTGTACAGTTCTTTTTAAGATCTATGAAAAACTGTCCTGCATTTCAGTTTTGCTATGTTAGTAAAAGCTTTGAAGATAAATATCTACTCAGAATGCCGATTTAAAAACTACTCAAAAACTACTCAGAATGCAGATAGAACCTTATTATTCCAAGGTTATGCCACAGGCAACCCCAACCACAGACCAAATACGTCATTGTTTTGGATTAAAACTTTTCTGCACTTTACTGAGATTGTCTTGATTATTGGAACTTATGAAACGCTATCGAAAAGTGCAAACCCAGCCTTCTGGTCCTCTTGGTTGGCTCACTTGCACTAGGCAAGAGCACAGAAAAGTAGTTGAATCCAAAATAATTATGAATTTGACCCAGGACTGACTCGAACCCCAACGTTTTCAGTCTGTCTCTCTCCCAAACAGGCTGTCCGCATCGCAGTCTAGCAGCTTGTGCCTACATTTTTAGCTGCAGTAATCCTACTGCGCTGACAGTTTATGATATGATATTTTGGGAAGTAAGAGTTGCGTAGCAGAATGTCAAGCAAAAAGTAATGAATGTGACTAATGCTTTGAATGCTGGCAGCTCTTTCGGCATCGGGGGTGGACATTGTGGCAGAGATACCGTATCGCAAAACACTGACGTAGCTCACCGTGATTCCCCCCACACCCAACACCCACCCCTACACTGAACACCCCCCCCAGATGACATCACCCCACCCCACCAATGGAGCCCAACACCCGAGATCTCAATAGGGATTTAACCCTGGCAGCTGCTGCTTGCCGGGCATCCACTCTCCCGTAACCCGCTCCATGAATCCAAGCCATTAGCGTCTCCACCCCAGTAATCTGCAGCTGGCTGTTCACTGTGGGCAGACTTCCTGAAGGAGAAGCTGGAGAGCTACGTGCGGACCCTGGAGGTGCCGGTGCGGATCCTGAGGATGGAGCAGCGCTCCGGGCTAATACGGGCGCGGCTCCGGGGAGCGGCGGCCACGCGGGGGCAGGTCATCACCTTCCTGGATGCCCACTGCGAATGCACGGCCGGCTGGCTGGAGCCCCTGCTGTCTCGGATCAAAGAGGAACGGTGAGCGCTCGCTCAGGTTTTCACTGAACTTCAGTGTTTTGGTTAAAGTACCAAAATGACTGGCGGAAAGAAAGCAATTTCAGAATTTATGGTTCAGTTCAGAACTGTAGTTTCTGTGGCTGGTAGATAAAGTACAGTGACAGTGAGCTCCCTGCTGTAAAATCCAGCTGCGCCAGCTTGAGCAGCTTAAAAAGTGACCTGGTAAATCTGGTCATAAGATGGTCTAAGAGGGTATGGTCAACCACCATGGCCATGCTGGTCATAAACTGGTCTTGCTGGGTATGAGCTGATTGACCAGCTTGTTTCCAACTGTTTCAAAAACATAGCTTGAGCTGGTCAAACCTGGGAATCAAGCTGGGAACTGAACTGGTCACCCAGTTAAACTATGTCGAGCTGGGAACTGAACTGGTCACCCAGCTAAACCATGTCGAGCTGGGAACTGAACTGGTCACCCAGCTAAACCATGTCGAGCTGGGAACTGAACTGGTCACCCAGCTAAACCATGTCGAGCTGGGAACTGAACTGGTCACCCAGCTAAACCATGTTGAGCTGGGAACTGAACTGGTCACCCAGCTAAACCATGTCGAGCTGGGGGCTCGTCTGAACTGGTCAACCAGCTGCCAGCTGTTTCAAAACCCAGCTTGAGCTGTTTTTTTTTCAGCAGGGTTTTTACTTCACTGCTTTTCTAATGTCTGACAAGAGCTTCAGTGTTTTGGACACAGTAGCAAAATGACTGGCAGAAAGAAAGCAATTTCTGGTTCAGTGCTCAGCTCAGAACTGAAGTTTCTGTCTGTGGCTGGTAGATATGGTATAGCAACAGTGAGCTGCATTGTTTTCTTCTTTGATATGTGGAAGGTAGGACCTGTAATCATCAAAAGTTAGAGCTGCAAAATCACTGAATTGCTGTCTGTGAGAAACTTGCTCTGATCTTGTTGCTTTTATGACCAACTGTGAAGTGTGACAGCACTACCAGACGAATGGATAACATGAAGGAACCCCAGGCGGTTATTGCATGGTGATGACGATTTTAAAAAGTGGTGAAATTATGCCGGTGGCTTTCCAGTGTCTGGGGAAAAGAAGAAATCTGTTTTGGGAAGTTCAAGGAAAGTATCAGATTTAATGCGAATTTAACAATTTGGCTTCTGTGTCAGACAGAGATGTAAATCTGGGACAGAGGTCTTTGAGGACTGCTTTAAATATTAATGTTGAAATATAATCGTATTTAATTAGCTAACTTGGTGAACATGGCGTTCTATCAGCACATTTACTTTTGTATGGTGTTTGTGGGAATACGATATAGACTAAAGTGGATTAAGCTGTCTGTTCTGTACTGTACTTCCTGTGTTAACATGTATTTTATTTCATAGACCCCTGGGGTTAGTAATCCAAAATAAAGTACTTCTGTATGGAAATGAGCCCCTAATAAATGGAAGAATAATGTGAAATGTTAAACTGTGTAGCCAGAACTGAGCCATTTTCATTTCTGTTCTTGGAAAAAAGTTGTTTCCTGTGCAAATGATTTATTCACCAAGAGGGAATAGCCATAGGTTCTGTTGGCCACATTTTGACATTTAAGAGCTTATTTAAGGGGCCTGAAGGCACGTCCATATTAAGAACTATAACTATAAATGGTCAGTATATGATAATTCAGGTAAAGAACCTTTTTGGCGCACTAGTACTTCCACCAGCCTTACGGTTCCGCCCTCTCGCAGGAGGTCTGTGGTGTGCCCGATTATCGACGTCATCAGCGACGACACGTTCGAGTACATGGCCGGATCCGACATGACGTACGGCGGATTCAACTGGAAGCTGAACTTCCGCTGGTACCCCGTGCCTCAGAGGGAGATGGACCGACGGAAAGGGGACAGAACGCTCCCAGTCAGGCAAGTGACCTCTCGGCAGTCTTCAAAATGGCCGCCAACACACAAAATGGCTGAAGAAGCCAATGGATTGGATGAGCAGAGTGTTGAACTTCCATTGGCGCACACTCAAACTCCTCATATTAATGTGTTCTTGTGAGAGCCCCTACTGCTTCTTGTCCACAGGAAGACAAGCTTGTTTCATTAAGAGGTAAATTCAGAGCATATGCTGCTGCTTTTCTGTAATAGACTTGGACAGATGCTTGCTATAGTAGTACAATAGCAGTGCTAGCAAGATTAGAGTCATTTATTTGGTACATTGCTGGGTGTCCCAGCATGCTGAATTTTACCAGAAGAAAATACAAAAGATGTATTGTTTTTCTGAGGCTGGCTATGTCTCTCAATCTGTTGCAGAGTAGGTTTTTCCTGAAATCTCCAAAGACATATACATGGGAGGTATACCTGGGAGGTTGTGTGATGTGTTTATAAAATAGCCTCATATACAGAGTGTAATAGCTTGCTATCCTTTGAGCGTACCATGCTTGCATTCGAAAGCAGGACTAATTATGTGTTAAATGTGAGCTGTCTAGCTAGCTGCTCTGGAAGGCTTTCTGCTGAACAGGTGAATAATACAAATGAAGGCAGGTACCTAACGAAGTGAATGTGAATGTGAAAAAGAGAGGAACAGATTCCGCAGAAGAGGCATGAAACCACTAAATTGCACACACATTTCACACTGTTACTGTTGTAGTGCGTGCGAGGCTTCCGCTGTGTTCGGCATATGTTAAATAATACACCACTTAGATGCGAATAGCTCGCACGCTTGTGTTTCTGACATGAATCTGCATTTGTTCAGCGGGGTGGTAATGCCGCATATTGGCAACTGCTTCTCCGAGGCGATTGTGTTCGGCACCTGAAGAAACCAATCGCTCAGCGCTGCATAAATCTAAAAGCTTATCCTCGTGGTTTCTCCTCATGAAACCGCCAATATCCGCAGAATGCCGCAGTTTATCATTTGCATAGCTTTAGGAAGCTAAAAATGGTTTACTGAGTGTGGAATTGTGGGCTCAGTCAGACCAGCAGCCACGGCAGTGCTCTCCTTTCAGTGGTTGTAGACGTGCCGGTGTACAGTACATGACCATGACATGAGTAATCAGTGGTATTTACATGCTTATCAGTTTGGAAGTGATTACTCCTGCAAGGGTCATTGTAATGCACAGTGCATATTGAAGCACATATTGCATTGTTTTTTTTGTTTACAGTCACAATGGGTACAGTTAAAGGAGTGACAGGTTTTTTTTAAATAAACAAAATTATTAACTGAAACCTATTCATGTCCTTTATAAAACTACTGGATATTTGAGGTTGAGCACCTAGCTGTGTGATTTTGAGGTTGTTTCTCATACAGGGTAAGATCACTGGCAGCGCCTTGCTGAGGTGAAGCATTGCTACCGTTCCATCGTGTTGTGCTGGACTGATTTTCTCCTTCTCCACAGAACCCCCACCATGGCCGGAGGCCTGTTCTCCATTGACAGAGCCTACTTTGAGGAAATTGGAACGTATGATCCTGGAATGGATATCTGGGGTGGAGAGAACCTTGAAATGTCTTTCAGGGTAAGCCCTTCATCGTTCATCTTTCCTCCTTATCACAGTCTGTGCTTCAGAGGATTCAGGATTCAGAGGTTTTTAGAGGAAAGTTCCATGCTTCACTAACATATATCAACAGACTCCCATAACGCTCCCTGAAACGGCTAATAATAACCAAAGATGTTACATATTACAAGTTGACTTAAAATACACAAGTAAATGAGCACAAACCTTCGCAAGTTTCACACTTAAATATGAGCAATGTGGCACAAGAGTAATGTTCCGCTGATCATAATGTCAAGGAAAAAAATGTTTTGCAAGATAATATGCAGTATACCACAGTTTTACTCCTTTGTTTGCCTCTAAGCATAGCTGAAAAAAAATCTAGCAGTGGTGCAATACATTTGGCTGTCCCACTGCTGCCTCTACACTGCAAAAAACAAGCATTTTAGTCTTATAAATTCAATGTTCATAAGTTCTTAAGATTTTTAAATATTATATTATTCTCTTAGCTTAAGTGATTGTTTGCTTGAAAAGATACATTTTTTGAAAAGAGAATGACCTCATTGGCAAATCTTTAAATGAGTCAAAACGTCTTACCTCATTGGCAATATTTTTGTCTAATTTAGCAAAAAAGTTAAATCAATAATTAATTCCACTACATACACTGCAATAACCAAACTGTAAGTCAATCTCATTATAAGATTAAAATACTTGTTAGCATTGACTTATTGTTTGGTTATTGCCGTGTCTGTAGTGGAATTAATTATTTATTTAACTTTTTTGAACACTAACGCTGCTCTGATCTTCACCGTGGTGGTCTGATTGTGAGCATTGAGAGGGTTGTCCCCTCCAGATTTGGCAGTGCGGAGGCTCTCTGGAGATCGTCACGTGTTCGCACGTGGGCCATGTGTTCCGGAAGGCCACCCCCTACAGCTTCCCCGGGGGCACGGGCCAAGTCATCAACAAGAACAACAGGCGCCTGGCGGAGGTCTGGATGGACGACTTCAAAGACTTCTTCTACATCATATCCCCAGGTATCGCCTCCCCCCGCACTTCCGCCACACGCTATACGGCTCTCCGGGCTCGGAGAATCCGCTCAAACGCCCGATAAATATTTGATGAAGCGAAAACCAAGAGATATCAACTCCAATGCAAATTTATTCCACGTGGAAAATAACCCCAGATATGACCTCAGTGTTATCGGCAGTGTTTTGCTAGCGATAGCTATCTGACTGCGCCAGGAGAACTCTCGCTCCCGTGGGCTTTGGACTGAGATGTGTTTGCCGTCCCTAGAGCCCGTCTCTGGTCAGGCAGGAGAAGGCAGATCTTTTCTGGAGGAGACAGTGAGTTGGCTAGTGTCTGAACAGTTCTTGGTGGGCAAACCTGTCAGTGTGAAAATGAAAGTCCACCCTGAATACGTTTACATACTTATACTCTGATCTTACCCTGATTATGGCAATACTGTGTTTATTGAAATGGTCACGTAAATGCCTTTATACGATTTTCTTTATTGGTGTAAGGTCATAATTGGAGTTGTCAAAACCTGATTATGATTATCGATTATCAATTTTTTCCCAGTGTTTCGATTTTTTTGGAGTGAGACATCTTACTCCAGTTTCTTTTGGCTTTTGGAAAGTATACACAGTATTATGTAAGCCTGACTATTGGAGTAATATCCGATTTTCATCCATGTGTTGTGTACACAATAATCCATACACTCTCATTTAAGCAAATTATTCCCACTAATTTGAGTGTTGCTGTGCAGGTAAACATAGCCATTGATAGCTTGCCCATTCCTTTACGATGATGTGAAAAATAAAGTACACACTCTTTCTGTTCTGTAGTTTAACATCCTGGATTAGGACGTAACTAACCCTGTTAGTCCTCAAGAAGTCCAAACAGTAGATACATTTAACAGGATATCATGTGATTTGTGTGATAAATATCGCAAACTGAAAATAAGCCAACATGCAAGATGCTGTCTGTGAAGAAGTAAGCGTACAATTACTGCTTCTGCATCAATTAAGGTGGGTAATCAGAACCAGATGCTGCTCATCCAGTCTACATATCACTTGAGGTTAAATATATCTACTGGACTCGGTGAGGAAGAGTCGATGAAGGTTAGTTATTTCCTAGTTGAAAAAAACATAGAATTGACTCCCCAAAACTTTCAAGCAGTGGTGAGAAAAGCGGTGGTATGGGAATAAATATCCAATTGTACCATGTATATGATTGTATATATGATATTGGCTTGATGTATGATGACTTCTGTACACTGTAGACTCTTTTAAGCTGCGAT
This sequence comes from Conger conger, assembly GCF_963514075.1. NCBI lineage: Eukaryota > Metazoa > Chordata > Actinopteri > Anguilliformes > Congridae > Conger > Conger conger. Next base: position 21,052,402 of record NC_083776.1, read on the forward strand.
AGGCTGTCACCTTAATGTACGCACGACTCGACCACTGCAACATGGTGGCTGGTGTGGCAGCCATATTAGCTGGCAAGCGAATAGCCAAAGAGACAAAGCTTCCAGACTGCACTACGTGGCTGGCTGTATTACTTTCCCTCTGATCATATGATACGAAGCAGGGCTGGAGGAGAGAAACTAATTTAAAAAATACAACTTCACACTTTCTATGTATATAATTATGGAAGCATGATAATTATGGAAACAAATTTTTTTAATCGTACTGGTTGTGCTCATTGGGGCACATTGCGTATGACTGGCCCCTATAATTGCCATACTGCTATATCTGTAGTCTTGGAAATGTGAAAATAATTATTTCTCCATGGGTGCGCTTCAACTTGTGAAGTCACAAGTTGATGCTACACAGTGTGTCTGTCTGCAGTGTGGGTGAAATAGCCCGGTTGCTCCATTTGCCTACCTCGTACATGCAAGGAATACAAACGGCAGCGTTCAACAACATTTCAGTCGTGCTGTCATTTGGCAGCCACCTTAGATCACCCACTGGTTAATATCCAGCCTCCAATGATAGTGTGTGGAATCTTAATGGTAAATACCGGGATGCTCTAGAATTAGGCTACGTGCTACATGATAGTATGAACATGTGGCTTATATGCTCATCCGCCTGGCTGTAATTCACAGTTTCGGACAAGTAGCCTCTAAATCACTTTGCTGTAATTCTGCTGATATTTGTGTGCCATTAGTGCAGACACTTAGCTTACTGAGGTGAAAGTGCCTCACACTCTTGTTCTGTTGAAGGTTGAAGCTGGAGCTGTGTTTTATTCATGGAATCATTGTTCCGAGTGCATTTCAGGATGTTGGAATAATGCAGTGTCACATCGCGGTGCAGGTTTTCACGCATGATAACTTTCTGACATGCATTTAAGGTGCAGGAATTTCTTTTGTCTTCTTCACAGCTCATCAGCCCTAAAGATCTTTGAAGCTTTATCTGCCACCTGCAGGCAGACTGGTGTCAGAGCGTTCCCTGACACTCAGTGTAGCATCGTGTTTAGCATGCAAGGCCTTGTTTCAGGACTTCTCTCTAACGTGCCCGGTCTGGAGAATTAGTTATGCGAGGTATTCCTAGGAGAACGCTCACTTTGGAGTTCCTGGGCTTTTTGTGCGAAGAGGTCATCGGCCTGGCAGTGCATGATGTGGAGCATCTGTTTCTGTGTGTGTGTGTGTGTGTGTGTGTGTATGGGTGTATGTTTATGTGTGTGTGTCTCTGCGTGTATGTGTATGTGTGTGTGTCTCTGTGTGTATGTGCATGTCTCAGTGTGTGTGTCTCTGTCTCTGTCTGTGTGTGTCTGTGTGTGTCAGTGTGTGATGGTGGTGTGGAGACACCGTGCTTCTGGCCTGTTTCAGCAGAAGGCTGAAAGGCTGCTCCGGTTGTGTAAATGGGCACGGGGCACTCAGTCAGATCTGGCCTTCTCTGAAGCCGCTCTCCCCAGTCCAAACAACCCGCCGCAAGCGTGAGCTATCACCCGTCTCCAGGCAGCCGAGGGCCGGAAGGAGCTTCTGCAGCGCTTCAAACCGCCAGTGGCCGGCTCGCACTTCCCTCTCAGTAATCACTGCCCGCGGTAGAGCTGTCTGCTGCCGCAGGAGTCCGACTTCAGACCGCAAAGCGGAACCTCAGAAGGGAAGCTCGTCTCATATGCATAATTGACATCGCGTGTGTGGTCTCCTCGCGAAAGTGCTAACCTCAGCCATTCCTAAAGGCGAGTCGCTAACAAGTACATGTTTTTGCTCGGTTCCTGGTGTTTTGAAAGGTAGCGCTGAGGTTTTAAATATTGATGATGTTTTCTGCAGTGAATAATTTTCTGAGAAGCGGCAAAGAACTGTAAGAATTGAGTCTCTCATAGCTGTCACTGGGGGGGGGGGGATGCATTCACAGAGCTTATCCAGGATTTTGCAGTATCAGCGTTCGGTATTGTCACTGACAGTACCACAGACTGTGATAATCACACTAATGGGCAAAGTCTGCTTAGATGCCAAGGATCAGAGGAATTTACGCAATCAGATTGTCAGAATTTGCCCAATCAGTCATTATCGTGCATGAGTGACCTTGTGTAACTCATCTCTGCTTAAGCCAGCTTAAATATGAAACGATCCCTTGTGCCTCTTGTCGCAGTTTGATTAACATGTTTTTTTTTCTTTAACTGCCGGTGACTTCTGAACCTCATTTGTTAAAGACAAGCTGAAATCAAAATTCTCTTTATGCTCAATTTAGTCCATTCTTCTTAACTACAAAAAAAATATTTCCATCCACTTCCTGGGAAACTAGATTTACGAGATTTTACATCATCGTGTACCGGTGTATGTCGATCAGATGTCTATACATTTTCCTTTCCCCTCCAATCAAGATCCTTTTCAGACAGTGGTGCGCATCCTCATTTGACGTCCCCCTCCTCGTTTGTCGTCGGTCAAATTGACTCCCCTGAAAGATCCATGTCTCTTGTCTATATGTCATATCACGGAAGCTAGTGTTGCTCTCACTTCTGTTTCAGCTTGTTGTTAACGTGTGCTTGAAAATTTGCAATTGTCTCAAAAGAAAAATGGATGCAGTTACAGTAGTTGTATAGACACTTGATTTACCGTACACACAAAGGGTCTGTCACTAATAGATGCAGTTTTTTGAGATAGAGGATCCCCCTGGTGAATGGTCATAGTACTGCAGTCAGATCCTCTATCTTCTGTGGTGGTGGTACTGTAGACTGAATAAACATGAAAGCAAGATCTGTGCTCTGTTTGCTTAGTCTGCAGAGACATTGTTACTTCTGCTAGCATCTGTATTGAAGAGCCAGGATAGCATTAAGAACATGAGATTCACCATGCAGTGTGGAAAATGGCTAATCGCTGCTAGTTGCCTGTGTTAACCACATGCATGGAGGCTGATTTGGGAGAACTGTGTTCTGCTTCGCGGTAGTGCCAGAGAAGTGCTGCAGCCACACATATGTATCTCCGCACACGCACACGCGTGTGCAGCACTGGGTATGTTGTACTTCATTTTGACCTCTAATTGGGCTCATTAAGATAATGTCTAGGAGTGGCTGCTATGAAAAGTGGTATGTTTTGGTTCTGAATTGGAATGAGGGACATGTCTTGGCATAGGAAGCTGTGTTTCTCTTTGGAATAATGAACACAGAGGCATGAAGCTGTAGTAAGAGGTGGAATAATGGGTCAGAAGCTTTGGACTTGTGAACCAGTGTTTGCGTTTTAATGGGGATTTTAAAATCTGTTTGAAAACCAGGCAGCCGGTGTGAAAAGGGTCCGCTCTCTCCTGCAGGTGTGGTAAAGGTGGACTACGGGGACGTTTCTTCACGGAAAGCCCTGCGGGAGGCTCTCCAGTGCAGGCCCTTCTCCTGGTACCTGGAGAACATTTACCCCGACTCCCAGATCCCCCGGAGATACTTCTCGCTTGGTGAAGTATGATGTCTTTCAGCTTCTCCTGTGTGTGTGTGTGTGTGTGTGTGTGTGTCCAGCTTTTTAAAACACATTCTCAGAAATAAAGTCACAGCAGAGATGCATTTTTGTTCTTCAAGGATCAAGTATATACCCTGAAAGTACAGTACTGTTTCCTTTGTGTACAAATGAGTTATCCAAACAAAAGAGGTACAAACTAATTATATATTGCCGGCTACGGTTACTGCATCAGAAACAAGCATTCGCATGTTTTTTGGCACTATTCGTACCTATATTTCTGAGAGTACACAAACCCTTCCAAACAAAATCCATCAGCTGAGGACTAATCCGACTGCGATATTGCCAGCGGCGGGATCGATTCGGCGCCAGTCGCCTGGCCCGTCGGAGAGATTAGGGGTTAAACCTGAATCAGGCCTGTGTGTTTAGGGGCTGCGCTGATAATTAGCAAGCGCGAGGCGCTCGTGTTTTGATGGATCGCACAGTATGCGCGCTGTGGCGTGCGGCGGTCTGGGAATGACGCGGGATGAAGTCGCCGTGCGGCGGGAACGCGAGGCAGCGTTCCGGGAGGGGGGGGGGGGGCGGGTGGCGGGGGACCGGGCCCTAATCCCGGGCTCGGCTCCGCAGCAGAGCGCCAGCTTTTCCCCCGCCTGGAATACACTGCAGTACGAGCTGTCTGTTACACTGCGGCTCTGCGCTCTCCTGCTCCCCGTCTGCCTGTGCGAGTCTCTCCGCAACACACAGCTCCTTCCTCTTACTGCCAGAGACACGAGGACCAGCTCCAGAGCTCCTTAATCAGCACAACACGCCTGGCCTGGACTCCCACAAGTGTATTAGCCGGGTATTAGATGACTCATTAATTTCCAAAAAATCAATATGAATTAGTGAAACTTAGAGGAATCTTTTGCAGAAGCAGACTTCCTGATTTATGGGGTCATTTGCATTGCTAAATAACGGCTATAATTACGTATGTTCGGTGGTTAAGCATGGCCAGTGAAGCGGTTTGTCATTACTTGTCTAGCTTTATTGAATAGGAAGTGGTGTAATGTTGTCATTTTGCAGCCTTGTTCGCGTTGATTATCGATTCCTGTGTGAAACATGGACAGAAGACGCACCTGGTTTTGTTACCTGAAAAACACGGGCTTACATTAAAGACAAGCTGAAACGGTTAGAGTAGCACTAGCTTCCATGTTATGATGTATACAAGTTAAACAGGTCTGTAGGGGAGGGGTACATCAAATGAGGATCATTGACAGAACAGAACATTGACAGATATTTATCGACATACAGACCCACTGGTACACAATGATATCAAATCTAGTCAAATCAAATTTTCACGGAAATGAATGGAGACTAACTTTAGTGTCTAAATACACAAGCTTGGAATATATACTTTAAGATGTGTTTGGTTATGAAAAATTTACTAAATTGACGGAAAAGTACATTTTGATTTCAGCTTGTCTTTAAAGAACAGATCAGGAAATACGGTGAAAGTAAGATCAGTGCTGCGTCGTTTCCCATAATGTTGATCTCTGCAGTCTGCTCAGTTTGAATGGTCTGGTTTGCAGCTGTTCTCTGTTAACTGCAGATCAGAAATGTGGAGACCAATCAGTGTGTGGACAACATGGGGAGGAAGGAGAACGAGAAGGTGGGCTTCTTCAACTGCCACGGAATGGGCGGGAACCAGGTACGGAGCGGGGCTTATTAAATGGCAGTGTATTACATTCACTTAGCACCTTGCTACATGTTTACACAGGTGTAAATCGACATCTTAAGTGTTAATTCATCTCTAACAGAGTCTATATGAGTTTGCAGTGGATAAAATGTACTCTGTAATGTGGTAGATCAGAGCTGTTTTACTGTGCCGTCACTGTTACAGCGGAAGACATTGACAGTGTTTCTCTCAGGAATACGGAAGTGTATCATGAAGGCCAAATTTGGCCAAACAAAAGGACAATTTGTTTTCGAAGCAAAAAGTAAATACCACTACACAGTTAAATCTATCCTTACACAGTCGTACCTGTAACATTACTAGTGCAAACGTAAATTAACAGAAGAGAAAGAGTGTGTGGAGCCAGAGTGCAGTGTCAGAAGATGGGCAGGGTTTCCACCGCCTGTGGGAAGCTTCTCAGCCCTCTGGGAGCCCAGAACAGACAGTAGACGTGGCGGGGAAGCGCTCCATCACTGTCACAAACTGCCTGGTTCCTCTGCTGGAGAGATGGCACACGATGAGTCTGATCCACGTTTACGCGCAGGTGTTCTCCTACACGGCCGATAAGGAGATCCGCACGGACGACTTGTGTCTGGACGTGTCCCGTCTCAACGGGCCCGTGATCATGCTGAAGTGTCACCACCTGAAGGGGAACCAGATGTTCGAGTACGACGCAGAGGTACGAGTAACGCCCTTTCTCCCATCCGCACCCTCACTGTTCGGCTGACTCCCTGCCCAAGGTTCATCTCAGCTCCGTGTGGTAAAGCCTGCAATGCGGGCTTCTGCCACCAGGGGGAGCTGGAGAACAGACGTAGATTTATAATCTGTATTACGTCATCATTCACAGTTGTGTAATGCAACTCAAAAACATTGAGAAACGTTTGTGATAACTTGCTAAGCATTATTCTGTGAAATGTTTTTGCATGTTTAGGCTGCTTGGATATAACTGCAAATATGGTTTCATGGAAAGCATTGAGCTGACGTCAATACCAAACAAGCGCAAAATACAATGTACAATGGATGTGCGTATATCTGATTGTGGATGCTATGTAGAAAAAAAAAATCATTGTTGATTCATTGAACCCTCCTTTTCTTCGTGTTTAGTATGTAGGAAAGTGGGAATATGATTTTAAGGTAAGATGCTTTCAGTGTTGTAGATGACTGCAAGGAGTAGCTTCTTTGTCAAGTGAATAGTTAGTCATGTGTCTAAGTCCTCTATGAACCATGTTATCTGTCAGTAGAATCCTTTTTCGTTTGACTATGTCGTAGTTTTTGCCAGTTTATCAATCAATAAACCCGGTGTTGTATAGTACACAACCACTCTGACCTAGTTTTCAGAATTCCGCATTGCCTTTTGTCTTTCATATAACATGGAGCAGTTTAATAATTGATAAAAAGTGGCTTTGACTTGCATAAAATGGGCTGTCATTGCCGTCAGTCAAATTCCTATTTTTAGACGTAGCGCTCCCCGTGGGGCTAAACTGAAGTATTACTCCCATAATGCATTCTGAAATCATCACTTAGCACTAAAACAGCTGGCTTTCACATACACCTTCAGCAGCCAGAGACCATTAAAATACGCTCATTTTAATTGCGGTCGTATTTAAAATCAATATTCTCAATCAAATGCAATGCCATATCATTATTATTATTTTCTCCTGCTGTTAATAGTTTAATTCTCTAAGCCAGGGATCAGGAGCCCTGGTTTTCCTTTCTCCTGGGTAATTAGTGCTACGATTGGCCAGACGGGCTTCACACGCGCTGAACAGGTAAAGGGAGGGTGGAAAAGCAGCAGTTCAGGGCTGCTGATCGCAGCTCCGAGCCTTTGATTTTCTGACTTGCTCTACTGCAAGAATAGGTGCACTCCTTTTCCGTGTTAACGGCGGAACGGAGTAAATTTCTTTTTGCCACAATATACTCCTCTGTCAGCGGCCATAACGCTTCACGCGCGGGGTGTGGGAAAGTGACAGATTACATTTCTCAGGAGTAATGGATCTGGGTCTTGTGGCGTGATGTGCGATTGGCCGCAGCGTCGCGCAGGCAGGGTTCCGATCAGCCGGCGACTCCCGCGCCCAATCAGGCGCCCGCGTTCGTCACGCACCGGCTGCACAGGAAGTGTGGCGTAGTCCTCCCGTGTACTGGCTGCGCCGCTCGGCTAGCAGGCCCAAATGAAAAGAAGTGGCAGCTGGATGCCTGTGCCGGGAGGATGTGTGTGCTAGCTCGCTACTAGCTTACAAATGCGATTTAGCATTAGCATTCAGAGCGTATCGTCGCCAATCAGGACGAGAGCGTGCAGGGACTGGGAGTAATGCAGGACTCATACTCATTGACAGGCTCTTTTAAGTGTTCAGGACAAATCAATTGATGCCAGGCAGACCTGGGTCCGATGCATAATTGTTTTGGATTGAAAGACTTTTCTACACTTTACTGAGCGTGTCTGGTGTATTGGAACTTATGGAACGCTCTCATACCTGCAGTACAAACCCGGCTTCTGGTCCTCTTGTTTGGTTCAGTTGCACCAGGCAATCGAGCGCAGAAACGTATTTCAGTTGATGCCAGGTACTGTGCTCTGTGATAAACGTGGTTACATTCTGGCAGTTATTTATTATATGGAAATAACATGAGTAAACATTTATTTTTTATGTAAGCCATCTGATACAATACTAAACCCCTGCTGTAAAAATAATAATAATAATTCGCTGATCTGTACCAAATATTTAAAATGACCTCTTTTAAAATGAGTAGTTAAAAAATAAATAAAAGTAAAGCCGGCTTTTGTTCTGGAGAGATTCTAGACTAGGTAGAATCGGCATTCAGTCTGCTGCATTCAACAACCTGTCACCCGTGTGTGAAGGCCCGTCCACACCAAGAACTGAAGCCATAACTATAAATACATGCTTTTAAAATTCTCAAGTAGCTAAGTGAAACTCAAGTGAATGTCAGAGTCCACACCCAAACTAAAACGACAACGACAGTGACAAACTCTATGGTTGGAATCACTTTCAGAGCGATTTTTACCAGCTGTATGAACAATAAAGCACTCACAACCAACCAAATTTACAGGGTGTCACGTTCAAAACGGCCGATCACATAGCCGAGAGTCTATTTAGAGAACGTTATCGTTCATCGGTGTGGATGCTCCCATCGTTATGGTCATCGTCAGTGTTATACAGTAAGTTTTAGTTCTCGGTGTAGACGGGCCTTTAGCGTAGCGCCCTGGTGCCACATCATCCCTCATCATCCCACCCCTTCCCCCTGTGTGTGACGGCTCTGTCCCCTCACCCCGGTCTCCCAGAGGGGCACGTTCCTCCACGTGGCCACCCAGTCGTGCCTCACCATCGGCAGGCTGGAGGACGGCTCGTACGGGCCCACCGTGGAGCACTGCGACCACAGCCCCCTCCAGACCTGGGCCCTGCGCAACTACACCCGGCAGCAGATCTTTAGGAGGATCTTTCACAGCCCCTCTGATTATGTTCTGTAGCTGTGAGCGCCCCCTGCAGGTCAGTACGCTCAGGCGGTGCCGTAGCTGTGTGGTGTGCAGACCTAGTCAGTTTGGTGCTAGCAGTCGTCTCTCCATTAAAAGTGTTGATTGTGTATCCCTTGTGTATTGTGTAGCTGGGTATGGGTTACTTCTCCTGGCTATAGTATCGTACAGTTCCAGTCTGGTTGTTTTTGCTCCTAATGTTTAGCTTAAAAAGCCATACTGTGCGGTTTTTAGCTGTGGCAGGGCTGCTGTTGTAGGTTTTTGAGAGCGAGTGGAGGCTGTGCGTTTTTGTGGCATTTAGGACAACTTACATCCGACCTTTGGAAATGACTGCAGAGAGGAAAAAACAGGAGCGGAGACGTGTTCGGCAGTGGCAGACATCCCCTGACAGCCCTAAATGATGCTGCGTGTCACATCTGCGGGACCTTTATGTAGCTCCAGCTCCATAATAAATCTCACTTGACATTTATTTTCCTATATAAATATTTTATTTTGATAGGCAGTTGGAGTAGCTCCGTGCATGGCGGTCTTTAAGTGGGCCGAGCCTCGCTGAGGTGGGTTGTATTTTTAGCAGATCATTTGTGCGCGGCTCCAAAATGTGTTTTCCCTTTGTTTACAAGTCCTTTTGAAGTGTACCTTCATTGTGGAAAGGCTTTCATGGTCCTGGGTCCGCTTCGAGCGAGCAGCGCTTTAGAAAATGTCCCCCTGACCTTGGACAGCTGTGTTCCACTTGGACAGGCTTTTTTGTTCTGCGAACGCTGAATTTCAATGAGCACACTTCCTTTGTGTTGGGCAGGCTGGCTGTCCCTCACCCGCCCGCCCACTTGTCTTGCATATGTATGTTTGTCTATCCGCTTGTCAGTCCCACCGTCACTGTTTATCTGCTGCTCTGCGCCTCGCTTGGCTGTCTGTCTGCCTGCTGCTCGCTCCCTCTCTCTCTCTCTCTCTCTCTCTCACCCTGTTTCTCTCCGTCTGTCTGTCTCTCTCACTCTCTTTGCCTCTCTCATTCTCTCTGTCTCTCATTCTCTTTCTCTCACCCTGTTTCTCTCCGTCTGTCTGTCTCTCTCACTCTCTTTGCCTCTCTCATTCTCTCTGCCTCTCATTCTCTTTCTCTCTCACCCTGTTTCTCTCCGTCTCTTTGTCTCTCTCCGTCTCTCCTTCTGTCTCACTCTCTGCCTCTATCTCTGTCTCGCTCTGTCTATATTTCTCTCTCTCTGTCTGTCTCTCAATCTCTGCCTCTCTCTCACTCTGTCGCTATCTATCTTGTGCTGTTTGTTAGCTGTGTCAGTTGCTCTGTTGTCCAGACTCTCATTCTGTCTCTCCCTTTCTCTCTGTCCCTCACTGTTTCTCTATGTCTCTCCCTCTGTGTTTCTCTCTCAAATTCAGATTCTCTCTATCTCGTGGTGTTTTGTTAGCCGTGTCAGTTGCTGCGTTATGCAGACTCTCACTCTTATTTTCCGTGGCACGCGGGTGTTTTGCGTGTCAGCGCTCCGTACTGTCAGGTGAGTCAGAGAGAGCTCAGGAGCGGCGGCTTCTCCCGCTGGGGGCGAGGTGTGAACCAGCACAGCCTGCGCCCACACTGAGCCAGGTCACGAGAGACTGCAGCCTCACCGGCAGTTTAGCCTTCAGATTAGCTCTCTCTCTCTCCACCCCCCGTGGCGTCTCCACCGCCGCAGAAATAAGCGCGGGTGTTACAATAACAAGCAGGTGCGCTGCGCCCGCCGCCTTTTCGCCGGCCGTCTGCTACCGTTCGGCCCGCGAAAAGACGGGTTCCCGAGCCGGCCGAGGTCGACCGAGGCTCCCCGCCGCCGCTCGCCCTGTCCGTCTCCGGGGCGGGCGTTTCGAACACGCCGACCGCGCCGGCGGAAATGACACGGTCATTAACAGGGAGAAGCCCCGGTCAGCAGTCCTCCCGCGTTCTGTCACGGAAAAAGAAACGGATGAATATCCTCGCTGAGGGCCGACTGTTAGAAGTCATCTTCATTTAATTAGCAGGCCTCAGCTGTGCGCACACACGGCGAGCGCCTCATAAGCTGTTCGCGGAGAACGCCGAGGCCTTAATGGGAGCTTTCGCTGCCAGTCAGGAGCGATGAAATAATAATGAACGCAGGACGTGTCCCCGCATTTTTTATATTTCCATTAAATATGCATCCGCTTCTCCTTGCCCGGTGTATTTTCATGCTACCCTTCAAAGTGGGACATTACAGTATGCTGAGCTTACTAAAAAGTTTGAGCCATTTTGTTTTTTGTTTTTCTACGTGCTCGTTGGACGACGTGGAAATGTCACTCGCCGTGAAAGAAGGAGAAAAATAAACTTTACATCATTAACCACATGAAAGGCTCCACCTGTTGGTGTTTTCTAGGAAAAAACAAGATTGTGCAATTAGCATCTACAGTGGGTAGCCACCTCCCTTTGCTTACAAGATTTTGCTTTCATCTTCTCGTTTAGAGTTTTAACAAGTGATTTTTGGATGAATTGCCATTAATGCAAAAATAAATATATTCAGCTTCAACAGGAGCTATTTTGAAATTCTATTCTGTCTGCTCTTTCATCAAACACATACCCTTTCAATTATTACAAAAAAACTACTTTGGTTAATAATGATCCTTTCACTTCAGGGTAATTGCACTAATTATCAAATTGTGCCAGTGAAATTCACGTCATGGCGACAAATTAAACAGGTACCTAATAAACCTTACTATCATCTCAATAAAATCAGATATGTTCAGGTAAATAATTAATTATATTGCTTTTCTCGCTGATATGTTACCAATCTTTGATTCCCACTATATACATTTTTCAACATTGAATACTGGATAATAAATGTGCTCTCAAAATATATTTAAACAAAAAATATGTTCTGAAAGTGTTGCCATCATAATTTTGTTTCTCTACTGGGTGGGTTTGTTGTACTTCCCTGGATTTTGTAAAGATGTAGTTACAGAAATGGAATACTCCCATGCCCTGTTTTGAATTCAGTTCATGAGGCTAATACAGTACTTCCATTTTTAGGTAAGTCAGGCACAAAGCAGACAGCCACTGCTGTGACCACACTGAAAAACTCCCACTTGCAGCCTCTTACAGAAATTCATCTTTTCTCTCTCTGTCCTCTCAAATGTGGTGCCACTTTACCCCCTCCGAAACTGTCATTTAGATCAGCGCTGCCCAGCCCTGCTCCTGGAGATGTACTGTCCTTTAGCTTTTCACACCAACCCTAATCTGGCACATCTGATTCTACCGATTAGCAGTTGAAGGAGTTTACTAGCTGTTGAATGAGGAGTGCTTAGGTTAGGGTTGTAGTGAACATACAGGACTGTAGATCTACAGGACCAGGGATGGGCTGTGCTGATTTAGATTAATCTCTGACAGACACATTGTGGGAGACGCGGAGAGCGCAGTCGCATTCGGGTCACAGGATCGCGCTGCGTATTAAACTCTCCTTGAACCTCGTTATGATCAGGTTGTCAGAGCTGCCGGAGGGAGCTGAAAGCAGCCCAATTTTTCAGCGCGACGCGTCTCACCCGAGCTCGTCATGCTTCCTGTTCGGCGTTCAGAGCGCTTCCCTCGACGCCTCTATTGAAGCAGGACCGCGCGGCTCACGTCCCGAGCGGTTCTGCTGGCCCGGGCCGTGTTCAGGGCCTGCTAAAGCCTGTTTCCTCGTTTCCTGTTGGTTCCCTCAGAGGCTGACGCTCCTGCACGTCAACAGTAACCAGTGCCTGGACATGCCCGCGGAGGAGGACAAGATGGCCCCCACCCTGAGGGACTGCACGGGCAGCCGCTCCCAGCAGTGGCTCCTGAGGAACATGACCGTGAGTGCCTGAGAGGCCCCGCCCCGGGGCTGCCGCCAGCTCGCCACGGCCACGGCCGCTTCCTGTCACGTGACCGGCCCCTGTCCCCACCCGCACTCTCCACCCCCACACCTTCTGCACCCGCCGCTTTGGGATGGCCGGTGGCTTCCTGTGCCAGCATGTCCGCCCCTCCACCTCCCCCCCCGCCCCCGGAGGTGAGTGGCCCTCTGTTCACGACCGGCGACTTCAGACGCTCCTCTCGTTCGGACGACGGGCCGTCTGGCTTCCCGTGTGTTTGTTTCTGGGGTCTGTCCGGAGAGCTGTGCGGCACTGCGCTGTTGCATCGCACTCCTGCCATGTCCCTGTGCGTTTGGCCCATGCCCCTGTGCTCTGCAGGCTGTGTCAGCGTGTCGTCCCCACTGCGTTCAGCTCAGCAGGGTGGCATCCGGGCACTGTACCCACCGCTCTGGGTGTTTATCAGGGCCGGAGCTGCTCCAGCGTGCAGTCCTGAGGTCTGGTTTAAACAGTCCTGAGGTCTGGTTTAAACACAGTCCTGAGGTCTGGTTTAAACACAGTCCTGAGGTCTGATCTAAACACAGTCCTGAGGTCTGATCTAAACACAGTCCTGAGGTCTGGTTTAAACACAGTCCTGAGGTCTGATCTAAACACAGTCCTGAGGTCTGATCTAAACACAGTCCTGAGGTCTGATCTAAACACAGTCCTGAGGTCTGGTTTAAACACAGTCCTGAGGTCTGGTTTAAACACAGTCCTGAGGTCTGGTTTAAACACAGTCCTGAGGTCTGATCTAAACACAGTCCTGAGGTCTGGTTTAAACACAGTCCTGAGGTCTGATTTAAACACAGTCCTGAGGTCTGATCTAAACACAGTCCTGAGGTCTGATCTAAACACAGTCCTGAGGTCTGATCTAAACGCAGTCCATCTGCAGAGACTTATCAGGAGGGGATGTGTCTCACATTCACTCTTTTGTACAACCAGCGGTCTAATGTGGGAACTCAAGCTGAATGAAAATGGATTCATGTTTTGCTCTTAATTAATCTTGTAGTTCTTTTTTTTAAATAACATTTCATATTTTCAACTTGCAAAATAATCACTGAATTGAGTCGTGACTCTGGAATGGCAACATGGTGTTTATACTTGGAAAAAGTTTGAAAATTGTTTAGATACAGAACAGAATGAATTTCATATGAGGATATCGTAACACCTTTAGTACTAAGACTGTTACTCTGTATTGGACGTGATTCTGAGGATTTGTATGTATGGTATTTAGCTGTATCTGAGGGGTTTCATTTATATCAAAGTAGTCAGAATGATTTGCTTCAGTATAAACTTGAAAAATGAAAACTGTGAAACGACTGTTTCAATCAAAGAGAAATAAATTAATATTGCATGTATCATATAGAAATCATATACACTCACCGAGGACTTTATTAGGAATATTTTTACTCTATTACATCTTGTTATTTATGCGATTATCTAATCAGCCAATTGTGCGGCAGCAGTGCAATGCATACAATCATGTTAGATACGGGTCAGGAGCTTCAGTTAATGTTCACATCAACTGGGAATTGGGAGAAAAAATTGGATCTAAGTGACTTTGACCGTGGAATGATTGTTGTTGGCAGACAGGGTGGTTTGAGTATCTCAGAAACTGCTGATTTTTACGCACACTAGTATCTAAGAATGGTGCAATGGTGCAAAAAAAACAACAACAAAAAATCCAGTGAGCAGCAGTTCTGCAGACAGAAACACCTTGTTAATGAGAGAGGTCAGAGGAGAAGGGCCACACTGGTCAAAGCTGACAGGAAGGTGACAGTAATGCAAATAACCACACACAACGCATCGTAACTCTAAGTGGATAGGCTACAACAGTTGAAGTCTAATAAATACCTAATAAAGTGCTTGGTGAGTGTATTGTATAGTACTAATTGACTAAAGTGTAATATCAAAGTGACTACACCGTACAGTATTAAACTATTAGGGTTCCAAAGTGCTTTTTCCCCCTTTCAGACTGATACTGGATATACATATTTATTAATAATGCCATTATGCTCTTTTCTTTCATTATTATTAATGTTCATGTATAATTGAATGTTTGGATACATTTACATACAGTATATACTTTGCTTATCAATGTGCATATCTCATATCATGGTCACTGTATTTAAGAGTTTCTATTTTAGGTTGTCTTTTATTTTAGGTTTTCTCTTTAACAGTGGTTAAGAATAAGAAAGGTAAAATAGAGAATAACACAGTGTATTAATTGCTGTTTTTAGGTGAAGGAACGAGTGATGGAATTGGAGTGGTGCGTTAGATATCATGTAATATTTGTCTCTACTCATTGATACTATATAGAAATTCCTTTCACTGTAGTATATTATGACAATCTTTGAAGAAAGCATGTCATCTGTGGTATATGACACTAATTAATAATGTATAATTGTTCATCACATCAAACAGGTATGGTCAAGACACAATGATGGCTAATGAAGTGCTATATATAACTGCAATATTGTTTGCCATGATTTAACACAGTCTACTTGTGTTGAGTACAAATATTTGTCCAGTACATTACTGTTAAATCACTGAATTCACTATTGTAAATGCACCAACATTTCTTGGTAAAATAAGTAGTTTTAGCCTTTGGCACTGTTGGCGCTATTGGAATATCTTGTGCTTCATTTTTGTTTTTCAACATGATATCATTATGCTCACATTTTAATTATGTTTACATAATGTAAATACTATTTACAGTAAAGTTTGAACACTGTTGTACATAGAAAAATATTTTTGTAAGAAATATGTATATGGACGCCCCACTAAAGTGTGCAGTGTTGATCTCCACCCTAAATTGAATTGGTCTGCAGTGCTCGTTATAACTTTTTTTCTGAAGCCCACAAATACATGTAGCGTTTAGCAGATGGTAGATTTTCAACTCAAGGCCAATAAAGGGAGGTGTCGAAGAAAATGTGGAACTTTCTCTCTTTTACAACAAATAAAATGGCTGAGTCTGCTTGAAGAACAATGGCAGTGATTGACGGCACATATGTTGTTATTGCCGCAGTGACTTAAAATCCTACACCAGTTTAAATTCTGGCTTTTTATTGAAACCGCCATCCAGACAGAAACTGTGTTTGTGTACTGTTGACCTTGAAGTCGGAATATGAATTTTACAATTGGGCTTTTTCAGACTGCTGCTACTGTCTGTGCATGACTAAGGAATAGCAATGTAGTTTTATGTTTGTTTTGGTCTTAATGTGATGCTACCTGTTTGTACATTTTTGTGAAGACTAAAACAAGATTCTTTATTTGTGACGATGCTTTTATTGATAATGAATGAAACTGAATTTCAATAAATCAGCCTGGTGTGCAATAATACTTGCTTTTTTGCTTTGAAACTATTTATGATGTTAGTACTCTCTTTTATCGATCCGTTATCCTCCATACTTACTGTTTGCTATTCACGATTATTTTCGGCAAGGTCACAAAAATCAATGTGAGTGAATGGGAGCTGGACAGATTTGAAGATATGGTGAAAGTGTTTATGGTTGGTATTGACAGCTGGTGTTGCTTAATAGTCACTCTATGCAAATGAAATAGGGGTAAGCACCACAAAATGTAAGAATTCTAAACAATTGTACTTCATTCATTGACATCCACAGACAGTCATTCATTCATTCATTATCCTAACCCGCTTATCCTGAACAGGGTCGAAGGGGGGCTGGAGCCTATCCCAGCATGCATTGGGCGAAAGGCAGGAATACACCCTGGACAGGTCGCCAGGCCATCACAGGGCACACACACCATTCACTCACACACTCATACACTCATACACTCATACCTATGGGCAATTTAGACTCTCCAATCAGCCTAACCTGCACGTCTTTGGACTGTGGGAGGAAACCGGAGTACCCGGAGGAAACCCACGCAAACACGGGGAGAACATGCAAACTCCGCACAGAGATGCCCTGGCCAATGGGGATTCGGACCCAGGACCTCCATGCTGTGAGGCCTTCCACAGACTGTGTGGTACTGAATATCAACAAAACTGAATTTCAGCCAAGCTTGAAATGATAGGATAATGTAAGGAAGAAGCATAGCTAATGCTTATATGCAAGGCTTCTTCTTCATTAAGATCAGTTCTTGGGGTAAACAGGAATTGAGGTGAAGTTTTAAGGTTAAAGCTAATTCAAGTTTGGTAATTATGGTTTTGAAATCCTGCTCCAGTTTCCGAGACTAGGAAATATAACTCTGATCACTAAAAAGTTTTTTTATGAGCTGAGTCTAGAAGTGTTTTCATGCTGCATTTCCAGGGGTATGTAATTACTATAGTTCCGATTACACTTTTATGTCGAATTTTGTTTTAAAGACGTGGCACATACCACACAGCATTTTAATAAATGCACAACATATTTTGTAGCACAAGTTATAATTTGTCTTAACCATATTTTTTACTCTTGTATATGTCATCTCATTTAATCATCACTGTAAAGTGAAGGAAACGTAAACATGGGAAAATTACCATGTTGAATAGAGGGAATAAAATGGAGTAGTTGAATGTAAGAATCAGCCTTAACTAGGGGTTCCCATCTTTCCTGAAACTTATCCTGTGATGAGGCCACTCGGGGACTCTTGCATTCTCTTCCTCATCACAAATATGCAGGATATAGATTAGTACAAAGAAAATTATCTTTATAGAATTACATAAAGCGGAGCAGGCTGTATTGATGTAGTACCTCTCAACATATCCCCTTCTTCCCCAGCCCTACCTCAGATGACAATCTTCAGATCAATATTTCCCTGCCTTGAACTGGAGAGCACCACTAGAGATAACCAGAGCACTCCTTGGGCCCTGGCAAATAGCTATATGTAGCAATCATATACAGCCCTGCTCTTCTTGTCTAGTTTTACTGTTTTTCTCCAGCTGAAATAGGCTTGCTGCTTTTACCAACACTGAACTGTTAATTCAGCGTTATTTGTAGAGGATGCTATGCCTGATTGAGTGAATTATTGTTGACTGACTGTCAAGTAGAATCGCACTTGAGTAGCATGAGGAGATATCCCCAGAACAGAACTGAGAAGGCCCTACAGGAGTAAAGTAGGAGCTATTGCCTGGGCCTCAGAGGCTGCCCTCTTTGTGGGACTAACAGGTCTGAGAAGAGAGGAGAAGAGAGTTCAGAGATTGGCTCATGATTGCAGAGAGATGGGTTCATGGTGAGCAGAGAGATGGGTTCATAGTGAGCAGAGAGATGAGCTCATGGTGAGTAGAGAGGCTCTCTTGCACTACCAGAACTTTTTTTCCAAGCATATTTAAGTTTATTTGGCAGTAATCTTTATTAAATATGGACTAAACCATTTAGTTAGCTTGGTACACACGACTTTGTGTCATTCATATGTATGGTATTTTATTTAACAAGGGCCTGTGATGATGAAAGAAATACGAACCCTGCGTACGTTTGCTCTTGCAGGCAGTGTGTTATTGCTAGCCTTCTCACAGCTCCTTCCTCCAGAGGGAGTGTGATGTCCACGCTCTCCCTCTGTCCTGCATGGTGCTGTCTTACCCCAGCTGTGCTGGCAGAGAGTGGTTTGGCTCACCGCACACACCCATCTGCTTCTCTCTCACGCACCAGCCAACAGACTGCCCTTCACTCGCGCATCGCAGGAGAGAAGCAATCACGCACCCATGTACACACACACGTGCACACGTGCACATACACGTGCGTGCACGCAGACATACACACACACGCATGCACGCACACGTGCACATACAAGTGCATGCACGCAGACATACATACACATATGCATACACGCAGACATACAAACGTGCATGCACACGGACATACACACATACATGCATGCACATACACATATACGTTCAGCACACGCACACACACACCTACACATGTGCATTCATGCAGACACACATAAACGCACATGTATGCACATGCATAAACACACATATGTGCCTACATGTACACACATATACCTGTACACACACATACTCACACAAGCACACACACACGCATGCACACTCACACATGTTATTCCAATCCTAACTAAAATAACTTGTTCTCTCAGTACTTGTTCTCTCTGACCTGAAGGGATAATGACTCGTTGATACAGGTGATTCATGTTATTTTCTTTGTTCCTTATTATCTCCATTTGTGTGTGTGTGTCTGTGTGCGTGTGTGCGTGTGTGTGTGTTTGTGTGTATGTGTGTGTGACAGAGAGTGAAGAAAACTGTCCCTAGATTGCTAGAAGTGCCAATGAGACAGTGATATCCCATTAAAGTATGATATGAATTGTTAGCCTTGCAGGCTTGTGTCCACAGGTTTTTCTATTTTAATTATATTTAATTTACAAAAAATGGGCTAAATTTAACTTGTTCTCTTCATCAGCCTTTAGGAAGGTTCATAGGTTCATCATCTGATAAAAAAAAACCTGAAAATTACTGAGCTGAGTTAATTTGCTATTTTTACATTTTCAAAAGGTTCATATTTTGTTCGACTTGAAACTTTAGCTACTAAACTATAGTTACCTCTATCCAGAAGAGCACATAGCTGACAGCACGTCTGCCTTTATTTTAATGAGATAAGTTGAAACGTTGCCAAACCCATTCATTTGTGCATTTGCATTCAGGTTCATGTTCAGCGGTACAGTAATTACACCACGCCATGCGTGCCTTTGCTAAACGGGGTAGGTGCACTGTACTTTGAGTAAATATTTGTAAACCTCTCCTAGGCAACCACTTCAGTGTAATTAATAAGCCCTCTCTGAGTGGAGTCTCTCCGGAGCTACAGAGCCTGTCTGTGAGGCAGGAGCTCGGTCTTACAGAAGGGCTAGTGTCGCACCTGTGAGAGAGGCCTGGGGCAGATATGGGCTACATGCTAGGATAAGATAGCCGTGCTACGAGTCGGAAAGTGGCTCCATTACAAAGGGAGAGGATTTAAAATAACGTCCTTAATGGTGTTTTTATCTGCTACTGTTAACAGCGATTGTCAGGGTTTCTGATAGTCGTTTCCCCCCTTTCAGATTAGACGCTAACTCTGGGAACCGTTCTGCATTACAATGACTCTACTGCTGCTGTACAACTGAACTGTAGACTTGCTGGTAATGGTAGTATCTGATACCGCACAAGTCACTCCAGGTAAAGGCATCTGCCAATTGCATAAACAGTGGAACAAATGAACAATGCCTGCATATTATGTTAAATACTGCAGGAAAGGTCCTGGCAGCTAGGAGACCAATCGCTTGTAAAAGGCACTCTTTTTCATGTTTCATATTGAGGAGACGCAATTCTAGGAAATCAGTTTATGTTCTTCTGCCGTTTACTTAACATTCACAGTAAATCAAAATATGAATTTCTTCCTTGATTTCCTCTGTATTTATACAATATGTATTTGTAGTTTTATCAAGCTAAAGCACTGCGTGTGTGCACACAGGTTGGAATTTTTAGCTTTCTTTTCCAGGTTATGTAGCAATGTGGAGCTCAGAGATGGAACATACTTCACCAGTATATAGAGGTGTACAGATGAGTCTTTGGTCTGAGAAGAGTTGCTTCATTTGAACGTTGTACAGCCTTGTCGCGGCTTACTGCTGAGCTGAGAGATTTGGCGATGCAGAGCTACAGGAGACTGCAGAACCAGGTAATTAAAAACAAAATGTACAATCTCGACAGCAATGGCTTCATTTTCATTTGATTAAAACAAATAAAATCAACCAAGCGAGGAGCTCTGTTTTTGGCGTGAGCGTTCATCAACTATCTGCCAGCCATCCTTCGTTTGTTGGAGCGCCGATAATTATCGCAGTGCCAGAAAGCCGGTTTCACTTCATCACGCTGCTTTTTGGATACTTTCCAAATGAAGCCGTTTGTTTTCACGGAGAATTTCCACTGCCGTGAATACATATAAGACCATTTCCATATTCTGCTTTTAAGGAATCCTCAGCTTTGCTTTAAACAAACTTGAACTTTCATTGTGTATCTGCATTGTGTGTCCATTATACACTGATTGGGGGGGGGGGGGTAATTGTGATGTGAAGCTTTTCTAAGGGAAAAAAATTAAGTGATATCAACTCATCTTAATGTGTTCTTCCTCATCCCTAATTTGCTCTTGATTGTGAAACGGTGTGGATCTCTGAGCAGGATAGGTGTGATAGCTTTGCTTCCATTTAGCTTGGACTCTGCATATCGTGAAGAAGCAGTGTTTTACGCTCACCCTGAAAGACCCTTTCCACAGTGTTTTGCACAGGAGGAGAGAGGGATTCAAGGGCTTAATTGTGGTAGAAACTTGTGGCTGGACTGCTGCTGAAATGAAAAGCAGGTTTAATTAGCTTTGATCAGACAACTAGAGTCAGATAAAATGGGAAACATGTAGTTAGGAAATCTGCCCCCCGCCCCCCCCACCTCAAACATACACACGCTCACACACACACACACATACACACACACACGCACAATAACTTACACATACATGAATGCCTGCTTACATGCTTACATGCTTACATTCAAGCTCTGTCTGAAATGACTCATTCCTGTCTGAATGCTACATATGGTACAATTCATGCTACATGCTAAATACAGTGTGTGCAGTAGCCATGCATACCTGTTCCATGCTACTCGATACTCCTAAAAGCCTGAATAGCTTGAATGTTGTCATAACTCTGCAGTGCAGGCAATGCTTTGGGGAAAAAGCAAGACAAATAATTTCATTGTCTAGCAACTCATGCGACAAAACTTTTGCAAATGCTTTGAAATATGTAAGAGAATATCAAATGAAACTGTGTGTGTATAACTGTGTGTGCTTGTGCTTGTCTCCAAGTTTACATGTAAACACTGAAGCCTATTTGTATGTCCATCATAAATAAGAAATCAAAGTGAAGATCCCATTTGGTTCAGTTCAAGAAACACGGAAAGGTTTAAACTCAAATTTCACATTCATGCCAATGGGGCCACCATACTGAGTTTATAAATCCAAAAGGACTGAAGTTGAAGCAATTTAAAATGTTCTTCAACATTGTACCTTTTCCATTACCAAAAAGTAGAGATCAATTGCGTGTTTCACAGTGTCTGCTGTGGGGTGACTAAGGTCCTGTCTTCTAATACTACCTTTTGACATCTGTTACTCTCACTTTCAATTATCTTTTTTTTCTTCCCTGTATAAACTAAACCACAAGGGCACTTTATCATGTACATCATACAACCTAGTGGCACAGCTATTGACACACCGGATACTGAAAACCCTCCTGCACTTCTACAATACACTCCATGGTTTAGCTCCAGCCTACCTTACTGACTGTCTCCTGGGCTACTCAACTACTCACTTACTCTGATCCTCCTCTACAAATCCTCATTCTGTATCGTGCCATTTTAGTCTTAGTGATCAGACTTTCTCCTGTGCTTCGCCCAACCTCTGGAACCACGCATTGGTAATGCTGAGACTCTCTCCATTTTAAACTTTCCTCTTCAAACTAGCATTCACACAAACAGTTAGCCTCCTTTTCCTGACTGTTTGCTTTCTGTAGCCATCTGTATGTGATATTTGTAACTAACTGGCATTCCATTAAAATTATTTTATACGCTTTACTGCTCTTGTCTGCTGTGTTGGAACCTATGAAATAATCTCAATGTCAGTGCAAACCCTGCCTTCTTGTCCTTTTGATTGGCTCAAGAGACAGCAGAAGATAGTAGTAGACTGTCTAAATGTGTTTCAGCATAAAGTAGCATCAAGACAATCAATAGAGTCATAGCTCATTTTGAGTTTCATAGCGCGAAGTAGGTCTTACATTTTTACTCCTTTAAACTCTCAAATGTCTCTTGATCATCGCTGATCTCATGGAACCAAAAATGAGAACCAGAGATGAACAGAAAAGATGTGCACAAATGGAAAGGGAAGCACAGTGTTTTAAACTGTAATGTATATTGTTATGACAGGAAACATTGAGAAACAGAAAATCAATAGAAGAGGCTGAGTAGTCAATCCACGTGGCATATAGCATATATCAATGATCAGTTCATTGTATGTTGTACATTTCATATGACATCTGATTGCACAACATATACTGTGCAGTAGACCAAATCGATTATATTCTAAAGAATGGAGTGCCAATTAGATCTATACAAGCCAACCTTGGAGTCATTTATTGGCACAATGCTATCCCCATAAGAGCTCTGTGATTCTGGACTTTCTGTGTGTTATTTAAAAAGTGCGTTCAACAACCTGAGGAAAAAAATGAAAGCAGTATGCTAAGTCCTTCTTCTGGGGGAGAATGTCATTATTAAACTTCAAGCAAACCTAATTATCACTGCCTGACTGCGGCCCTTCCACTGTTATTGCTGTCTTCTTCTCATTGTCTTAACCCTTTGGATCGCACAGTATCATGTTGAGTGAATATTTCAAGACTATGGCTGTTCAGTTTTTTACTACCTGCCCTTCTATTCCCTTTATGGAGGCTTTTGCATTTGAAAGTGGATATGAAATTTATATGTTTAACACTTCCTTGTGTGGAAGCAAATTACCGTACAGTACAGTGAGTACATCCTGAGAAGCTATAGCTAGCTGGAAAGAGCTAACTGTATCTACTGCTCAGCTGATTCATTTAATCACCAATATCCTTTGTTCTTTAAATATAGTGTAAGTCTCGATTCCTTAATTACTTAAGAACAAGACAGTTACTTCGATTCACTACATACCAAAAAATAGTTCTGGTGTTGAAATTAATGAAAATGTGAGCGATTTAAAAAGTGTGCTCTCAAATAATAATGAATCATAATGAAATATCTGAATAATGAATAATAATGAAAATACGCGTCTGTTTTACCTGAACAATGCAAAACTTTAAAATACAGTATTGTGTGTAATTGAATAATATAATACATTCTTGCTTACACAAAGAAATAAAAAATACTCCCCATAATATAGGCAGTGTTTGCTGCAGTGGCACGCCGTTAAATAAAGAAAATCACACCCACTTTCACAGGACATTGAACTTATTTTTATAGTTTGTGTTATGACACCTCTGTCTAATTTGGTTACTGCTAAATGAAACGTCTGTTTCTTAGACCTGCCACGAAGCCCAGCTGATTAAAACTATTTTTGGCACCTATAATAAAGCAGAAAGATTAGTCCCTTACAGTAAAATAAATCATTCCCGATCCTACCTCTTTTCCCCTATCTGCAGTGGATTTGCAGTGTGTCATAGTAGGATCTATCCTCTACTCTGCTTCAGGATACAGCCCTTATTTTATGCTGTCTCTTTTTCAAACCTTCAGAGCATGCCTGCTCTTTTCTTCAGCCAGACACAAAATCCCATGTCCCGTATTATTTAATAATGGCCTCCCAGTCAGTCATTCTCTCAGCTTAACGTACAGTACACACAGTTCTGCCTGTCTGCTGTGGCCTAGAACCAAACCACTTCTGCCCATTAATACAAGGATGCCCAACCATTGTTTCTTAATCACAGGTGAAAATGACACCGGCATTAATATAAATAAAACTTGTTTGCAGTGGAAGAAAGTTAAGGGCACATTTTGATTGAATCCAGACCAGTTGAAGAGGAGGCTTTCCACATCAGTGTGTCCTTTCTCCAAGACAGCCAAATGACTGGGGACTATAATTAGCTC
Organism: Conger conger; assembly: GCF_963514075.1. Taxonomy (NCBI): domain Eukaryota; kingdom Metazoa; phylum Chordata; class Actinopteri; order Anguilliformes; family Congridae; genus Conger; species Conger conger. The sequence continues at coordinate 21,076,480 of NC_083776.1, forward strand.
CTGATGAGCTCTAGATCAGCTCTTATTAGTGACCTCACCTTGCTGGAAAAACAGTGCTTCACCTGGCTTGGTTCAGATTAATGTCCCCTGACGACCATCAGGTCTGACGTGTGTCCTGTGTTCATCGATAGCTCAGTTCCTGACAGTGCCAAAACATGCATTACCAAAATACTGCTTTATTAAGATGGACTCTTGGATTATCTACAGTAGTGACTATATACACTTTATTAGGTATTTATTAGACTTAGTTTTTAGACTTCTGCTGCTGTAGCCTATCCACTTAGAGGTTTGACATGTTATGTGTTTAGAGATGCTCTTCTGCATACCACTGTTGTAATACGTGGTTATTTGCGTTACTGTCACCTTCCTGTCAGCTTTGACCAGTCTGGCCCTACACCTCTGACCTCTTAACATTAACATTATCTCTTAACTTATCATGAACAATGTGTTTTTGCCTGCAGAACTGCTGCTCACTGGATGTTTTTTGTTTTTGCGCACCATTCTCTGTAAACCCGAAAGACTGGTGTGTGTGAAAATCACAGGGGATCAGCAGTTTCTGAGATCAAACCACCAACAATCATTCCACAGCCAAAGTCACAACTGAACTTCTTGACCATGCCTGCATTCTTGTAGGCATTTAGTTACTACCACATGATTGGTTGACTAAATATCTGCATTAACAAGCTGGTGTACAGGTCTACCTAATAAATTGCTCACCGAGTGTATAATCCATCAAAAAACTATTAGATTATCTATTAATACACTCAGTGACCTGCTAGTTAATCCAAACATCAGGAATGTGATTTAAGTGACTTTGACCGTGGAATGATTGTTGGTGCCATGTTTAAATCTTAGAAACTGCTGATCTCCTGGGATTTTCACACAAAACAGTCTCTAGAGCTTACAGAGAATGGTGTGAAAAACCCCCCAAAAAACATCCAGTGAGCAGAAAAATGCTTTATTAATCACAGAGTTCAGAGGAGAATGGTTAGACTGGTTAAAACAGTAACTCGTATAACCACGCAATACAACAGTGGTATGCAGAAGAGCATCTCTGAACGCACAACACGTCAAACTTTCATGTGAGTGGGCAGTGCAGTGAACAGAAACAATGAATTTGCGCTTAAAGTACAGATTGTCAGCTTTAATTTGAGGCTATTTACATCCATACCAGGGGATCTACTGTATGAAGGAATTACAGCCCTATACATAGTACCCCCAGTTTAGGGGCCCCAAAAGTAATTGGACTAATTAGCATCATTTGAAGTACTCATCATATTTAGTACTTTGTTGCAGATCTTTTGCATTCAATGGGCCGAGACTACCTTGAAAAAAAAAAAAAAAAGCAGGTGAACAAAAATTACTGACAAGTGAGGACAAAAACAAACCCACCAGCGTGCCTGAATGCTCAGATTGAATTCTCAGACTTCATGCTGCCACTCGGGTCTGAATGATTAGTGAGTAAGATGGAGCATTAGACCTGAGCTGGCTTAGCCGTCTGAAGGGGGACCAGGAGTAGCATCTCTGCTGACAGAAGAGCACAAAGAATGCAATTCCGTTGGGGTTGTTCAATTAAATTCATAAAGCAATTCTCGGACCCGTATCTGATCTTCTCCTGCCTATTTTTATGAAATGGATCGCACAAGTACACAAAAAGCCTTCCATCAGCATCTAATGTGAAATAAGGCAACGTTACCATTTTACAGATGTACTGCGATGATTGAAATTTATTTTAGCGGCTATTTTACAATGCCAATGTAATGTCACTCTAACTGGTCGGAAAATCTTTCAAAGCGATTATTCTCCCAACCTTTTCAAATTGAGCATGGCAGGTAATGTGTGTCATTGCTGCTTTTGGCAGAGTCCACAGTGTCTCTGTTACATTATCATTTGATTTGTTAAGTGCACATGGAGATGGCCAGGTTCATGGGTGCATCAAGTCAAGCTCACAGTAAAGCACTACTGATGCTTGTACTAAGGGTTATTTCTCAGAATACGGACAAACGGACATGCCTTTTCTTCAAGAGTTATTTTTATGCAACGTAAAGTCCACAAATGAGAACCTGTAAACCATTTGTCTTCTGGTGCAAATAATAAAACAATAAAATTGATTGTTCTGCTGGTACTGTGAGAATTTTCTTGCTGTGGGCGTTTCATAAATACCATATGTTTCATAATACCATATGTTACTGCTAACTATACAATAGAAACCTACAGTCACATACTGTGGTGGCAATCTTCCTGAAATCTTAAACATCGTCTTCTTAAACACCCTAAATTTAGTACAAGAGGTCAAGAAGAAACATCTTTACTGTATTGCACTAGTCACGATTCCTTGCAGAATTTATCATAGTTATCTTTATTGCCTATCACTATTTCACTTACTGGTTATTATTATTTTTTATCATGTCATACACTGGATTTGGGGCTTCTCGTTTTTGAAATAGTTTTTAGAAAAGCAAAGGGTCAGCCACAGTCAATTCCCGGGTGTGACAATTAAAAAAAGCACCCACACAGAAAAGATGACATTTAGCTATTCTATAATTGCGGCCATGGCACTCAGTGGTCTTTCCTCATTACAGGGGCTGGAGACTCACTCCAGGTGACCTGCTTTGACCCCGTACTCATTATGAAGCAATTTCTACATAAAATATATGATATGCCCTTTTCCCTGCCTTTCTACCGTTTCTCTTGATATACTGCCAGCACATCAGTATTTTCATTCTCCTCACAGTTGAAGGCGTGTAATAATGAATGCATTTAAGAAGCACAAAAGATAAAAGCATAACTGGTGATCAAATAAAGTATTGATCTGCAAATGGACACGTTTGCCAAAAAAAGCCTTGAGAATGGTCTATTCCATTTGCCAAATGTAGTCAGTTGTAAGTTATATTGCAACTGGGAGGTGGTGTTACAAAATTAATATGTATTACGTGCTGTAACAAGGCCCAAAGGACTTATATTATATTATATTATATTATGTTATATCACACAGTCATATTGGTTCTCTCTGGCAGGCACATCCTTTATGGAATCAGAAATATAAATAAAAAATAAGTTTAAATAAAATAGAAGATATTTAAATTGAACATGTCCAGTTCAGTATATTGCACACATGGGGCTATGTACTGTATGTGCGGTAACATTTCCCTTATAATATTATTCTCACCAGTTAAACCAAGCCATTGAAGCAACATAACATGGATATCACATTTATGTACACAGCACATCCTAAGCTTGGTCAAATAAATTCATCTAAGAGCTGTATGTACTGTATCCACAGTATATAATTTGACTGTGAAAGAGTGACTATGACCTCTGCTCCGTTCTTTCCAGTTGAGACACGTTGTTGAGCGGAGCACTGCTCCGGTGAACAGAGCGCTGGGTCGGACGGACAGAACGGCATGAAGCCTCCCTCCACGTGCACACCGGAGAGAAGGGCCCGTTTAAAAAGATCAGCCAGGCTAAGGCCCCCTGGGGCCACGGGCGTGCTCCCGCACCGCGGAGCGCAGTTCAGGCCCCGTGACCCCCGGTTCGCAGGGGACCCGACGCGTGGAAACCTGTCCTTTCCCAGCGATCAGCAGGACAGACCCGTGTTCTGCACCGGGGGGGATACAGCCCTTTCCCCAAGCCCTCTTCCTCCAGAGAGAGACACCGCTCGGGAGGGGGTGGCGCTTCGACGCAAGCCATCGCTCTGGAAAAAGATTATGAAAGATATCTTCTTCTGCGACTGGGCAGAAAAGCAATCTGGGAACAAAACGGAGGGCGGAGGTGGAGGAAAAGCGGCCCGCGGTGGAAGTGACCAGGACTAATAGAGAACGGAGGAGATATTCATCATCGTGTCCTTGAGAAGCTAGCGCGCTCGCCGATTGCTTTCTGCCACCACACGTGACTCGGAGAGCCCTCGCTTCCTGCGAGAAGCACCTCGCCACTTCCCCCGATCTTTGGGATATTTTCCTTCCCCAGGTCAGAACGTACGCAAATAATACGCCCGACCGACAACGTGTGACACGCAGACAGCCATCGTGACGGATGACGTCTGCGTCCCCGGTGATTAATCAGGAAATCAGAGGCAAAACAGGAATGCCACAGTGTGGAAAAATCTTGCTTATCTTGGCTGTGAACCCAATTCATAGAGACACATGTCTTTTAATAGAGCGCAAAAAACAATGCCATGCCCCCAGCTGTTACATTCTGTCTATTCCTATGAAGGTAAGTACTTGTAAGCTACAGTATATAGGCATTTTTTTAAATGTATGGCTTATTGCAATATTCAATGAGGAGTGCCTAAAATGTGTCACTGGCATGGTTAGGTACGCGGAGCCAAATAGCCAATTTGCCATTAATCATAACCAACTATTATACTTTGATTGGGCTATTATGAGTTTTTATCTTTCCGGCATGACGTTATGCTTGTAACAATCAGGCACTGGTGATGGGAAGAAGCCTGGAGTCCATCTTGGTGTCATGGTAGGGGGGAAATTAAATTTCATCCACGGGTGTAATGGCTGGCTAGGCCCCTGTTGTCCCTCAGATATTATATTAAACCTCTTCTGGCAACAAATGAAGTGGATTATTGCAACCAAGCAGATCCAATGGAAACCTTTTCAGTGTACCTGAGAAGACTGGAGGGTGTGAAGAGTTATCATTAGACTTAGCCTGCTGTGATAATGCTGAGGACATGCTGGAGATGACGAAGGAGATTTTGGATTTTATATATACAGTATATATACACACACAAGCACACTTATTTTTTCCTTTTGATTTAATTTTCCTTTCCTTTTACTAATACAATTTCTCAAAAAGATTTGTTTAAACAGCCACAATTATCACATCGCACCCCAGAGGAGTATTTTAAGTACAATCTAAGAATAATAAATGCCAATAGGCTTTTGGGACGGGTTGCCAGAAAAGCCTCTATTAAAGGCAATCAACAAAAATAAGCATCTGTAGTTTGCCAAACACTATTGGAACTTTGATCGGGAATGTGTGTTATGATCAAATGAGATCAGAATCCAGGGAAGGATGCCTCTACTCTAAAGACTTTTATACCTGCATGAAATATAGTGGTGGATCTTTGATGTCATGGGGCTCTTGAAAAGGCCAATAGAATATTGAACTCCAGGAAGTACAGGGATATTTTGGCCAAAAACCTGGTTCCTGCTGCCAGGATGCTCAAACTTGGCCACAAATAAATCTTTCAGCAAGACATTTGGAAACTCATTTATTTGTTTAATTTGGTACCCAATGTTGTACACATTCAATTCCCACCTTCAGTTTGGAATGTCTAATAATCTGCAGCAGATCATGTGCTAACCCTAATGCTGATTCAGGAGCGTGCAGACATGTTTACACCGCAGACCACAGCCATGAGCTCACAGAGTGGAGTCAGAGGAAGACCCTTTATATATGGCTTTAACATACAATCCACGCCAATAACTGAATGTAACTATTGAACTTTAGATCTGATTTTGTCTCATTTTGATGCCTATTGTTAAACATTTGCCCTTCCTGCAGTCATTTTGCCGGTACACAGTCAATTGTCAGACGTTGTGGGAATGTTCTTAATTCAACTCATTTGGCTGGGGATGGGTGGTTAACATCCCCCAAATCAATCAAGGACCCCTGTAACATCCCAGCCCTGCAATCCCCTATCACTGCCCCAGTGGACATGTGGTATGTGGTATCCATCTCCGTTGTCTCATGACCAGTTTCCAGTTTCATTACATTTTCTACTCCTTGAAATTCTGTTAAAACACATTCAGCTAAAGGCATGGTGTTGATAAACATAGCTATATGCCCATTTGCATATTCTCAGTTATCATGTTTCATTTAGGAACCACCACTTCAGGGTTATACTATATATGTGAGTATATTAGTAATATGGTATATTTCTAAAATATTCAGGAAAGCCTAGTCCTTCTGTGTGCCAATGTGGCTTGGTAAAGAAAGTGTGCTGATATATAAGGTTGCTGGTAGGGTACTACCAATTTAGCCTTATTAGGTATTTAGCTCAAATACTTAGTTATCCGAGAGTGGACACTGACAAACACATTATAATATGCCTAAATCACTGGGGACTGCAGTGTAAATACAGAATATAAATTGCATCCATATATTTAATTCATATATACTTCAACACAAAAAGATGACAAACGAACAATGCAAAGTTTTTTGGGGGAAATAGAATTTAGACATACATCAGAGTAGCGACATACACCCCTCTCCCCTCCTCTCCTTTTCCTCCACGCCCCAAAAGTGCATGCCTCTCCACTGGCACCACTGGGCTAAGCGCAGCCGTGCATTTCCGCAGGAGAAGCGCGCAGTGCGCAGAAGCCGTGGAGCGAAAAAGCAGAGTAAAATCCAAGCAGCCTGCTTCTCTCCATCTCCCGCACCTGATTCCCAAGCCAGCGCTGATTTCAACACAACAAGAGAAAGACAGTAAACACGCGTCGTCTGTGAGCAACGGTGAAGAAAGAACCTAGGGAATTTAGTCATCCTGGACGGGAAATCCAAGGTCGACTCAAATCCTTAATGAACTTAATGGACGTCTTCTATGCGCACCAGGAGAAGAAAAAGCGGAGGGTTGGGAACCGACGCGTGTCCAACACCAACGCATAAACCCCATCGCAGAAGTATGGAACCTTCTCGTCAAAACTATGCTCTGTCGTTAACGTTATAGCCTAATCGTTCCGTATGTCTCTACTGAAAAAGGAGTTAATTGCCTTATGAATCCGCGCAACTTTAAAGTCAATGTGTGGATTTCCCGTTGAACCAACCTGCATTTATATCGTCCAAGAAGAGCGGATGACTAATTAGCGGCTCGCCAAAGAATTTACTGTGCGGCTCAAACCTTAAACTGCACCTGGTGCAGCATAACTGCAAGTCCAGTGTCTGCTGTTTTTTTTTTTTTTTCTGTTTTTTTTTGTTTTTTTTTCCAGAATTGCCTGCTGGACAGATGATAGATTTTTATTCTAATCCATGTCACAATATTTATATTTGCACTTTTATTTTTTTCCTTTCCTCGGTTTGGAATTTATATTTGGATTCTGAGGAAAGGCTGTGCGTTTCACCGTGACCGTTTCTTCTCAGGCGATTGGCAACTACTTCTCCTTGCCTTGTTTTGGATACAGTTGAAGCGCATACAATACAAGTAGTCTACTGCGTCAAGTAAAACCAAGGTACTAAGGGGGGGCAGACTGCAGTTTCGAATCCTAGAGATTATTTCTCTGACTATTTTCTTCGTATTATGTCTGCACTTCGAAAGAAATTTGGGGACGATTACCAGGTAGTGACCACTTCGTCCAGTGGCTCTGGATTCAACCAGCCGGCGCCGGAGAAGAAGAAAAAGAGGCAGCGCTTCGTGGACAAGAACGGGCGATGTAACGTCCAGCACGGAAACCTGGGCGGTGAAACCAGTAGATACCTTTCAGATTTATTCACCACGCTTGTAGATCTGAAATGGCGCTGGAATTTATTTATTTTCGTCCTAACTTACACGGTGGCATGGCTTTTCATGGCGTCGATGTGGTGGGTCATTGCATATATTAGAGGAGATCTCAATCGAGCCCACGATGACAAGTACACGCCGTGTGTTGCCAATGTGTACAACTTTCCATCGGCGTTTTTATTTTTTATTGAAACAGAGGCTACCATAGGCTACGGCTATAGGTACATAACGGACAAATGTCCGGAAGGGATAATTCTGTTCCTTTTTCAGTCTATCCTGGGATCAATCGTAGATGCCTTTTTGATTGGCTGCATGTTCATAAAGATGTCTCAGCCAAAGAAAAGGGCAGAGACTTTGATGTTTAGTGAACATGCGGTTATTTCAATGCGAGATGGGAAACTGACTCTTATGTTTAGAGTTGGCAACCTGCGCAATAGCCATATGGTCTCGGCACAGATTCGCTGCAAATTACTGAAAGTAAGTGCCATTCCCTGCATTTAACACTTATTATTCCAGAAACGCATTTACGCACAGGCTACACTGGCCTATTAAAACTACAGTACCCAAATAAGTCACTTTAGTGTGACTACGGACTGGGGGCAAATGCATTGTTCAGAACAATAGTGGTCATTTTGTGAAAGTACAGAAAGTACAGATGCAAGGCTATTTGTAGATAGTTTATTTATTTATTTAGATAAAATAAAACCTGTTCAATGTATGACCATATTTGTTGTAGTAGCTAATAGTCATACCAAACAGGCCATTTTGTTGTTTGCTGTATTTACAAATCTGTTGCGGTACTTGTCACAAAAGAAAGTAAAACAACAGCCTGTATTTATAGGCCTACTTATGTACTTTATTTTTTGTTTTATGTATTGACATAAGTTTTCTTTCTAAAGGCTACTTCATTTAATCAACGAAGTAGGCTTATTCTATTGAAAGTGGGGCATGTACTATTTTTAGCAGTTTACTTTCAATAGACAACAGAAATGCATATACTTAAATTAATCATTTATGGGGAAGATGCGTCTCAGAACCTTGATGTCACTTTTTGAAGTAGCCTATATTATATTGAAGTATAATTTCAGAGCCTACATATAATCCAATAAAGTTTTTTTTTTGTCTAATCAAAAAATAAAAAATAAATAAATGGACAAACCCTCCAATTTTATCCAATTAATTTTAAACTTGGGAAAATGAATACATTTAATGAATCTTTGAAAAATCTTCAAATGATTGATGGCTTTGATTGCTGACAAAATGTGAATAACTGTCAGCCTGGCTCAGTGGATAGCAATGATTACTCTGATATGTCCTTTCTTTCTACACGCTTGTTTAGTCGCGGCAGACGCCTGAAGGCGAGTTCTTGCCGCTGGATCAGCTCGAATTGGACGTGGGCTTCAGCACCGGGGCGGACCAACTCTTCCTCGTCTCACCGCTCACGATTTGCCACGTGATCGACACCAAGAGTCCGTTTTACGAACTCTCGCAGCGATCCATGCAGACCGAGCAGTTCGAAATTGTCGTAATCCTGGAGGGAATTGTTGAAACCACAGGTAAGCGAGCCCAACACGGTTCTACCATCTTATTTCATAACTAGTCGACAACAGGAGAAATATTTATATTGTGCCCTGAATAAGGATCAGCATCTTAGAAATGTAGAACTGTGACATGGTGAGAATGAGTAAGATTTATTTTGGACTTGTTCCCAGCCTGTGTAATCTATGTGTGAAGATACGACAAGTTTAGCAGGCACCTACTGTATCTAGGCCATAAAGTGTCAGACAGGTTATAGAGCAGAGGTACTGTACATGATGTGCTTGGAAAGCTGGGTAAAGGGGTACATTAGATTATAAATGCAGTCAATATTTTTAGATTATTCAAATTAAATATATTCAAGCAGTCCTTCCACAGCGCTGTCTTGACAAAAACAATGGTGCCAATTTAAATCATGTTTGAAGCAGAGCCAAGTTTTTATTGATTATTAATACTGTCATTCTGGTCTTTTTCTCTTAAAAGATGGCCATGCCAGAAATTATTCTTGTTGTTTGAATAGTTGATGTGGTTAGTGTCTCAGTAGGGTTGTCAGTCCTAATGTTGGATGAGACATCGTAGTTCATTAAACAAGCTTAACGTGAATGGGACCCCCCCACCCTGACCTGAATGCATGCATTTTTAAGTGCAGATTTCCCCAATGCCTATTATTAAGCAAAAGACAATAAAGTATATAGTGCAGTTCTGGACTGAGATAATTATTTGACAATGAGGGAAATAGATTGAAATGGAATGTCTTACTTTGCAGATAGTTATATAATAGTGCTGAATAATTTAAAATGCATCCTGTTCATGCCATCATGATGTACAGTATATTAGACTTAAAATGGAGGATTGAAACACATAATCGAAGCCTAGAACAGTGTTGCCACCTGGTTGATCGACTCATTGCTGTTTGGAGACAATAAGCTGGGGCCTCACCCTTCTGTTGTAGAGAGATATGAAGTATCAGATGATAGTATCACAAGTTTAATGCATGAAAATGCATACACAATAAAATAATTAGAAGCAATATTAAATCAGCAGGAGCCTATTGTTGTTGCCTCTGTGTGATTCCATTTTATAAAGCTGTAATCCTCCTGTAATGAGGTAATCTTTCTTGCTAGAAAGTAACTGAAATACTAATTTTTAGTCTCCTATTTAAAGCTCTGGATGGCAGAGTGATATGAAAGGGTTTTACTAAATTATGGAGCATTGGTTTTTTATCAGTGTTATATGCTGGTCTGCCTGTTTGTCTGCTTCAAAGTGCGCTGTTGAGATAATCCTTTTCCCAGTCAACAGCCACATGACGTAGCTCAACCTATTATTCTGAAAACCTGCCCCAAAAACTAAAGCATTCCTAGTGCGCTTTTCTGTTTGCAAGTTTCTTTCATTCCTCTATAAAGACAGTTTTATAGACATGGTTGTCTCTCACATTTTTTGTCGTACTTACAGTGCTTTTTATGCGAGTTACATTTATCTAACGAGGGATAAGATGTCAATTTGTGTTTTTTGGAACTATGGTTGTGTTAGGCATGCTTCTTTTGCAAACTAAATTATTAATTTAATACTTAAACCAGCCTCAGGGAGCTTGTCTTGCTACTGTGCTGTCCCAGAATCCTTCAGTGATCCAGAAAAGGAGAGAGATTATCTTCAGCTGCAGGGCCCATATAACAATGAAATATTTTGGGAAGCATTTTTGAGTATAAGAGGGTTTGTGCAATTACGGGTGCGTCATGATCCTGAGATAGTCATTATGCAAGTTAGGAGAAGTCGTTTTGAGTACCCATGAATTGCACTCTGCAATCCCACTTTCTTGCTGATCACACATCATTTCACCAGTCTGTCCACATAAAGGAGTTTTCATGTGCACCGCCACATAAAGACTCCTTTATCGTTCGTCCTTGTGACAGCTTCTTCACTGGCTCGCCGTATAACCATTCTTTACTAGCATTTACAGTACTGTACCCGCATAACAACTTTCTCATCTCATCTCAGCTTTTCTTCCACTCGTCTGTACAAACCCCCATTCTTACCTGATGGTCTATCACCCGTTCAATCACATTACATTTGTTTGAGTCCCTCATCTACAGAACTCAGATCCTCCATAAATACCTTTCTGGTATACGACACTCTTTCTTTTCTTATATACATCCACACACATTGATCCTCTATCTCACCCCTTTCTACTAACAGAGCTGGCTTCACATCAGCCTGGACACATGACATTTTGCTCATTTTTCCATAATTGTTTTCATTTTCTCATCGACATTATAGTTTCTGACTTTCTCATTCACATGAGTTTGACACCAACTCTTTTATGTAACTTCTTTTCACTCTACCATCCACATGGCAGCTTTTAGACTCGGCCTTCGTCGGTACATAGTGATCTATGTCTGAGATGAGATCTGAATAAGAATGCAGAAATATGTCGTATGAACTGTTGAGTACCGAAGGTTTTTTATGCCAGATCTTATTTATAATCAGCATTGCCAGGATGATTCTAATTATTTTGACTCACTTAACTTCACATTTGCCTGGGCACTTTGTGATTGCATACAGTAATTACAAAGGTTAATAGATTGTAAGCATTGTTTAAAGACGTCTTATTGGGAAAGCCTACAACATTCAATTTGACACGTATACTTGTATTGCATTGTTTTTCATATTTGCTAAGATTGGGCAAGGAAACATTGAGTTTGATAAAGAAACATATCAAAGCCTATTTCCTTTTCCCTTTCAAACCACAGCACTGATGAGACAAAATGGCTATTGAAGAAACAGAAAAAGGCTTATTGCCCATTTCAAGTGCTAGCAAGCTAAGTAACTTACTCTGCTTTAAAAATGGCAGTATTGATTGTAATACTGGTTTCATTTCTTTTTTGGAAATGCTTGCCTTATCATGTGGAAAACCATTACTTTTATCTTTGTCAAGCTGCCCATTGGTGACCTACAGTATAATGGCCCTTTTAAAATGGATATCTTAAAATACTTAAAATGAAAAATGGATGCAGTGCTGTGCAACATTGTGTCTTTTACTTTTTACTAATATACAATAAAAAAGAAAATGAAACAAAATAAACAAGGTGGTCTAGTAGTGTATTGTAGTGTAGTGTACAATTGATGTACAGGATGTTTCCTCCACAAAGTTATGGAGATACCACAGTGCTGTTGCTATAGGCGATACCATTGGCTTTGAGCTGTTAACCCCTAAAGTGTTGCTGTGTAGATTACTGAATCATATTGTCATGTTTCCTGATCACTGTTAAATGTGCGCATGATCTTTGATTTTCCAAGATATGAGCTGGACTCGTATCAATCATTTCCCAACCCCGCAAAAGTAGCAAACTAAAAAAAATTCAAATCTCCCCTAGCTTAATAAACAGTATATGAATAAAAAATGTATGTACAGTTTTAGTCTCCAGACGGTTTCAGTTCGGGCTATTGAAACTGTTTCCATAGTAACCATTTTTTGTCCTCGAACATTCAAGATCTCAGCTCTGCAGCTAAACTTACAGTTTGTGTCTGTAGAATGGAAATAAAAGATTGAAACCCAAACAAGTATTACACTTCTGATATTACACTGTTAGCACCATGCATTTATATTACATTATACATTTAATGCAGTTAGTAAGCTACTTGCACCAGTATTAGTTGTATTTGTCGTATCAGTTGGATAATATTCTAAAAATAGAAAAACCCAAATATATACAGTGTATACTGTACCATGTAGTATTGTAAGACAGAAAGTAAGGGTCTATTGAACTATTTATTGTCAGTGTATCTCACAGTCTATGGCAAGTCATTAGCATACGTGGGGATTTTGTGATTTGTTTCAGCAATCATAGCATTATGAAATTCTTAGTCCAAGTGAAAAGTAAACAATCATTTTACCATTTATGAGCCTCGGTTAAAATTGAAACCAAGGCCGAAGTCGTCTCTCCAGGGAGGCATGATCATCGAATCACCGATGGAAAATTGGTAATCATTTTCGGGGCCAACTTTACAGATGTTAAATTACTTGGACTGCAATTGATTCACAATTCCCCCTGCCTGGTCTGCCAGAGTAGCACACCAATTATGTTCAGCTACCATATAATTTCTTACACAGATCCTGGCTTTGTCTTTGGTAAATCAGAGTCTTTGAGTTTCATTGCAGATTTTCCTTTTACAGAACACTGAAGTCATGTGTGATGGACCGGATTTTGTCATCAGCACAATGCTCTCATTTGTGCAAAGAGTCTTCTATGTGCTAATTAAATTTTCTTCGCGATGTGTAGTAATGCTAAACCGCATTGTTGTTATACAGACAATTTCACATCCTCCAAACACATTTTTAAATGTTGTGTTCTTGTAAATGGCTCTGTGCTTGACTTATTTCTAGAGCAAGGATGTCAAACTCCAGTCCTGGAGGGCCGCAGTGTCTGCAGGTGTTTGTGGTTTCCTTTCAATCAGCAGCCAGTTAAGGCCTTGAGAACAAGGTGTGTGGACTCTTTAGCCAATGAAAGACTTTAAAATGTATATCTCGTGCTGAAACTCACCAAAAGCCAGCAGACACAGTTTGACACTCCTCTTCTAGAGGAACCCTAAATTAACATTTTTTACAAACTTTTAACAGCATTTCCTCAGATCGTAATGAGGTCACTGGTCCCTGTAAAGTCAAGGCATTGAGAGTGTGGAGTGGCAACAACTGGGTGAACTGTGTGCTTCAGAGCATTGTGGCCCAACATGCTTCATCCATACATTAACAGTGAAAAGGTCTTATTGGCTTCAGTGTTTTGTTTTTGGCTCACTGGAGATGGACCACCTAACAGGGCTGTGGAATGGAGTGGAGAATGTGCTTACTCAGCAGTCTAATATAGAGAAGCAATAACATTGTTTCTGTGAGGGTTTCCTTCACAGGCCTTATGGGGGGCCATGTCCTATTCACGTTTATGGATCGCTGTACAGTAACATGAACTTAAGATAAAACCTGAAGGTCGCTTTTTCTATTCCAATGTTGTTAATAGTCAGATTAGGCATTAGATAAAAGTGTCTTTGTGAAGTTCTCTTTTCAGAATTGAAATATGTACATAATATATACTGTATTTGCATACAATTAATTGTTTAATTACACATGTCTATTGAATGTACATTGCATCTCGAGTGACACAATTCATCTGTTATTCGTATCTGTGCATATATCCCTTTGAACTACCATTGGCCATTTGCAGTTGCAGAAATCAACATAGATATTGATTATGCAAGAACAGTAATTAATGTATAGTAGGCATAGCAGGAATTATTTCTAATGATTTGTTGTCCTTATAAATCTTTATTCTTTTCGGCGTTTTACTGATTGTATTCAAAATTATATTAAAGGTTGACTCACTTATTTTCCCCAGGGGAAAAAGAAAAACTAAGCAATTATAAAGCATATATTATATTTGTGTTCTTTTCAATAAATCTTAATTTAGAGCTTGACCAGACATATTACTTCCTCTTTGAAATACATTAAGAAGGAGTACCTGTGTCATGTGATGATGTATGCGCTGGTTAAATATTAATCTTGAAAAGTGTTGTGTGGCTGCTACGCTGCTATATTTAGTAGCATGGCTTCTGCTGTGCTGTTCAGTATGCACACAGTACAGAGCTTTAGACTGAGCACGAAATGTGCTGTTCATTCGATTGTATTGAAAACCAAAATCGTTGTTGTTCATTTCTACTCATATTTGGTCACGGCAGGATGATCAGCCATTCTGCTCTCTGAACAAAGTTGCACAAAAAAAAAAAACATGAACAAAAAACTAAATATAAGAAGTACCTTGAATCAGCTTCTAAACTGCATGTGAAATAGAGGCACTATGCAAAGGGGAAGTGTACAGGGTTCTGGTATGACTGCTATAACGGTGTATTGACAGACCCGTGATAGATGCAGCTCACACAGTCTTTACCCCCTCCATTTTAGCTGTTAGCCATTTTGTCATGATTCACTGGTATTTGATGAAAAATAGAATCTCGCCATTGTTGTGTTTGTGGGTACTTTATCATGGCACAGTGTGTGGGTGGTGTAGGAATGATGTTTGTGCATTAGAATTGATTTTGCAAGTTATATATTTATGTGTATACATGTATATGACTCTTGTATGCCCCCCCCTATTAAATATATACATATATACATGCACTATATGTATGTATATAAATAAGAAAACGAGGTTAGCCGTTAACCAACTGGTTCTGGAGTCATAACATATAAATACCTACATATGATACAGCATATCTGTTCACACATTTACTCAGCTCTCAGTAAACAAGCCTGTCTGCTTTAGTGCCATTATACAATGGATAATATTTTTAAGCTGTCCTCATATCTCTTGGGACTGACAATATGAGTTTATTTGGTATGCCACTACGCTTGGTTCTTTGCAGTGTTTACTGTTACATTAACTATTACACCACAACAATCTTAACTTTCCGCTGAGGGAATAATAACTGCCAAAGACAAATATGAATTTCAAATTTCAGTTAATTGAGACGGTAGCATTTGTATCCACACGGCTCTCGTGTCTGAATGAGACTGATTAGAAATTCTGGGTATTAGGCCTGCAGAAATACAGTGTGAAAAGCAACAACTGAAGGCAGGGATACTGGGATAATCAGCTGTTAAAAATAAGAGGCCATCGTTTATTGTGCTTAGCTTGGCTTTTCAAGAAATGCTCTTTTATTATTTTTGTGAATGTGAGACTGAGTCCCACAACTGTGTGTTTCACTTGTATCTTACTATTTTCGTAAATGGAAAAATCAATATGATGACCAATGCAGCGGTCTCTTCATCCTACTTTTACATTAATCATTTAGTGAACGGTTTTTGTATTTGTTACAATGAGTAAAAAATCGTGACAAATGCAATTAAAAAATGTATGACCAATAACTTGTGTTTAGAGGCCAAATGTTCACTATGCGTGTAGATGGCATTCTATTGGACAAGGCAATTCCTTCTCTTTTGAGCATTATTTTAATCGGCTTCAATGGTCTGAGATCACACGCAATAATATGGAAATACCGCAAGTGTGTATCAGTTACAGTTATGCAGTCAGTTACATTACTGTTGTAGAACTGTGTAGTATTTTATGATAATTATTTCACTGAAGATATAAAATCTACAAGTACTGGTAATGTTCTGTTTTTTTGCAAATGAATGCCACATTTTCAGTAGAAAGACAACTCAGACTGAGGAAAATTTATCATTGCACCAACAAAATGGGCGTGCGTGTCTGGTCAGGCCTGTGAAATTCAGGTGAACAGGAAAGCGCTGGAGCTCTCGATAGGTAGGACTTATTGAAAAGCCGGGGGTCCCAGGAGAGACGGACTGTAATTAATTGTGAGTGATTACACACAGCGTCTCCGCTCCCAGATCTCCGAGGCACGGCGGTCCCTTGTTTTCTTCGGTTCAAAGGGTTGACGGCGCTTCGGCTGGGGAGCTGGGCGTCTGTGCAGGTGAAAGCAGGAGCCCCCTATTAAAGCTAATGTGCCCTGTATCATGTGCGGGAGGAGGCTTCTATTTTAAAAGTCTGTCACACCTCTCCCCGCAGAGTATCTATCCTACGCTAGCGGCACACAGCTAATCAACATGCAGCGCACTGTACAAAAGCTCCCTTCGAGCTCGACGTGTTTGAGTATTTATAGATCTTTCCGTGTTTTTTGTGCAGTCTAGTCCTCTCTTTTGTATCGGCGCGTGTACATATCCTAGCCCACACTGCTATAGATCTGCTTTACTCTAAGCGGCAGGGTTTGCGAATGAGAACCTAATGCAGTGTAAAGAATTGGGAGAATTGCACAGTGCATGGCTGGATGACTTTAAAGGGCGTGAGGGAGAAAGGTTCTGCTGACCTGACATGAGCTCTGTTAATTCAGATCAGATCGAAGATGAATTCCAAGTGTTTTAGTCACTTGGATTCTGTGGCACAGCAGATGGTTTTTTAACCAACCCGAGTACTACTGAAAGGAACTGCTTTAGACCCTGAAAGAAAAACATGGGGACATTAAAGATATCACAATTTACTTAAACTGAATGGTAAACAAATCTGCTGCATGCTAAAGGGAATTTAAGTGAGCCATATTTTGTGTATTGGTTAAGTGCTATCATTGTGATTTCTCATTAATGGCTACCTGTCTTACATGTGACTGTTTGTTGCATAGCACCAAGGTTACTGAAGCTTTAACTTTTTATTTATTCAGTAATTTTTCTCTGGATAAGAGCGTCTGTTTACTGGATGAAATATATAAAATAAAAAAGATATGATATTATTTAAAATAATTAGCTCAAATTAATAATTTATTTTTAATTCAAAGGTATGTTTCTCAGATCCAAATGAATAACAACCTTGATTTAAAAGAGGTAAGATATTTTCAGCCACAAGATTAAAAGTTTCTTCTACCAATCAAATATTACCATGTACCCGACCAAAAAAACAAAAAAACCCTGGTGAATTAAAAACAGGCACTCAGAGGAACACTGCTGATAACACATTCTTGATAATACTTTATAATAAAGAAGTAGTCCAAAACCTCCGCCATGATAGCTAGCAATCAGTTTTATTGAAACATGAAATGTATTTGTGCAGTTAGCATGATGATAATGCATACGTATTGCCACCTATTGGCTGTGACTCTCTAGAAGCCCAACAGGCTTGCTTCATTCTTTTGTGTAGAAAAAAATGAATTTTGTTTTGGCATTTATATATTTATAATATATTTATTATAATATATATATTTATTATAATTAATATATATTTTTCATGACTAGTTTTTGTTTTCATTTTTACAGTAATAATAGCATACTGAAGCACTAGATTATTTTACTTGTTTTTGGCCACACAATTGATAAAGATGATTTATCACATCAAATTACAAAAAAAGGAAAAACAAAGCCCTCCTCATAAAAGCGTTGGTACCTCATTATGTCAAATGCAAGCCTTCTCTTGCTCTCACATGCCGTCTGACCTGGCAAGACATTAAAATCCAATACAGCCAGTCAATGATAGGCTCAGGTTTGGGAGTCCACAAGTCACAACATGCCCCCAAGATGAAGACCTCTGCGTGTTTGTGGTCATATATTGTGCCAGAAATACTTAGTTGCATCAACCTGCAAACCAGCAGTTGAGCAGTATGGTGCTATTTGCCTGCCAGGCGGTGAACATGTGTTCAGTACTATTCCAAAAAATTCACTGACAAAATGAAATGGCATTGGTGACATTGGGTCGTATGGACTTTGCTGCAATGGAGCCGGTTAGGCTAACTTTCTTACATGGCCAATTACAAACATGGCAACCACAAAATGATACATTAATCACTGTGCGACAAATTGATTTGTAAGCAGGACCAAATATGTTGGGCACTTTCGTTCCCAGACAAAGTGCAGCTATTGTGCCCATGACTAAGGTCCATAACCTGGGTTGCTTTGTCATATAGTATATCCAAGTATATAAAATGGATAATATATAAAAATGTAAGCAATTTGTCAAACCTGGGACACGGTCTGTTTTTTTTATTTTAAATAAATAATTAGAGTAAGCCGAGAAGATTATCTCTGTGCTACTGGGAAATATGCTGGCAGCTGCAAAATTCATGACTCCTGTACAGTAGTTATACCTTAGAACGACTCTGTATAATTTACAATGCGAGGAACCAACTATGACATCAGGGATGCATTACACCCTCCAGATAAACTGTTTGTCATTTCCAAGGGTAAACACAGTAATTGGATCTTTAGAGATTTGTCAGCTCCCTAGGGAAGGGTAATAAATCGTTGTTGGAGGGGATTGCGCTGGACGGTCTGGTACGAACACATTTTTTGCGAATGGAGCGGTAATAGTAGCAGCAACAAAAAAACTTATCTCACTAGTTGAGCCATCATTGTGCTTGGAGGCTTGCTTCTGTTTCTCCATCCCCTATGTTTTTAATCCGGTGTTTAGATACCTTCTAATGTGATCTAGACGGGTTCACCATTAAACCTTTTCTGCCTTGGTAGAGGTATGAGCTGCCCAGGGGCTGTTTGAATGATATTTTAGACGAATAACGGCTTTATTTACATCAGGAAGAGTGTTCTTCTGTTTTGAGTGGATTTTTACTTGTGTGGCATAGTTTGCATGGTAATTCTGTATCCTGTATGAAAAAAAGAGACATCCAATAACATATCCTCCAAAGACCCAGGAATACATTTTTGTCCCCTTTATGGTGCTCTGAGTCTCTGGTCTTAATCTCTAGAACCATGTATTCTACTATTGAGAAAGCTACAGTACAACGGTCATTGAATGAAAATAAAAGAAATAATGTTTTTGAAAATATTTTCAGCAAAACCTGAAAAGCATGTCATCCAAGATACTTTATTATATTTAAAAAAATATTTAACCATTTTTTTGCCAGATCTCTGGAGGATAAGCATACAATGACTTATGGATGATATGAATAACGGCATAACCTAATGACTAGTGGCTTGATGCTGTGGGCTTACATCACAGTATGACAGAGAGGAAGGAAGCTGACCCCAGTCTGGTGGTGAGGGTAACCAGAGGAGTAATGATTTAACCCATATTTGGGTCAGAGTGAATTCATTTGAATAAATTTGTTCATGGTGAAATGCTCAGTCAATCTGGTTATAGGATATAAGGTTTGAAAGTGTTAACACTCACGGTTCTATCTCTCTAAACTATTTTATGATGCCAATGTTTCAGCCACAAAGGTTCCTTATTTTGTAACATGGGAAAGTGAAACAAGCTTGGCGGAGTCTTCACCTCCTAGGCGTTTTGGAAATCTGACACGAGCCGGTATCTAATTCGATATTCCTTATCATAGGAACATGTGCGTTTCCCATAAATGTAGTTGTCTAACTATAGTCGCAAGTTCTGTTAGGTGGACATTTGCTAACAGAAGCATTGTGTAGACATTGTATGGTTGAAACTGCAGCTCCTGACCTGTCGTTAGAAGCATAGTTTCCTGTTCGTTCCTCTCGTTATGTCAACAAACCCTGCAGTTTGATTCCAGAAAGTGAGGTTTGTTGAATTTTTATGAATAAAGGTGCCTTAAATCTATTTTCTCATTAGTTACAATAAGATGTCTTAAATTGTCTGTGTTTATAGGTCTAGTGCCGTATATATCAGACATCTGAAGAATTACACTTAATAAACTCTTAGGAGCTTACGGAGACGGGTGTGTGGGGGGTTGGACCCAAAATGCACGACTCAGAAATAGAGGTGCAATAAAGTCCCGTCAGGGCTTCATTCAGGGAATGTCCAGTGAACATAGTCAAAAAACAGGCAAAGTTCAAACACGTAAAATCCAGCCAAAACCAAAGTACAGTACCGAGGGAGAAGGCAGTCTCGTAATCGGTACACCATGCAAAAAAGACCGGTAGCTGGTAAAGCTGTCAGCAGGGCAGAAGTATAGGCGGACGGTAGGCAGGCTCAGGGTCGATGACAGCGCAAGAGTCAAGACTGAAGTCTGCTCCGCAGGGCAAAAGCACAAAGACAGCAGGCAAAGTCATGGTACAGGCAGGCAATGGTCAACAAAACAGAAGTCAATAATCTTTGGTCAATAAACAGGCTTGGATCGTAACAGGTAGCCAACGGTGCACTGACAAACAGGGGGGCAACAATTTCACAAGGACATGACATGAAACTGAGCTTTATATGCAGGTGTAGACAGGTGCAGACAATTAGCTTGAGAGCAGCATGCGAATAGAAATCAGGTGTGGAGGATTGACAAGTTAACGAGATAATTAGTAATCGTTAGTAATAAACCTATCCTGCCCTAGCATTAGTAAATTAGTAAATGACAAGGGAAATTGAAACAATTAGGGAAGCGTGAGTGACAGAAAGGGAGAGAGAGAAAGCATGAATGCAAGGTTTGCAGAAAGACATGAAAAAGTGTATGCTAATCAATGAATAGAACATAATATGAAACAAACATAAATCATGACATAACAAGTCTGCAAAACAATGACAATAAACTATATATCATGACAAGACAAGACTAACAATTAAATCGTAACAACTAAACATGAAACGTAACATGACATGAAAATGAAATGTAACAGGAAATAAAGCATAACAACATGGCGAGACTAGACTAACAACATATGTGACATAACAATAACATAATTAAGACAATGACTAAACATGAAACATGACGTGACAAACATGAAACGTGACACTTACTTTGGAGTCACTCCATGCTTAAAGTGGTTGGTAAAACATATTTATCAAGCAGCTCGCGCTTTATCTTAGATAAGTCTCACATTAGCAAGAGTTTTCGCGACAATCGCAGGTACCTGAAATGAAAAACTTACGATGATGTCATCAGTCATCGAAATTACAAAGCCAAAGAACCAATCAGCTTTTGGGAAATCTGTGTTCTGTTGAAATAAAAAACAATATTGGTTAATGTTCGGCTAAGCAAAATGGATACAAAAATGAAACCATGATACCGTGATGTTGGTGGAAAGAGTTGAGTTTTCCCAAAACTGCACCCAGATGTCCTCAAGTGCGAAAGGAAATGGTATAACATTGTATCCTGCTCTACATGCGTGTTTTGCTATTTACGGATTATTTTCAATTAGAAATTAATTACTCTATATAAGTTCCTAACTAAATCAAATGTAGGCTGATGTTTTCCAGTAATGCAGACAACATGGCCATGTCGATATGCCTGTAGAACTCCCAACACCACTGCTGTTTTATCCTAAATTAACATTGAATTTTGGTAGGATATATTGTTCACACCTCGCATTGTAAATTTCATGACACTGACAAGTTTAGGAACGCTCCATCTTCATAAGTTAGCCCTGGGAGAAATTTTAACACTGGCGTCATCGCATCATTAACAACATTGCTCGAGCTATTGTGGTGCGAACTGCAGTGGTGCCGATTTGCAACCTAGTCACTGCGGTTTTTGGAAACAGTCGTGACTGGGGTGGTAGTTTCTCAACTGATCCATTGCACGGTGGTGGTTAAGGGGTGACTTTTGTCATAATAACCAATGGTCATGCAATGCGTAAACAACTATAATGTAACTTCTGCTCAGGATACAGCCAGTGGAAAGCCATTATAGTGATGACTAAGAAGCATTTTAACCAAATAAATTTCTAATGGTGTATATGTATGTGTGTGTATTGTGTACATGTATGTGTATATTGTTTGCCTTCCATAAAACAACACAAATTCTGTCTAAACAAACTATAACCTTTCTAGTAGACACCCTGATTACGTTACAGTTTGCATGTCCCCCCCCCCTTGTGTGTTTACTCCGGGTACTCCGGTTCCCTTTCACATTGAAAGACATGCATGTCAGGTTAGGCGTGCTCCTGCTATTGCCCTTGACCAAGGCTCTGGCTTCAGAACTGGAGTTGGTCCCTGGGCGCTACTCTAGGATGGGAAATACAGAGGACAAATTCCTCCACGGGGTTCAATAAAGTATATCTCTCACTCTCAAATAGGTTCTTGAGACTTTATCCCTAAAAAGATTTATTTTGCTGTGCCTAAGTCTAAACTCTGCATTTGGAGGTATTGGAAGAAATCACTTCTCTGAGTGAATATGTCTGAGGGCAGTGAAAGCAGCTCCATAGCAGAAGGCATTTTCAGTGACTTGATCCCATTTTATAGTGAATCTAAATATATTCTCTAAATCTCTGTATTCTTATCCTGTACGCATATAAATAAGGAGTAGGCCAGATATTGATGGGGGTAGGGTATTTGGCAAAATGTAAATCAATGGACCTCAATCAATAGTTTAGTCGACTAGATGTAAATATTGTCGTTATTCAAGTTATTTCCACAATCCTCCAGACCTGCTGCTGCCAGAGGTGGCAAAGGAAGAGCAAGGAGAGGGAGGGGGAGTGAGAGAGGGAGAGGGAGGGGGAGTGAGAGAGGGAGAGAGAGGGGGAATGAGAGAGGGAGAGGGAAGGGAAGGGTGACTGGCAGAGGGAAAGTGAGCTAATCTTCCAAAAGCAGTTAGTATACAATTGGGCCATTCCATGCCAACTCCTGGAGGCTGCACCACAGCCACAGATTTTTTTCTTTTTCTGTGTTGGTAGATAATAATGAGATATAGAAACTCCTGAAAATGTGAGTTTCATACTCAAAATGTGCCAGTAGAGCCTTTTAAATTTTGCCGTGTGTTGCAATGAAAAATGGGTTGTGACATGAAATGCGAGGCCTACTTCAGTTTTTGAGATATTAGGCCCTACTTTTCTTCACCTGTGATTTGGGGGCTCCAGTATAGCAATATTTAACCTGTTAAGACATTACAAACACAATGTTTTGACATTGATTGTGCAGTATGGCATGATACTTAAAGACATTAAATATGGACTTCTACTATGCATATCATCATAATCATTGTTATAAGAAAAAAATCACCACGCTAAACAGTCCATTCAGAGTTGGCCCTAGTTTCGACTTCACAACTGATCTCCTTTGAAAAAAACACCAATTATTTTTAACTAGGCATGTCATTTGCATAAACCCACCCAAGGTCACCCTTATTTAAGAATGAAGTTCCCCTTTTCAGGATTTAGCATCCACGGTCACAGAGTATAATTAGAAGCAAGCAAGTGAGATTTCAAACATGACTAGCAAAACTGGCCACATTGAATGTGCTCTGTCAGGCTGTTAGTCAGCCTTCCAAAGGAAGAGGAGGTCTAAGAAAAGTGGGCCCTGTGCAGGCTACAATCAGCCTGCACAGTAAGCTGTCATTGCTCTTTACAGCTCTCTAGCTTAGTATGCTATAGGTAACCTAGAGTTTACAATTAGCTATAAAAAGCTGACCATTTGCACACTTCCTGCAGGGCCCTTGATTCTTGAAGCAGCAGGTTTTCTGCCTTAGATGCCATGTTTGTAAGTGGGACTGTAGGCAGGAGATGGGAGGGCCGCTTGTGTCATTCTCAGACAGTTAACCAATCAACGCAGAACGTGAAAAAATGTATTGCAATGTTTTCTGTTCCGTAAACCTTTTAGAATCATATAAAATAATAATATAATAATATAAAGCAGAAAATAATATAATAGGGGACCTTTAATAGCACAATTCAACCAGGCACTGTTTGAGTCACATGACACAGGCAGGGGCTATGAATAAAAAGATTAAAATAATGGGGAGGGGGGGGCTGGGTTGGGGGTACAAACAACACAAGCTGCTTGGGAGCATCCCACCCCCTCCCCTGGAATCGTAATCAACTACTGAATTTACAATTTGGTTATATTGAGACCACTGCCAAGATGGACTGATTTTTCCTTGTTCTGAACTTGAGTTTATTACATACAATTTTATCCACTAAGTAAAATAAGCACTGAAGTTTTAATGTGTGTTGGGTATCTAGTCTTATTCTCTAATACTGAGGATGATCGTAGATATTGACGTCATTTCAAGTTAAGTACAAATTACTAGTTTAATATTTATTCCCCGGGACAGATATTAACAATACTACCATAAAATAATATATTATATCAGTACAGCACAAGGGCAGATGGATGGATTATTATTGTGATTATGTTCTGTTGTGCTTTTCTGTGGGGGAGGCTGGGCTGGGGGTTACTGTCAGAGTTAATAAGTCACCCTTCTACTGTCTTGACAGCAATAAAGAGCTATTTGATCACTGCCTAGAGTGTGGAATAATTTAATTTGTGCTTCTTCGTTGACACATTATGCCCTAATAAAACTTAAGTACTAAATGTAAAATGGGCCAGAAATCAGGCAGTAATTAGTTTAAGGTGTGAAGAGGGTGTGACAGTTACTCTCTGAACCAGCATTGGCCTTTGATATAAAATGTATATGGTTAACGGGGCATGTAGTGGAATCTACAGTGCCAGCAGAAACTCTTGACCTAATTTATTTACGTATCTCAGTTTTGTGTCAGCCATGGATGGGTGTTCAACAGTTACTGCCCTCCCATTCTTTCTACATTCCTTTTAAATAGCCTTTTTACAACATTCTTGAAGGTGTCCAGTAGGTCCAAAAGTGAATGGTTATGTTTAGATTAATTTTATTTTAATTCATACACACTTATGAATTTACTCGTTGTTAGTTGAATCAGAGACTCTGAGCCTGTAGTGCTTTGATCCTTAGTGCAGAAGGTTCACTTGATGCTTTTTGAGCAAAGCTACATAGACTGAATAAGACGTGTTCCAGACAAAGACAAATACTCATGCCTAGATTCAATAAACATTTGACCTTAATTTTGACAGCAGTATTTTAAAATGTACTAGGCCATGAGCCTAGTGGCATGTAAATGTTGTGAATGTGACACGAATATCACTATTCAAAAGGGTTATGTGTTGTTTTTATTGTTTGTGTACTGTAATAAAATATGAACGTTACTTGTTATTTAAATATTCTACAACTACAGTTGCCGGTATTACTATTGGAATATAATCAATGTAACCAATTTCTGGCAGGTATTCAGCATGGCTCTGCGATATTGTTACTCCATACAACCGCTTTTTGTCATATAATTTGATATTCCTGAGCTGACACTTTTGGTTTTGGTACCTGTCTAATTATCCCGCAAAAGGAAAACAAACATGTTAACACAAAACCTAAAGCGACAGGTCCAACACATCATGAAACAAACATTTACCTGTGGTCTATTATCCATGAGTTACAAGCGACATTTCCATAATATCTCCAGCTAGGCTCCAACACTCTTTGCCTCCTCCAATCACCAGCTCACGCAAACACAAATCTATTTTACAATAGTGTTGGTATATGAAGTTTTAAAAGAACATTAATTTCCTAAAGAACTGCCTCGACAGCTGTACTGACAGTGTCTGCGGGAGTGGGTCTGTTTTTTTCCCTTTCAAATTTACATCAAACTCAGAGATGGCTTCTCCAGGATCAGTATGATGGAAATCTGTCCTGGTCAAGGAAAACTTTAATTCATGTTTTTTGACAGCTTTGCCAATTCTAAAAAAACCAGCACACTACCGACATGAATGCACTGCACTGCTGTCACAAATCTGCTGTCCTGCTCACGTTTGTTGATATTGCATGCAGACTATGCACAACAGGCCTATGTATGTAGAGTACTCTTACTTGTAAAACTGTAGCTATGGTACCAATACTGAATACTTAAGTACTGTAACTGCCGAGTATCAATACCATTGAGTAGTAACGGTGCACCCCCTAGTAGGAATTTTATCACGCTTGGGGGCTAGTAGGTTCATGGGTGGGTGGATGACCATGCCTAAGATATGCGCTGAATTGTTTTACTTTTAATAAATGTATGAGTATGTGTATGAGTGTATGAATGACTGGGGTATGAGTAGCTTTACTTGCTTGGTGAAAAGAAAAATCTCAATAAAAAAATCAATTTGCAAGAAAGGACATTGAATACCTTGTAGTTTGTTCTGTGGCGTTATTTTTTCTAGATCATTCTTTGTGAACCCTGCCTCCACTGTATTGAAGTGGCATTGTACTGGCATGATGTATAGCAGAGCCACTGATAGAAAATGTTTGCTTTTGTCTGTGTGCATGCTGCCTTTTGGATTTAGCCAACACATGAAAAACGTCCTGCACACCACCGTTGATTGATAGTAACTTGGTTTCAGGGGCATCAGTTATGTTTTGGCTTGGTTTCTTTGAAATGCATTTGCAGTAGTCATGTGGAAACGCAGTGGGGATATTCTACTTTTATTCCAGATCTTGTTCAATTTCTGAACACCAAATTGACACAGGCACAACCTCTCCTCAGTGTAGAGCCACGGTTACGTTAGCGCCTGGGCATTCAGGCCAACCCCCACAGCTGCACATCTTTGCATAATTTCTCTGGAGCTGTACAGTTTCCACTTGTGTTTCCTGTGCCACATTTCCTCCTGTGCGCTGCTGCTCCTTGAACTGTCTTCTCTGAAGCCCCTGGACATGACCTTTGCAAATTCAGTGAAGGAAAAAAACATTTATAGTGCACAAAGCTCTATCTGTCTGTGGAGAATAATTCCTAAGAAGGAGGTCACTAAGGCCAGTGCAGTATTCTTCATTACTTAAAGCCTTAACACTTGATGTTGGTTGCCTTAGAAACATATTAGCTCTTGTTCAAATGCGCATAGGGCTTTTCCACTTTTTTGGAGAAAGAAATATATAGATTTTTTTGGCTGGAACAGTACACGTGTACCCCGAATAAGCACAGTATGTATGAACCCCAGTTGTTAAAAAAATAATAATAAATTCAGTAAATAGCTGCAAGTTATCTTGCGGCATTGTGCGAACCTGCTGGCAATCATTGTATCCGATGGTCTTGAAAGTGTGTTGTATGCATGTACACATGCCTCTTATATTGGGAGTGCAGCACCCTGAGATACGTGTGTTTTTTTGGTGTGAAGTTCAGCCCCACCAGAATCTCAATGAAAAGAAATGGCCAAACTGCGGTGTAAAAATATATATATTTGTTCGCAAAATTCTTTAGATTGTCTGTGTCCCAATATGCAAAAAATCTTTGTGCCTTCCCTTCCTGTCCAAATATTGGAGGAGATGAGCGAAGTGGCTTGAAACTCCTTGGCTACATCGGTGCTACTGGTCACAGTACATTCCTTCCCTCTGTAAGGACTGGAAAACATCTGCTGCCGCCGCCACTGCAAACAGCAGGTCGGCCCGTGTGTTCAGCTCAGCCAACCGCAGATGACGTGTAGCCTACATACGTCTTCGCAGGCAGCTTTTATTTAATGTATTTCATCAAATCTATCTCTGGCTACGTTATTAAGATAGCTTGCTAATATGTCGCTTTTATTTCACTAGTATTCTCATTTTAAGCCGCTGGGAATTCCAGGGAATTCCACGCAATTTGTAAAGTATTTTGACATGCTACTGCGGAAGTCTTTTCACATATCTGGATGACTTTATCTTGCTCATGGCCACATGGTTTGAAACTGAAACATTGCCACTAAAGTTAGCAAAGTTGCCACTATGCTAACTTTAGAAAGTGGAGATGAATTTTGAAAGATATTTAGCCAAATTCGTGCATTGTTGCCACAAATAGCGTCATACCCAAAGGCTACATTACAACGGATTACAAAATGTCAGTTCATTTTCATACGCTACATATAACAATGAGACAACGCAGTCAACTCAAAGTAATGAAATTAGCACGGGTGCTATAATATCAACGGAGATCAATGGAAAAATTGACTGTGTGCACAACGCAAATTATTCAATATTCTGAACAATAATTTGCCACATGGATATTTCTGGCAGCGTCTAGCCTATAAGACACTGCTGCCACACAATTGGCTGATTAGATATGAATCATGAATCGCAGGAATAAACAGAAATACAGATGTTCCTAATAAAGCGCTCAGTGAGTGTATACATTTATTGTACAAGGTGCTCATATATCCGGGACTCTGGGATTACCGAAATGTGCTGTATTTGTACAGATGTTTAGGCTACTTTGACCCAGTGTTGCTAGTTACAGTATTAATCAGTGTCTCGACGCGAACTGCAATGTCATGTTTATGTTTATACAGGCTACTGTAGCCCATTATGCATGTACACTTGTGCTTGAAACTCCCAAGCTATTTTGTAGCTTTAAATGGGCAAACAACATGTCAGCTTTGTAGAAATATTTTGAAACTGTACTTTCATGTTGCTAAAATGTTTACAAAAGGCTTCAAGGCTTTATGTTATCAAAATATTTTTATAGTGAACTTTGATTTTCATAGTTCACTTTCTGGACTTAAAAATATATATATTTGTGGGGTTTTTTTAAAAAATTGCCCAGATTGCAATAAAGGAGAATTGTGGGTTTGTGGTTATGAATAAAAAAATAAGAACTTCAACCCAAACTACAAAAGCAACTTTCACAGTAGTCTTATGTTTCCAGAAGCTCTACATATAAATACATTGATTTTGTACAGGGCAGGGGCGGCATTGGCTCAGGAGGTAAGAACTGTTGTCTGGCAGGTGGAAGGTTGCTAGCTCGATCCACCCTGGGTGTGTCGAAGTGGCCTAGAGCAAGACACATAAACCCAAATTGCTGGTTGGTGCCTTATATATATATATGTGTGTGTGTGTGTGTGTGTGTGTGCGTGCGTGCGCGTGCGTGTGCGTGTGCGTGTGTGGTGATAGGCGAATGAGAGGCATTAATTTGAAAGTGCTTTGGATAAAAGCACTATATAAGTGCCATCTATTTGTAGTATTTATTCACAATTATAAACAAAAAAATATATATCTTTCATTGAGCTGAGATGGGTTTTCTGATAACGTTGGATTTTAGGATTAACTAGTATGTTTACGATGTTCTTAAGTAACAAAGGTTTTCTCCTTACGTGGGTTTCCAAAACAGTCGGCAATCGGAAAAGGAACTTAACAAAGAGCTTCAAAGCATGTTCCTGCTAAGGCTTGGTAAATCGATGTCGAAATGAGCACAAATTGTTTAGTCGATCAACACAGTGCTCAAAATGTGTGACAACATATCACATTATCATTATAACTATGAACTATTTTTAAACTAAATGTAATACCAAATAAAAACAAATATTAAAAAAACATTCCACTCTAAATAATTACAGGAAATTTCCTGAGCATTACCCACCCCATAGGCGCCGTGCCAACCAATCAGTTCACCTGCTGGTTTAAGTAATTAGTTCCCTTCTCTCTGGTAGATGGTGTGTTAATTAGTGAAATCAGCAGGCGCGGTGATTGGTGGGAATGAAGGCTTGCGTACACTCGGTCCTCTGTGGCACGTGATTGGGCTCCGCTGCTTTTACAGTTGGCCTACTCCACTGAAGCCTTGGCTGGATTGGACAGCCGCAGGATCAAAGCTCACTTCGCAGGATCCCAAAACCTTGAGAGTCTTAGTATGGGGTCTCTGTGGTCACTGATCAGATCAAATGTCTAGTTTTTTTTCCGCTGAAACCCCCAAGTGCTCCTGTCAGCGTGCTGGCAACTTATTCGGCAGATGTGTGTGCGCACGCGGGTGTGTGTGTGTGTATGCAATTGGGTGTGTGTGCGCGCGCATATGGCTGTGTGTGTGTGTGTATGGGTGCATATGGCTGTAAGTGTGTGAGTGTGTATGTGGGTGTGTGCGTGTGCATGTACACGTGTTGACATCTGCAGATTCTTGTCTGTGAAACAGAAGAGTGGTCAAGTGGGATCCAAACAAGCACCTACATCCCAGGGCCTGTCACTGGGGGAGTTTGAGTGTGAGTTATTCTATGTGAATGATGCCAATTTCTCACCAGGGATGTCAGATTTAGCTCATTTTACATCTGTCTTAAATTTTTGAAGAAGACAGTAGTATTTTCTCAAAAGAACTCTGGGCTTGAAAACAATGGTCATACTGTACAATGCTATGCATAGCACATGCGTATGTTTGAGTCTACAGTACATCCATACGTGTGGATGGATGGAATGCACTGGTGCAGATTCGGTGGTGATATGCACGCACTTGGCTGAAACGTGAAGCGGGCAGATGATTCCCACCACCATTGTTGCTCAGATCTTGGCAAGACTAAATCCAGGCTTACCGCTCCTCAAATGCCAGTAAGCTTGCAGTGCCAGTGTTGAGAAATGCTGGAAAGCTCCTTCTGGGCCCCGTTGCCTTTCTACTCTCCCTGGTTTTCACTTCTGGTGCAAGTGACTAGGTATATTTTCCCTGCTTTTCCGGCCTGGGATTCAGTGTCTTTGTTTTCACGTCACTGTAGTGGCATCTACTGCTCTTGTCATTTCCAGCTGCAGAACCTGGCTTAGCTTCATCCACCCAGGGAGCCTGTTAATTTTTCTGCACACACTCCGGCTGTGATGGTTTCTTGCTACAGGGCTACAGAAACCGTGAACCCCAATCTATTTCTCTGTCTCACTTCCAACACATACCCAGTGCTCCTCCATTAAATAATCAATCAGTAAATAAAGCAGCCATTATTTACAATAGAATTATGAACACTAAATATTTTTTAAATGATTATAGATTTTTTCATTTCGGCAATTACTGTACAATGTAGCTGAACAAATTGTATAACTGTGAATAACTGTAATCTACTGGTTTCTTCTCATGAAATGAAATAAATCAATAAAAACAAGCTGGCAGTATTAAATATATGGCTTATTTAATTTTTCTACCATTTTATGCAGTATGTATTTGTTAAATCAAACAATGTGACCTGATTTAAAAGGATGTGCACCTTAAGACGGAAAGGGTCACATCCAGTGAGCATCATTTTCAAAATTCCTAAGAATGTGGAGTATCATAAACATTTAGTTATGACTTCTGTAATGATACTCCTGTGCTTTTGCAAGGTCAGAAGTGATTTTTATTTATGTTCTAAATATATGAGCTGTAAACAGTGTTCAGTATTTTATTAGGGATTGGGTTGGGTTGTTTAGTAAACTGTTGACTCAGCAGCAAACACTGCCCATGTTTATGTTTACCCAACTGGAGACTGTATGAACTGCCTTTTGAGATCACAGATCTCTGTCATATTTAATAATGAGATCATTAGTGATTTATTGTGCTTGTGTCCTCATCACACTGGATCTTTTTTTATTTTTGTTGGTTGCAAAGTTAATTTATAAGGGTTTATGCTCATATTAAAATGACACAAATATAGACTTGAGTCTGTTTTCTCAGGACAAAGTACTGGGTTTTGCTTCGCATATGTGTGTTGTTTGTCATGTCAAGCTTTATTTCATTTCTGAAAAATGTATCTCTGCCTCGCATTCGTTTTTCATTTTTAGCGCTATTAGGGCTGAAGTTATTCTACATTGCGGATGACTTTATATATTCAGCAGTATGTTGTTTCTTTCACTATAACCAATTTTTTACCACCATATGTGTTCTGTTTTGCAGGGACAATGGGTTCTTCTGGCTAATCAAATGTTTTCTTGCCTTAGCTACATTCACAGTTATGTACAAATAGCTGATGTATGTAAAAAAAAAAACATGCATAGTCTGACTGTTAAAATGAAGTTATTTTCTTTGTAACTCATACATTTGAATAAGTTCAGCCTTAATAAACACTACATAAATGTTGATTAAATGTGGGTTCAAGAAGCAGACAACATGTTGAATACCTTAAACTCATGATTTGTAAATTGCCAGTCCTGGGCATGTTTTAAGGAGGACAAGCAGGCTGAGATATGGCAAATAATATTCTTGATATACTGAAAAATGCAATGTTAATATCAGGTCAGACGAGTATATTGACAATAATGAATAACGTGAGCCTGAATTATAATAATGCTCCTGTTATTGATGCCACCAAAATATGTGCATTTATAACTGCTGCATTGCTAGGCCAGTGGTTAAGGCCAGAATCTTAGCATCTGATTGTGTGTGTCTTCTATTGTTTGAATGGTAAAGACATTCTGGTCATTTAGACAGACACTAAAATTCAGATTCGTTTGAAATTGTGGCAGCAACTTGAGCTGTGTGTGCTAATGTTAGCCTTGAGCTGCATTCAAAAGTGAGATCTAAACAGCCTTGGTATGATCGGCTTATGTTCATGCTGGTAGCACTAGTTTCCATAGAAACACAGCTCTAGTCAGGTATGATTTTTGTGATTATATAATGCAGAGAAAACACCTACACTTTACCACATTTGCAGTTCTATTC
Organism: Conger conger; assembly: GCF_963514075.1. Classification (NCBI taxonomy): domain Eukaryota; kingdom Metazoa; phylum Chordata; class Actinopteri; order Anguilliformes; family Congridae; genus Conger; species Conger conger. The sequence continues at coordinate 21,109,035 of NC_083776.1, forward strand.
TAAAATGCAATGTGCCGGGTCTTCGTGTAATTTTTGATATGCTTTGCTAATTTAACTGCTAAATTTGCTCATAGTATGGTTTGAATCACATTTTTTGTGAAGTCGTTTTCTCATTAAAACAGAATACAGTATCTGTTTATAATATGGAATGAACTCGAGAGATACAATTAATTGTTTTTACAATTCCGCTGTACTTATTAGCCTTGCCTACCTGCAAATCACACAGTAATTGCTGCAGAAATGATATTGGAGTGAATTCACTAAAATGTCAGATGGGTTTAAATACAGTAAAAGGAGAGTGGGGAGTTTGAATGTAATATGCAAGCTGAAAAATAATTTCCTTGTTTGGTTATGCTTATGCTTTGTAATGCCTCTTAATCGTAATGGCTTAATCCTCATTTAAGACTCTGTTTATGAACTGCTCTGATTAGAAAACATATCTGTATGCAGGGCAATCACAAACCAAACATCTTTTGTAGTGGAAACAAATGTAAAGTCATCTTGTCAGTCTGGAAAGAAGGTATGATTGCGACTTTGAAAAACATTCCCCAAGCACAAGAAAACGTAAAAGCTATCTTGGAACAAATGAAAATGGAAGAATCAAACCTGCTATCAGCTGCATTCTTTATATTGATGACAACATGCAGTGCTAGGTTTCAAATGCTGATATTCTTCATTTGTTCTTGGCAATATTGTGTTGTTATGCCTATATGATATACATTTAAGGACTTTTCAAGGGATTGAAAAGCATGAATGTTTCAGGCAGATTTCACACTGAAACACTGCAGAATCATTTTCAGAGACTGTTTTCTCAGATGAGTTCACAAAAATGTCTTACGGTGATGTACAATGTAATGTCTTACTTTTCCGTTCTAATTTCTTATGGAAAATGGGGAAGAAGGTTTTGGAAGCTTTATGATTAAGGCCGTTTTAGCACAAACAGAACATGACCAATTAGCAGGTAGTCACAAATACTACTAAAGTAAATACATTTATTTTAAAACATAATGAAAATATATACTGTATAATTACAGCACAATTTAGACAATGTCCATACAAAGGATCTCTTAATTGGCTATGATCCTTCCAGGGACCCTCTACCCCTGTCATGATTATGTGTATTGAGGAAAATTGCTTTTAGTTTGTGAAATTGCATGCTATTCAGCACAATTTAGCAACCTGGCAGTACAGCCATCATTCATTCTGAGTGAAATCTACGTATTTCAGTTTTCACAGTAGAGCTTACTTGTTCAACATGATTTCAGTTATTTCACTAAATTTGAAGCCTAATTGCACACAAATCATGGTTATCTTTGCTTAACCATTTTAATACATTGCCTACTGTATATCCCAAGTTTGGATGATCGATGTAATGGTCACTGCCCTTTTCTTCAAAGTTTTTGTTTGCATCCATTACAGATGAGCATCTGATAAATGCAGAAATGCAAAATATAAATGCAGTGTTTTAAGGAAAGGTTTCCCTCTTATGAATTAGGGATGTGACAAATTATAATTTTTTGTAAACGGTTATCATCCCATTTTAAAAACAGTTAATCGTGTAACCTATACTTGTCAGTAGCCAACTGAAATTTTGTAAATAATATTTTGGGCCATCTTAAAATAGTTTCATTTAAATCTTAACATTGTAAGTCAGATAATAGCCTGATTGGCAAATTAAGATTTAGATTTATATTGACATCGTGCTCACAGACGTCCAGCAGTCTGTAGTTAAAGCCGTGTAGGCTACATCCAGGCATGCTGGTTGAAAATTTTAATTATAATTATGCATTGGTTAAAATTATAATTCTTAAAATTATAATTCTTTGTGTTTTCACCCCTCTTCCCTAGGCTATGGCTTCTGCCTGACATACTTGACTGGCATAAAATGTGCTGCTGCTCAGTTTCGGTTAACCGTTTATCCCTATTGTGAATCTGTAACATTTAATAGCATGATTTAAATATCTTAATTTTAGCACTTGTAGTTCCTTGCCAAGGTCAAGATGTGCACTGAATATCTAAACAGCAAAAGGTTGGCTGTGTTTTGAAGACTTTGAAGAACAGAGCATAATTCTAAATGGTACAATGAAGCTGTCAGCACGTTGTGAATATGATTAGCATGGGGTGGCAGCATTAATAGCAAACTGTACACGTTCATTATTCTCTTAACTGTACAGTGTGTGCAGGAGTGAAATAACTTAAAATGTGTGAGAGTCACAGAGTTGCATTACATTACTGGCAGATGCTCTTATCCAGACCAACATGGAATAAAGTTGCGCATGCTAGTGCAAGTGACCACATAATTAAAAACTGGGGGACGGATAAAAACTTGAATCCTTGTGGATTAATCGGATAACAAACTGACCAAGAAAAAACAATAAAAGAGACCAAACTCAGGAGTATTGTGTGGTAGTATGGGCACTCTGCTTTTATACCTTTAGGTTGTGTGTTTGAGTTGAAGATGGAGTTCGACCTTCACCTTAGTATTTTCATTAAAATCTGCCATCAATGGGTAACAATAATGGATGTCTTCCAAACAAGTGGGTAATGTAATGTGTAGCACTACCAGTGCAATCTTCTTCTTAGTTTTATGTTCAGTTTTGTTTAACATCGGTGGATTTAATAGTGTAAACACAGAAAGTAGCAGGAGTTTGAGCAGGAAAAGCATAAGGAGAACTTCTCGGCTAATGAACAGCCCTGGGTCTGTCTCTTTGTTGGGTGAAGTGTGAAGTAGACACTTTCTTATATTTTTAATGGTGTAGCTCCAGAAGACAGATGCAGACCTGTTTTGTACTGTTGCGAATGGAAAGCTCTTCCACTGGCATTCTCCCACCGCAGATCCAATGCTAAATTGTAGTCATTATGCAGTAGGGTGAACACTGTTGTGCACTGGAACTTTGTTTTCATTAAAAATTATTTGCTTATCATCGCACAAAGCATAATTGATATTAACATGAATACCTCTTGTATATAGGCATTTATAATTTTTTTGTGTTTCTTTTTTTATTGTGAAAAGAATCAGAAAAGAATATTTAATGTAGTCATGTGGCAAACTGCCAGAGGTTTAATTGGATCAGAGCATCCTCAGATTCTGAAGTGGCTTGATGAATTGCAGTGATAATAAATTGTATTGCATGAATAAAATCACCCCTTGTGTAGGGAAAGGGAAATGTGCAACATCTTCGCAGTGAATTCCCTACCATCTGCTAAAGTGGCAAGATGTTTGCTAAAAAGGCATTTTTTATTTCTAAATTTTGTAAATGATTCAAATCCATCCGTGGTGTAATATTATGCAATTTTATGTTAAATGTATGAAAATAATGCCTCCAGTTTTGTTTTGTTTTGGTAAAATATGTTGTTAGAGTCAGTTCAGTTGCCTGTGTATTCCTAAAGCTTAACTAAGCTAACGTCGCTAAAAATATAAAGAAATGTCACTTTTATAGTAAGCTATGGGAATATCCACACAACCAATGGATTTGGCGTGATATAATTGCTATCACATTCATGTGAATTAGTTTCACAAATACAGTCATGTTCTATGCGCATCAAAATAATTGGCATAAGGTGTTGATATGGTACATACTGTATGAACACATTTCCAGATTCATCTCCAAATTGCAATGTAAAAGTGCCCTGTGTGTGCATATAACTATCAAAGTATTTTGTCAATGCTTACCACTATATGTTGGTGATGTCACATGGCAGCTGAATCACTAGATGTTGATATACAGTACTGTGCAGAAGTCTTAGGCACCCTGACATAGGCAATTGGCTACTTTTTACATAAAAACTTCAAGGCTGTCTGAGATCAGAAGCAAGGAGCCAACCAAAGTCTGCAGAAGAACTGTGGCAAGTTCTCCAACATGCTTGGAACAACCTCCCTGCTGATTGTATTATAGAACTGCAGGACAGCATTGGCTATCTCAGAGAAGTGATGCCATTTTAACACCGAAGGGTGGTCACAAAAAATATTGATTTGATTCTGAACTATTCTGTCAAATTACAAAAATGTAATGTAAAATGTATAGTATGTTTATTTAGGACCTTTCATTGAATTACCTTTGAAAGAATCGTATTTGTACAGAATGTTATACAGGTGCTAAGACCTTTGCACATAGTTGGCCCCATACTTGCAGATAACCATAAGCTGGATTTCACTTTCTGCCTTCCACACACTGTAATGCAAAATCACATCTATCGTTCATTCATACAGTACGGGAAATCTCATGAGGTATATTCTCTTTACAGCAGGAACGTGCAGTCATTACTTGGAACTAATCTATGTGGCCTTTCACAGACCTCAAAGTCCTGCTGACTTACGTCTCTTCAACATTTTCCCTGTGTCCCTGTTTTCCAGGCATGACTTGCCAAGCACGGACTTCTTACACCGAGGATGAAGTCCTTTGGGGACACCGTTTCTTCCCCGTCATTTCTCTGGAGGAGGGCTTCTTCAAGGTGGACTACTCTCAGTTCCACGCCACGTTTGAGGTGCCTACCACTCCCTACAGCGTGAAGGAGCAGGAGGAGGCTCTCCTGATCTCCTCCCCTCTGATGGCGCCCTCCCTGTGCAACAGCGGCGAGAAGAACAGTTCTCTGGACGGCCTGGAGACTCTGGAGGACATGGAGACCACCACGAAGCTCCCCTCCAAGCTGCAGAAGATCACGGGGCGGGAAGGCCTGCCCCGGAAGCTGCTCCGGATGAGCTCCACAGCCTCAGAGATGACCTACAGCCTGGGCGACCTGCCCATGAAGCTGCAGCGCATCAGCTCCGTGCCGGGCGTCTCCGACGACAAGCACCTGGGGGCCAAAAGCAGCAAGATGATCGAGCCCATCAGCCAGTCTGTGGCGGACTTACCGCCGAAACTGCAGAAGCTGGCCGGCGGGGGGACGGGGGGCAGGATGGATGGACACCTACCCCCCAAACTAAGAAAAATGAATTCGGACCGCTTCACGTAAAAAACCCCCATCTCTGCCCCTCAAGACATGCACACACCCCCACTGACTATTTAGAATTTGATAAGAGGGACAAAATACCCATATTGAAGAACATTAACATATACACGGACACACACACTCAAACAGACACATGCATAAACACATATATATGTATACAACGGCTTGGCTGAAACCTCAATTCTGATTGGCTGGGAAGTGTGCATTATTTTTCTATTGATGCCCGGCTATGAATTAGCGCCAGTAAAAGTTGAGTCACTGTCCTAAGTGAATGCACACCATCGGCCTGACTTGACAAAGCAAACATAAAGGACTAGCTAGAGAGTAGCCAGTCTAGTCATAGCTTAACTTTTTTTTAGTTTAGCCTCTGTTTAAAATATAATTAAATAGCTGGCAAGCTAACTATCCATGATAACAAAAATGCTTTGAAACTGAATTTTAAAATTACATGTAGGTAACATGTAGTTAAGGGCACATGTGAGTGACCTAGCATAAAGCTAACTTGGTAGTTAACTGGGTTGAGAGAGAAAGGAATGCTCTTTGCAAAGCTGTATAGGGTTTGGGATTTGCTGGAATGCTGAAGTAACATATCCATTGCAATAGAATCACATATTTTGAACGCATGTTTTGATTACAAGTTTTGTGTTTTTGGTAAGCCGTTGTATAAGCGGGATGATGACCTAGGGGCTGGGTGTTCTGCAGTTTGAATGCCCTTCACAGATGGAGATTTATAGTACTACCAGCCCCTGTGTCATTATTCCTGATGTAAACAGACAAGCACACACACTCTATAAAATTTAGGGTTATGGAATTTAGCACTGTTCTTGGGTGTAAGTATACATGCTTTGATAAGAGACCTCAGAATTTTTCAGGTGGTTGCATAATTAGCACAAACTGGCATGCAAGTATCACAAGCGCATGGATTACAATATGTGTACAATATTTTTTCTTTTTTCCCGGCATGGCATTTATAGACACAACGACGATTTTACAGACAATAAACAGTGAACAAACAATCTCGGAGCTGGAGAGCTACATCACACACAAAAGGGAAATGTTTTACAGGTTGTTATGGGTTACGTCCTGTCGTGAAAGGCTCAAACAATTAATTTGAGTTGATTACTTTGGTCATTCAGTGTGGTATTTGTGTTTTTTGAACTGTTAATTTGAATGCATGTTATGCTTATATTCCTTAGGCAGAGACACTGAAATCAGATGCTTAGTCCGTATTACATTTGTTTATTACAGTCTTATTTCACAGCTGTATTTTTGCTACTGTATTTAATATATAGGAGCTACTATTTTATTGTGAATGAAATATATGGCATTTGTTAGGGTTGGGCATACATATAAGGCTGGGTGACACTCGGTATTTTAAACTGCATAATTTGCACCTTAAGAAAGCCAATATCATGAAACAAGACAGTATCACTCACGATTGCCTTGTGTCATCCATCTTGATGAAGAAGGATATTCTCAGACCTAAATAAAAGCATTTGTAATCTAACCACACACTTTTAAGAGTCCATATTTTCCAATGTTCCTTTATTGAATGGAAGCAATATTGATATAGTTATAATAATCTTGCTGCATCCATATAATATGTCAGTAGTGATCAAGGGATTAAAGAGTTTAGTCAAAACGTATACTAAGATCATAGTTTTGAGCAATTTCCTTTGTTTTCATTTTAAATCACTCAAAATTGCATTGGTCATAGATGAATTCCGGTATGCAGTTACTCATAAAATAATACATTTGAAGATGTTTTTCCATTTTTTATATTTTTGAATTATAATTAAAAACTGAAGATTATAATTTTTTTCAGTAGCTGATTGTAAGAGACTATATATAAAACTTATCTTCTTGTTTCTCCTCAGCATAAGCCAGTAAGTAATTGTTTATGACCTCTGAAATCAAAACAAGTATTCTGAAATAGTATGTGAATGTTGTGGATGTAAATGTGTTAATCATATGATACATTCACTCAGAGAATAGAGAAAATGTCAGTTTCTTAAATTAAAAGTTGTATCCTTTCCTACATGAATTACAATCAGCATTAAATTATAAAGAGACCAAAGTGCAGTCTAGCCAAGATGAATTTTATCATCCCATTCAAGCAGTGAGACTGGGCTCTATATCTGTTAAAGGAGCAACTGAGATGGATCGGTGCATTACAGACCTGACCCTTTCCTCCACCGTTTCCTGTTCGGAAAACGAGACTCAATCTCAGTAAGGTCCTGAGAACAGAGCCCACCCCAGGAAAAAACAGAACAACTCTCTTCATCACCACTGTCCAACAATAGGGATTAATCTTTATAATAACATTGTATGGCCCTTTGCAGTTTTATACTTATATAATAAAAAAGAATCCAAATGTATAAATGTTTTTTTCACACGACAAAATTTGGGAAGCACAAACCATTATGTAAATTTGGTCATGGGTTGTTATACTTGATGACGTCTGTGAAGGCATGGAGGTGGGCCGTCGCCCGTTATGGCTAACTGTATTTTGTTTTTCCCACAGAAGCTCATTGTAAAGTTATTCAGAAGCAGAGCCATAAGACTTCAAATGAACTGATAAATGTACGTACAACAAAGCCCTCACAAGTGTCCAAATCCCACACCTTTTTCATAGCATTGAGCATCAAAGCTCCAGGAAAACTCCACCGATGACCGTTTCTTTTTTAGCCAGTCTTTTATCTTGGTTTGTCAAAATGTTTTTTTTCTTTCTTCAAACTGACTACACAGCAGGTCTGTGTTTGTTGATGGCACTGTAAACCCATGGCTAAGAACTAAATGCTGTATGTACTGTATGTTGCAAATAGAAATGTCTACCAAACACCTAGATATCCAGGCATGACAATATATCTATTGTACAAACACACAGGTTTTAAATGGACTTGTATGTATTAGTACTGTATAAATTAATCCTGTATTAAACTATGGCAATTTGGCTGGGTTTAGGTTTTTTCAACTCACATTTTGCTACTTGTATATGTACAGTATGTTGTCTTTTTTTCTGAGGGTGGTCAATTTGCAGTCTTGTGCTCAAAATCCTTTGTTCCTGTACAAAATCGTGAATCTGTTATGTTGGGCATTTTAAACATTTTTCACAATGCTTTAATGAAACCATAGTTTAAGGTGAGATTAAATCTGTCATAATGTATCTTATCACAGATTTAAACTCTAAAGTGTTATTCAAGTGTGTGTGTGTGTGTGTGTGTGTGTACGTGCGTGTTCGTCTGTGTGTGTGCATGTTTGTCTGTGTGCGTGTGTTTGTGTGCAGACATTGTATGCCATTAAATATTGTTTGAATATATTTTGAATTTGTTCTATATTCTATAAATTGCATACTGTACATATAGGGGGTTTCCTGAAGGGCCGACTGGAATAATTCTGTCCTTAAGCACGAGCTAAGCCTTATGCCCTAGACATTGCAAGCCATGATTTGAGTTGTTGGCAATTATGGGGGGTGTATACTGTGTCAAGACACAGTTGGTTTCGTCATGCCAGGGGAGGATGGCTAATGCTTGGGCCAGGTTCCTCTGGTTATCACTGCACAAGCAGATCTAATTACTCGGCAGGAGTCTCCAGGTCAGGTCAGTGACAGATATGGTTCCCTTCCAACCTCTGCTAGCCCTGCTAGCATTCTCTATGCCAGGTATTGGGGGAAATGGTCACTGGCCTGCAAACTGAGCCACAACACACCCCGTGCTGTTTTTCTTTTTCTCTCATGATTCAGTGGGACATATGCAGGAAAATGAAAAATAACTTTGAAGAACTATTATCTATAACTATATATCCAGTATTTTTTCAAAATCATTATTTGACCTATATGCAGTATCCATAGTTTGATGTATGTATTAACATGCACACTTGCATATATAAATTAGATTTATGTTTAAAAAATGTGTTCAAATGTTCTATACATTTCTTCTGTATATAAAGATATACATGTATCCTTCATACTGTATGTATGCACATACAGATACATAGTTAGAATTAATGCAAGGCTCAAATAAAATGGAATTAGAGGACAATGATGTTGCACATTTATAATAACAACAATAATAAGGATGGACCTATTTGGATTATAGCTCAGCTCTGAGAGCACAGTATAAGACACAAGACTCGGGAAGATACAGAAGCAGGCACATAAGGATTCCGTCTGTTGAGAGTGAGCTGAGAATAATTGAATGTCAAAGCTCATTCATCTTCCTATATACTTTCTCCCTGCTGGTGTTAACTTGCTTGAATTACTTGCCCCCGTACATTGACATGCTCCGTAATTGGAGGGCAGTCAGTTGAAGGTATTATTTGGATTCTTATACAGGATGCGTTCTGTTCATCATTACTGTTGCTAAACACAATGGACATGGACAATGTACAGAAGGGGTGTGTATTAGGACTGCTAACAATTATCCAGGTATTAATACCTGGCTACTCAGTAATGCCTGTCTAACGAGCTAATGTTTCAATGATAACAAACATACACTCAGTGAGCACTTTAATAGGTATTTATAAGACTTATTTTTTAGACTTATTGGTCTTCTGCTGCTGTAGCCTATCCACTTAAAGGTTATACACTGTTGTAATGTGTGGTTATTTGTGTTACTGGCTCAGGCAGTAAGAGCAGTCGTCTGGCAGTCGGAGGGTTGCCGGTTCGATCCCCCGCCTGGGCTGTGTCGAAGTGTCCCTGAGCAAGACACCTAACCCCCAAATGCTCCTGTCAAGCTGGTCAGCGCCTTGCATGGCAGCCAATCGCCGTCGGTGTGTGAGTGTGTGTATGAATGGGTGAATGAGAAGCATCAATTGTACAGCGCTTTGGATAAAGGTGCTATATAAATGCCTGCCATTTACCATTTACCATTTACTGTCACCCTCCTGTCAGCTTTGACCAGTCTGGCCCTTCTCTCTCAATATTTGCATTAACAAGCTGGGGTAGAGGTCTACCTAATAAAGTGCTCTGTGAGTGTACATTTTAATGGTGGGCCTGCCAGTTGGTATATTCAGCAGAAGTCAGTTGTTGGTGTGGTAGTGGCCTGGATAAAATTACGACCTGACTAGGGCCGCTGTGACCAGGAGTCCCTCAGGGAAATGCATAATTGGCCCAGGGAGTCAACACTGACGGCAGGGTTTTCCTTGACTCTCACTCAGTGGTGATTAGGTACTTGCTTCCTTCCAGCATGGCTGTGTGAGTAGGTTGAGGATAAATGGCAGCTGGATGCATGTGTGTGCTGGTGTTCGGCCCTCAGAGCTGAATGCTGCTGGGATGGCACACATCTACAATTATGATTGATGGGGGGAAAAAGCACATGCAGAAACAAACACGCACACTGACACACTAGAATGCATGCGCACACACTGACACGCGTGCACACAAACACACACGCACACATTCATTATTTGCATCCCAAGGCCAGAGACTGAATATTCATCGCACCTGCATCCAGCTACCCACCTTTTCTGATCTAATTTTGTCAAATTGGTCATACCACTAGCTGGCTAAGAGCTTTAGGGCATCATTTTAAAGCTGTCTCACTGAGAAAGCGAGACTATACTTAGGGGAAGAGTCAAACACCTCCAAGCACCTGTCTGACAGATCAGAAACACTCTTGAGGAGGCAGGCGTGGATGTGTCAGTGACTACTCTCCGCAGAAGACTGCACAAACAGATCTACAGAGACATGCAAGATGCAAACCACCAGTTAGCCAGGTTACAGTTCACTAAGTAGTACCTAAAAGAGCCAGCAGAGTTCTGAAAAAAAGCCCCCAGGGTGGCTGCAGGTGCTGGCTCACTTGCCTTGTGATGTAACAAAGTAACTGCTGATAGCAGCTGCAGAATGAATTCTGAATTGTACATAAGCATCTTTTCTGCTCAAGTTTAATCAAACTCCTCCTAACTCATTGGACGGTGCTTCATCCCACAGCAAGGTAACAACCCCAAACATACTCCAGTGATTTCTTCTTGATGTTCACAGCTTATTTCAGTAAGCCTATTGTTTGGCCAATATGCCTTGACTGTTTTTTCTTTCTTTCTCAGCCTCATAATGGCTTCCTTGACTGTCATAAGCACAACTCTTATATTGATAAACACCAGTAGCAGACTCCGAAGGTAACACAAACAAGGTGGACGTTAACAAAACCGGGCATTGTTGAAGCTGCCAGGATGAGGGAGAATGATGACAAATGTATTACAGCCAGCAAAGCTGAACATTGTGGTTTTTTTGTGTGGTACCCATCATTTCATGCATGTATGAACATGGTGTGGTCAGAGTGAAGCTAATTATGTCGCCGTTTTATCCGAGTTCCAAACCTCCGACACAGGCAGTGAATGCAATGAAAGATTGAAACTGAAAGCTTTTATTACACCTGCACTAAGGAAGAGATTGAACGCCCATGACTAATCAGAAAAATCCATTTGTCACAAATATTATGGTGCCCTGAAATTGGGAGGGGGGGTTATGTATAAAAAGTGCTGTAATGCGTACATTAAACCAAAATATATGTAGAAATCCTCTTTACTAAAAGCAGCACTTTAACCACATGTGAATTGCTAGAATTCAAATCTAAAATTATGGTGTACAGGGCTACATCAAGAAAACTATCTTTGTCCCAGGACTTATGGAGCTCACTACATATATAAATTATATGTGTATGTGCACTATGACTTCATGTAAACACACAGATTATAAAGATCTGGATTGAATATGAATATGATTGATATTGCCTCACTAAGAAGCCCAATGCCTGGATTCATTTGATTTATCTTCTTATCTATCAGTTCTTCTTCATTTTCTTCATCATCATAAATATTTCAGTCAGCAATCATTAATTCTCTGAATAGATCATTCCTGCCTATACATCCTGCTTTTATATACTAAAGTCAATAACATCTGTTCATAGGAACCGATTGCACAATACCCAACCATTTCTTGATGCCCGGTTTGCGATCTAGGTTTTTATTTTACAGTACCCTTTGTAATGATTGAGACAAATAGGCCTACATTTTTTATATAGACGATTTGACTCTATACTGACTCTATACAATGTTAAAATTGTAAACAAATAATTAACGTGATTAAAGTGCAGCTTTTATTCAAAGGTTGTTTTGTGCATTTTGGTTTCACCATGTAGAAACCATTTCAGGGCACCATAATGCTTGGGACAAAAGGCTTCACATGTTTTTCTGATTAGTCAAGAGTGTTCAATTGCTCCTTTAGTGCAGGTATAAGAGAGATTTCAGTATCTAGTCTTCAGATTCTAGGCTTTTGATTGCCTTTGGAGTCTATTATTGCCATTTGTCAATATGAGGACCAGAGTGGTATCAATGAAAGTCCAGGATGCCATTATGAGGCTGGGAAAAAAGGTCATAAACGTAGGCCAAACCAGATGCTTACCAAAATCAACTATTATAAAAGGAAAAAGAAAATGGTGAGCTCAGTAATTATAGGAAGACATCTACAGTTGATGATCATGATGATGAAAACATAAACTAAATATTACTAAAAACAATATTGTATTTTGTACACGGTGAAGTCAAAATGCATACAAATTTCCTTTAGTACAAGCTGATTTTTTTAATATTACAAATAATTATATGTGAAATAATATAATGTATGTCTTTGTCCCAAACATTTTCGAGGGCACAAGGATTCAAATGAAGGTAATACATTTTCTGGAGCCAATATTAGACTATGCTATTAATTTTTCTAGCAGTATTATTGAAGTACTAGGTGGTTAAGTACTGAGTACTTTATGTGGTTGAAGAAAGCATGAATATTTTAATAAACTGGCATACTGAATCTACAGCACAGCAGCAATCTGTTATGGTAACCTACAAACACAGTCACATACATTAAACAGCAAACTATTAATGTGTAGCACAACAGTACGGTTTAACAAAAATGTTACTATTTACACAATTGATGACACACTAATGAGTACAAATAATGCTGCGACTCATGTATACTACAGCACACCTCTGAATTCATAAACAATAAGATTTCATCTCTAATGTTAAAATATATATATATATATATATATATATATATATATATATATATATATATATATATATACAATTTTCAAAAATACATTTTCAAAGTCAAGTTATAAAATGGCAATACTTATATTCTCTATACAGATGTCTTAGTCCTATACAGGTTCAGAAACAAATGGCCAAGCTGCATGACTACCTTTTTGTTTTCCAGTTTACTGTTACTGTTATACTGTTACAAAATGTGTACAAATATATATAGAAGATGTGCTTTGCATTTCTTTTGCTGAAAACACAAGAGATTACATTTTATTTACAAGGGAATGTTGTTTTTACATCTATTGTGTGAGCCATTAAACTGAGGTCCAGACTCGCTGTGGTCATTAAAGGTCCCCGAGCACTTACTGCAAGCTGTAGAACCCTCTAGTGGCCTGGCCTTATTCCCAATCTGGATGTCTCTGTCTGGCCATCTACTCATGCCCCCGATTTAATTGGCTTAATAAGTCCTTGCTCGTCCGCATCAACCAAGGTGCGATGGGCATTCTGGTGCAAACAAGCTGGTGTACATCACTTATTTGTGATGACTGGGGGGAGTTAACCCCTTCAGGTCAGAGTGCAGTGATATCTTCTAAAAGCCAGGAAAAGTACACGTTTGACTGAAGTTCATCATTCATCACCTTTAATATTGAATTGATTCATTCTGAAGTCATGTCATTTCTTTGAGAGGACCGTGTGCCTCAAATTTAGTGGATAGAGTGTCATCGAACTGTCCTTGTATCCCTGATGGAGAAACTCTTTTCAAGAATTTTGTATTCACAGCTCCTTTGATTCTTTTGACCTAATGTGTAAGTTGTGGACTGGCCATTGTGAAATGGTTTTGGTATGTGTTAAATTAAGCATTTTGTTCAATTGTATGAGAGTTGAAACAGCTGAAGCAGACATTTGTGTATCACTGGGTGCCATATTAAATCAATGCCTGAAAGGAGGTCCTTAATGGGGATAATTGGAGTCTGGAGAATCAAGTGCACAACATATAACACTTTTGTAACTGCATGTTAATTAATGAAATTAATTTCATTAGTAAACGGGCACAGTGAGTAACATGTAGCTGAAGCAGGCTGATTACAAATATCACTTGAAACAAGATGCAGTAATTTTAAGTTTCGCATTTGCATTTGTTTCACATCTCTCATTAACCCTGTAAAATCAAGACATTTTCTGAAGCCTTTCATCTTTTTGTTGAAAACCAGAAACAATTACTTACATTTTAAGTTCCTGAAATGTATTCCTACCTTTTGCTCAATGCACAATGCTTGCTGGGATAGGCTCCAGCACCCCCCTATCCACGACCCTGACCAGAATAAGTGGGTTAGATAATGGATGGATGGATTTTATTCATTCATGTCAAGATGGAGCAAATTATGGTCTTCTATATTTGGACCATCCCCTGTTGAGCCGTGTGTAACTGCTTTGTGTCTGACACATTTCTGTGTGTGCATGTGCCACTTTAGCCAATTTCTAAATTTAAACTAGTGAACCAGATATTTTGTCCCAAAAAAACATTTTAGAGTTCAAAATGACAGCTTATTTCTGTCATCCCTGAACTGACTGGCAGAAAAGAGACTGGCCCTGTTACCATCTTAGATTGATTGTTTGCTCCAATATTTCTGAACCATCATTCATGCCTAGCTTTTTATATAAAGATAAAACATACAGGTTTGGTATATTGACAAATATTTTTTAATCTGCTAATCATTCATGAATGACAATGATATTGAAGGAACTTAATTATTGGGCAACTATTTGTCTGCATGGGAGGAGATTGGTGAGGAAACGATTGGCTGAATGTTGAGGGGTGCAAAAAAGCCAAACGGAAAAGAACCCAGCCAACGCTCAGCTTCTCGAGTCCATGAGCTCTACCCTGTGATCCGGCAGTCCACAAATCACAGCCCCTTGCCAACCTTGTGACAAGGTCATGCTCTATCTGCTAAATAATTAACAGGCCCATTCCCTCGTTATTTATTTTCGTACAGTAAGGTTAGATACTCGGTCGATGGCCTTGTAACTGAAGGATCATAATTGTGTGCTGTCTGCAGTCAAGTCAAACTGAATACTTATATTTGGCCATTTTAATGATCTTATGACCTGCAATTGACCTGATATTTCACTCGACATAATTTACAACAGGACAAGCCCCCACCTTATGGGCCATGCCGTAGAAGTGTACATGAGTTTACCACAGTGGAAACATATAGAAATGCAGCTGGGTTTATTCCTGCAGGGCATTCGCTCCATTTACATATAAAATGCATACAGAAGCTGGTGGGGAAGCAGAGAGAACAGCTGACAGGCTTACATGCGCTGACACTAAGATGAATAATACTGCTAATTTAAATCACATCTGTATGCGTTCATAACCACCCACTGGAGAGCGCAATGTTATTTAAAGCAACCAGTGCTCTGCTGGCTCAAGTCTTCAAAGCTGCTTACCATTTTTTTGTAGTATACGGTACCTTCATTTTACTCTTCTGTAGCTATTTACATACTGGGAACGATGCAGTAATGCAGCTGGCTTTAGTTCTTGTATGATATTTAAGAGCCGGTTGAAACTTGTAATAATAATAATGACACAAGTGTGAAAAGCGCACGACAGTAAAATGAGAACAACACATTATACAGTACATGTTATTTATTGTATCTATATGACATTAAGAAGCTGTAGTAAGAATTGGAAAGATGGAAGCTGACAGAATGCATGATTGTAATTATGATACTGAGGAGCTGTCTGGGAGTGACAGTTTGAGAGATTGCTGGTCATGCAGGAGGTACTTCTGAGAAATTACCAATTCCTGTGTAGCCATTGATTACAACATTTCATGAATTGGTCCATTCAAATTACCTTCTCTTATTCAATTTGTTCAGATATTTTTCTGGAAATGAAAGAAATGATGCTGGTTATAGACACCCTTCTAACTTTTACATCAACTCAGTTAAATTAGCTGGCACAATGGAAAAGGACAATGTGTATAGTCCAGGAAATAATGATTAGCTTCTGACAGTTTAGTTTGCAGACAACACAGTCGTGCTATTGAACCCCAGAATTTGAGAACTATTGTGTACTATATGTCTGAATGACTGGTTTCCCTTTGGAAATTTGTACTGCATCATCTGAGGAGTTGTTCTTAGACTTCCAGGAGTGTCATTTTTAGCTTTGTATTTTTTCCATTTTAGTTTGTGCAGGTAATCATTTAATACTCTTTGCGCTTTGAAGTATCACAGATACATTTCAACAATAGTTGTTGCTAGCGTCCAGCTGGAGGCGCAAATCAAAATCAGTGTAGGGTAAACTGTTTATACCGCAATCCAGCTCTGTTTATACCATGTCAGTAATCAAACTTGAGTCAGGGAGGTAGTGAATCACCTGAAAGCCAGGCAGATGGAGAGACAGAGAGAGGAAGAAAGAGAGAGCGATAGAACCATACAGAAGATTACTTGTATTAGTGTTCATATCATTAGAGCCTGTAACTCATCTACATATCTCATATGCACCTTCTGTTTTTTCCCCATTTACCTTGTCTTTTCTTGCTCTAGTCAGCAGCTGAGAGACTGCTCATGTCTGATGTTACATTACATTACATTACATTATTGGCATTTGGCAGACACTCTTATCCAGAGCGACGTACAACAAAGTGCATACCCATAACCAGGGCTAAGTGCGCTGAAAGACCCTAGAGGGAAGTACAATTTCAATTGCTACCCGTATAACAAAGATAAGGACCAGGGCCTTTTTTTTTTTTCTTTTTTTTTTTAATCAACAAATAAACAAACAACAAAGCAAAAGTGACCAAACTTAACTATCCAAATACTGCTTACCTAGCCAACTAAAAATACTGAAACACTACGTAAATCACAAAGACAACAATTAAGGTTCACAGGGAGGTAGGGAGGGATGGGGAGAGGTGCTGCTTGAAGAGGTGCGTCTTCAGTTTGCGCTTGAAGATTCTACAGTTCTGACCTCAACGGGAAGTTTGTTCCACCACCGTGGAGCCAGAACAGACAGTAGTCGTGAGCGTGAGGTGGAGGTTCGGAGAAGGGGAGGTGCCAAGCGGCCTGTGGAGGCTGAATGAAGAGGTCTGGCAGGGGTGTAGGGTCTGATCATTTTTTGTAGGTAAGCTGGGGAAGACCCCTTAACTGCTTGGAAGGCTAGCACCAATGTTTTGAATTTGATGCGAGCCATGACAGGCAGCCAGTGGAGGGAAGTAAGCAGGGGGGTGACGTGTGAGTATTTGGGAAGGTTGAAGACCAGACGAGCTGCTGCATTCTGGATAAGTTGGAGGGGTCTGATGGCGGACGCTGGGAGGCCAGCCAAGAGGGAATTGCAGTAGTCCAGGCGGGACAGAACCATCGCTTGGACCTAGAGCCGGGTCGAGTAGGGGGTGAGAAAGGGGCGGATTCTCTGTATGTTGTATAGGAAGAACCTGCATCACCGGGTCACCGCCACAATGTTCTCGGAAAGGGACAGTCTGCTGTCCATCACCACGCCAAGGTTCCTTGCACTGGGTGATGGCGTGAGTGTGGTATCCCTGAGGGAAATGGAGAGATCCAGGTGGGGAGAGGTATTAGCAGGGATGAATATCATTTCAGTCTTGCCTGGGTTGAGCTTTAGATAGTGGTTATCTGGATGTCACTCAGGCAAGCAGAGATACGGGCAGAAACCTGTGTATGAGATGGTGGGAACGAGATGAGGAGTTGGGTATCATCCGCATAGCAGTGGTAGGATAGCCCATGTGCAGTGATCACAGGGCCAAGGGAACGAGTGTAAAGAGAAAAAAGAAGCGGGCCTAGGAACTCCTGTGGCAAGGGGCCGAGGTGTCGATGCTGTACCAGCCCAGGCAACCTGGAAGGGGCGACCAGAGAGGTAGGACTCAATCCAGTCCAGGGCTGTGCCACAGATGCACGTTGCTGACAGGGCGGACAGGAGGATGGAGTTATCTCAGAGACACTGCCTTAACCTTTCCTTTCACTGAAACGAAAAAACGTTAAAATAGTCATCTGGTCCATCACTCAGAAAGACGGGCAGCTCCACACTGGGATCAAATATGTAATTGTTTTGCATTCAAATCCTTTCCGTGCTCGATTGATCTGGCCTGGTGCAATTGAACCAACCAAGAGGCCCAGAAGGTGGGGTTTGCATTTTGTGAGAGCATTTCATAGATTCCAATACACCGGACAAGCTCAGTAAATCATGGAAAAGTATCCAAAACAGTTACGTATTTGACCCAGGTTTGCTACATGCGTGTGCACAGACACGCACACGCTACAGCGTGTGAGAGGGAGGTTGGGTTGGGAAGCCCAGACAGGCCCACTGAAGTGTCTCCCAGATGATGTAATCTGGGTGAGCTCTCAATAGTGTAGGAGTTATTCAGACACAACTCTCTAGTCCATCTCCACCGCTTTCTCTGGCAGAGCTGCACGAGGCTCCTGCTATGTCCACTTCCTTTGCAGTAGGGAGTTTCCGTTGACACTCTCTTTCTGTGCTTTTTCTCGTGGCATTCATTAAATCCCAATGGTCTCTGGGCATTGGCTTCATGACTAGCTTTGCAATAAACAGTAGTATTGCAGTCTCTGCCTTGGTCCAGTTGCTCGTCGGTGGCTATAGGGATAGTAACAGACTGCAGCAGAGGTCAACAGCCTCCAGTGATGATGAGTCTAAGTGAAAAGTGCATTCCACATGCATGGTTCTGTGTATCACATTTGTGTAACTGTTTACGCGTTTCTTCGTCTCATGCTCAATTTGTGATCATTCGGATTAACCACATTGTTTCATTGCAGCGTTTGTAGTGGTGAATCGGTGAGTTTATTTATAGACCAAAAAGGGAAGTCACGCAAAACTAATTCATCCTCCGAGATTTATGAACTACTGCACCTCGTGAAGCAAAAAGCTCTCAATGGATGTGTCTCAGCGGATTTTTGAGGGTGAAAAGCAAACAATAAAAACATTGGTAAATGACTAAATAAATGTGTGTATTGTCAGCTGTGAACTACTGGGTGTTAAAAAAAAAATCTGATTTTTTATTTAAAAAATTGTACAAAAAATTTGCAACACAGAATACAGTGTATTCCAGAATAGCAAACAACAAATATAAGATGAGAATATGAATAGCAACGATACACTGGCCAGCAGAGAAGAAATCAGTGTTCATGCAGTGTTTTATTTTCTCTTTTCCCCATCAGCTGAGTCCCAGTCATTTCAAAAGCAGCCATACCTAAGACGTTGAAGCATAACTGTGATTCATGGCATCTCTGAGATTTGCTTGTTTATTAATCAAATGTATAATTAAAATATATGTACTGAGGTAAGCTCTTTAATCAAACAATAACCATAAGGACATGAGATGTAAGCTACCCTCTTCAACCCCCCCAACGACATCCAAAGCTCAACTTTGAGAACTAAACTGCTTTTTAACTGATGCCTATTCACTCTGAGGTATAACACGCACCTGCATTTTCCTGAGATTTTCTCAGCCGTGTGAAAGGTTACAGTCATTATGAAAACCGATGCACTCAATCATCGAACAAACATCTCTGCAAGTCAATTTTCTCATAGATCAGAGGCTAGTTATTTAGTCCTGGTAAGCAGCGATATGAATAGACTGGCTGGTCCATGTAAGGTTTTTTGCAGCCTGTCTTTCACCAGTGACACTAAACCCAGCTATTGGCTTTCTGCTGGGGGATATGGACTCGCTGTACAGCAGCAAATGATTGTGGTGCTTGAAGCCGAGCCTTTGGGATCAAAATAAAAGAAGTGCTTAGATAACCCATGCCTGCTAAAAATAACACTCTTGGGGTGGGGGAGGGGCTGCTTCTTGGGCAAGAAGCAATCGAGGGATTTTGCTCCCCGCACGGTTTTTGCCAAACACATGCCTCTCTAATGAGCCGAATTCTATCAAACGTGAAAAAGGAATTGTATGTAAAAGCAGTGTGTTTCCTAAAATAAAGTACTGCATCCGGATCCCAAGAGCCCTTTTGTGATGAAGTGTTCATTTACAAAAACATGCCTTTATGCATAATGTTTGTGAACAACTATTTTTGGATGACACTTGTTTTACAATTGATTATATGATTTATGCTTATTTATAGGGAATTCATCAACAAGAAATAAACTCAAAACCAATTTTGGGTATAATTGGGTATATATATATATATATATATATATATATATATATGCACACACACACACACACACACACACTCTGTGACCACTTTATTAGGTATTCATTAGATTTTTTTTTTTTTGATGTATTCCGCTGTAGCCCATCCACTTCAAGGTTTGATGTGTTCTATGTTCAGAGACGCTCTTCTGCATACCACTGTTGTAACCTGTGGTTATTTTAGTTACTGTCGTCTTCCTGTAAGCTTGAACCAAGCCATTCTCTTCTGACCTCTCTCATTAACAAGGCATTTGTTTTTCACATCATCCTCTGTAAACTGTAGATACTGTTCTGCATGAAAATCCCAGGAGGTCAGCCATTTCTGAGATAGATACATCACCCCGACTGGCACCAACAGCCATTCCACATTCAAGACACTTAGATAACATTTGATCCCATCCTGATATTTGGTCTGCACAACAACTGAACCTCTTGATTATGCCTGCATGCTTTTATGCATTGAGTTGGAGCCAGGTGATTGGCTGATTAGATATTTTCCACAACCTGGTGTTCAGGCTTCCCTAATACACTGTGTAGACTATAAAGTGAGAGAGCAAAGCAAAGTGAAACATCTTAAGATGTTATTCAAATAAAACATTGGATTGTTTGGAGTTCAAATTTCAGTGAACAAAAGATTTATTTAAAAGAATTATTCGTTAGTGTTATAATTAGTAATTAATGATGCATTTTAAATACTTGATGATGAGGGTTTTTCCTTCTCTTGTTGCCTAGCAACAGCGAGCTGCCCCCGAATCAAATTATGTTCTCAATGTAACAGAGACTCTTTTATGTACTTCATTTTGAATCTAACAACAAATACTTTTTTTAAATGAAAAAATATAAAACAGCTTACTGTTTTGCCTGAATATATCTATTGGGGATTATTAAAACAGAAATACTTGTCTTTGCATATAAACAGTCATGCATCGGAGGAAACTTTCAATGCTAAACAGTTCACCTCTCAAATGTGTCCCTTCCACGAATGCTGTTTTTCAGTCATTTTGGAAATGGTCATTTATTCCTAGCATGATGAATATTTGAAGAGAACTCCCCACTCTTGTCATATTTGCTTTGTCCCTTTCAGTTTTTACATCATACTGTACCCACCTCCTGAGATGCTGCGCCAATGTACAGTACACCCCAGAGAAGGAACATCTCTCTCTCTCTCTCTCTCTTTCCCTCTCTCTCTCACTATCTGACTCACTTTCTCCCCTCTCTTTCTCACTCTCTCTCACCCATTCTCTCTCTCTGTCAAAAGTGCACGAGAGGTTTTGAAACAGAAATAGAGGTACTACTCTTCTAATTTCAGTTTTAGAATACACACAATCTAATGGCACAGGCTTCAAATGGATTTGCTGCTGCTATGATTGTATTTATGTTTTTGACTTACAGCACATTATTGAAATGAATTTAGAAAAAATATATTGTTTCTGTATAAAAGACAGTATCTGGGCATCTTGATACATTTTCAAATGTATTCAGTATTTTTGTCATATAACCTGGTACCACACACCAGTGTGTAAATTATCACTATTTTACATTATTATTACTATTCTTTGCTATGACGCTTGTCCGTGGTGATTTTGATGCCTGAGATGTGACAACAGCAAATAAAAAATTAAACTTCAGCCCCTTCTTTCATAATCACACAGACTGTATTTTCATTTAAACATTTCCCGAGTTACCATGACAACGGCAGAAATCTCCGAGGAGAGGTTTCAAAGTAGGCATCCTACAAACAGTGGGTCTGCTTTCAGAACACTTTAACCCCGCTCGCAGCACAGATCTACACTCAGCCGAAGGCCTCGAAAATGACCCCATTTAACACTGCTATTTTTAAGACAGGAATGTGTGATGTAATGCCAGCAACCTGGCACCCACCTGAGGAAATTCAAAATGGATCCTGGAACATCCGTACAAGAAATATTCCTGCTGAGGAACATATGGCTCAACCAGTGTTTAATTTAGATGTCATAAGCTTTTTGCAAAGCAGTGCTTATTATGTATATTTACTATAAAATATGTATTGCATTTGAATTTACAGTATGATTTTTAAAATGCTGGGCATGCGCTATATTCTCTAATAATAATGTCGTCAATAATATAATCATATTCATATACAGTAATTATATTATATGCATAATGTAATTCAATTGCTTTGGCAATTAATTATATTGTATCTGCTGCCATTATTTCTCTGACTATCATCCTGAAAGGCCTGTGAGTCAAAGCCCTTCTAATGAGAATCCAATGTGTGCAACATAATGTGAGCCTTATAACTGATTGTTATACAGACAGTCGCAAATGCTAAATTATTAGTCCAGCACATTGGTTTTGAAGAAAATAAAACAATTAATATGAGGTTAAAGTGCAGGCTTTCAGCTTTAATTTCAGTTCAGTTACATCCATATCTGAACAGAAATTAAAGCTGAAAGCCTGCACTTTAACCTGAAGGAAAAGTAAGTGTCTTGAGTTCAGAAATTACAAATGACATGGCAGACCACAGAAGACCACTGTAGTCGATGACTGAAGAAAAAAGTCTTATTGTCAGATGAGTCCAGTATTAACCAGTAACAAATGTTAATCTCTCCTAATACTTTTGCTCACATAAGGGAACTATGGGCAAAAATGGTCGCAATTCCTACACACATCACTCACTATGGATGCAAATACCCCCTAAATTAAAGCTGACAGTCTGTACCGTAACCTCATATTCATTTTTAATTTCACATCAAATGTCCTGGATGCAAAACAATTAAAATTGTGCAACTGTTCCAATACCTCAGCAATTTACTGTAGGTCTGAATCACAATTTTCATCAGTTTAAACAAGTGATACTCTTAAGAGTCATTCCTATGAACATGGCTTAGTACAGTGCAGTGGCTGCACCATGCATACCGGTAAAATGGCTTTCAATAAACAAAACAATCCACTCAGGTCTTCCTGCCGGGTTTAAAATTGACCTCTGTCCTCATTTTTTATATGTAGAAAGCTATTTTTACATGTCACAGACCTTCAGTGTTACAGAGAAACAATCTTAATTGCTTTTGAAAAGGGGAATGGTATACAGTGGGGGATAGAACCTTGAATTTAAATGATCAAAGAAGGCCAAGTGTGCCTTATTTTATTTTGGTCTAAATGTGAAATGGAATACATTGGCCAACCTTGTGACTGTGACAATGTTATATTCAGATTTTAATTCAGTTTAATGGCCTCAAGGGGACTTTGCTTTCCCATTGCCTTGCAACGTAGCCTGGAACCTACCTTCTCTGGAGGGGAAGGAGAAGAAGATGCATTATCCATCGGTAACACATCGTAGGCAATTAGCCGTAACTAATCAACTACTAAAATACCAAATGTAGAGCTAAAGAACGATATTGAAAATGTAAATGGAATGGCACACCAAAAGATTGAAAATGAATTTTGACTAAGCTAATGTAAAGAGAATAAATTGTGACAGATCCTGAAAAATCCAGGCTGACAGCTTGACCAAAGGCGGATAGAAAATGCATGGCTAAATTTGCAGTTTGAATAAGCCTTGGGCCAAAAGTCAATGGTCGATTTTGTCATGTCATCAGACCCGCGGCCATATGTTTTGGACACTCGTTGAAGACAGGAGCTGAGCTATCAACTGATAACCATCTGGTGGTGAGTTCAGTGGTGAGGGAGGCTGTCAAGCTGAAAAAGGTCTGGCTGGCAAGGAGGACTCCAGATTCAGCCAAAAGGTACCAGCAGGTGAAAGGCGGCAGCTGCTGCAGTTGCAGAGGCAAAAGCTGGGGCATAGGAGGAGTTCAGAGAGGCCTTGAAGAAGAATTTTGGTTGGACCCAAAGTGGTTCTGGAAAACCATTTGGCACCTCAGGAGGGGACAGAGGGACACTGTACTGGCTGTTCTCAGGAAGGATGGTGGACCTCAAATGAGGCTATTGTTGGAAGCTGGAAGGAACACTTTGTGGAACTCCAACAGACACACCCTCCATTCAGGAGAGAGCTGGAACAGTCTGGGGGATCAGAACACATCTCAGGAATAGTCAGAGAGCTCCTCAGTGACAGAGCACCAGGGGTGGACGAGATGCACCTAAAAAAGTTGAAGGCTCTGGATGTTGTTGGAGTGTCATGGCTGACACCAATCCTCAATATTGCGTGGAGGCCAGGAACAGTGCCTTTGGAGTGGCAGGCTGGGGTGATGGTCCCCATCTTTAAGAAATTCTTGCCATTAAGTCTGCCAAGGTTGTGCCGTGTCTCCCCTCCTGTCACTGGGATTCACGTACAGGATCTCAAGGTGCAGTCGAGGTATGGAGATTGTCCGGGTTGGACACATCGGGTATTATTCACGAGTGAGGGAAGAAGGGATCGAGCAACAGGCCGCCATGTAGGTGCAGTCATGCAGGCACTGTACCAGAGCAGTGAAGAAGGTGCTGAGCTGGAAGGCAAAGCTCTGGACTTGCCAGGTCATTTCCATCCCTACCCTCACCTATGGTCACAAGCTATGGGTAGTGACCGAAAGAGTCAGATCGGGAATACAAGCGGCCAAAATGGGGTTCCTCTGCAGGGTCACAGGGCTTACTCTCCTTCACAGGATGAGGAGTGCAGCTCTCTGGGAGGACCACGGTCGAGCTGCTGCTCCTCTACAATGAGAGGAGTCAGGTGAGGTGGATGGGGAATGTGATAAGGATGTCCCCTGGGCGCTTCCCTTTGTGGATGTTCCAGGCATGTCCACCCAAGAGGAGACCCATGGGCTAGACCCAGGAGAGGATGGAGGATTTATATCTCCCAGTTGGCCTCTCGCCTCAGTACGTATTTCTGAGGAGGACAGTGGAAACACCGTTGACAACAAAAGATATAGCAAAGGTGAATTCAATCAAGCATAAAATCGTGATTGAATTCATGTATTTCAATTAGCTTTTGCAAACACTAAAATTAGCAGTAGAAAATTCTGACAAATTATTCAACAGTAAATTGGATGAAGGTATACATATTGTATTTGATTAAAATGAAAGGAGTAACTACATGTTTTCACAATAGGATTTTGTTCATTACTACACCATTCAATTGAATGCAAATAAGATCAGAATTTTTTACATAAAAAAATAACTATGCATTTCTTATGTACAGTACTTTATGTTTTATATTTTACTTAAAATTACAATGAAATTTAAATGCAGCTATTGATGCCACATAGATACACACATATATATTTATTGGCTTACAGTAATCTTTACAGAGGTTCTTAAAAATAAACAATAATCGCATTAAAACAGGAGCCGACTCTCCACTTGTCCAACAATGTAGCCAGGCAGTTAAAATCACTGGGGGACATTTCAGCCAGATCATCTGGCAGGAGAACGATTGCATGCAGCTCGATATAAAACACGTGGGCCATCTGTTCCTCTTTATTTCTGCACTCCAGACCAGCAATTATGTTTCATTTACCTCAATCAATAACATCATCAGCACACAACAGGCCATTTTTTTCAGCAGGGAATTAGCAATGGACCCACAGCAGTGTTTATTGTCCACAGACACCCAGTTCAGTTACTGCATGAGCAGGGCTGCTTTTCCACAACATCGAGTCTCTAGTCCAGAGCAGCATCTTTTGTCAGGATTTAACCTTTACCCACCAAACTGATCGCTTTTTCAATACACTGCTGCTTACAAGGCTTATTAACAATATACACGTAGACAATCACACGCAGGAAAATCACAATGTGACATTCACTGTCACGTGTTAACCTTTCTCCTGGCCGAATTTTCCCTTGGTGATAATCGTCGCCCCTGTGCTCGACTCAAGGCTCTGCAAGTCACAACGGTCCAGCACCTCAGGGCGGGCTAAAGAAAAACCTCACTCTGCAACCCCCCCATTCCCGCACACCAGACACCCCCCCCCACCGGACAGCTAAGAACCCGGGTGAGCAGTATTCTTTGACAACTCACTCATCTTCCTCCAGAGTAGTGCCGCAGATGCTAACACCTGCCATGCTTTCCCATCACACAGCTGAATGAACCCATTTCCCACCTCCTAAACCACACAGCCATTTTGCACAAGCCTTGGTGCTATCCCACATGGTCCTTAGGAGGGTAAAACTGCAATACGCCTTGGGAAAGAGCTCTAATATTAAATGGCTCTTTTCAACAAATTCATAATTTGCCTTTCGTTTGAATATCATTGACTTTTCTTGTCTGAATTTTTTAGTGAGGAGTATATTTTCCACAGAACTATGTGTATAATAATGGGTAATAAGAATTCATTCATTGAAAAATATACGCATACAGTATTTATAACAACAGCAAAAACACAAGCAGTCAATAAAATATCTTGCAGTTGTAGTAGACACTTCACTTAATTTTATCTCTGTTGTGCTGCCTTAACAATCCATTCATGTGTTATAATTACCTATGTTCAAGCTTTTCCATGAGTAAATTCAAATGAGCTTATTTTTCTTTTTCTTTTAATACAATTGATCCCACAAGGCAAGTGCAAAATGAGATGAAAAGTTAAGATGGCATACTAGGGAAAGCTCAAAGTAGAAAATGGGCCTAATGGGCAGCTATCACATGCATTTCTTCACAAAATCCATCTAAAATAATCCTTAAATCTATAAATTGGCAGTGTAATTGGTCACTGTGGTGATGGTTGATGGGTGTAAGTGCATATATTGATTTGTTCTATTTTTTATTGTACAGCCCCATTTAAAAATGGCCCTATGTTCTTATTCTTAGGAGAATAGGAACTTTCAGAGTGCAAGTAAGGGCAGTTTTATTACCAATAGGAATAGTACATAGACAAAACAAAATTGCGTTTTATGAAATGTTGAACCATTATCAAAAAACAATTGCAAAACATTGCAAAAAACAAGTTTTTTTATTTTATTTTAGAGCTGTGTCGGGAGCATTTCAAAGCAGTCCCTCATTGGTCAGCGTATGTGACCTGCTCCATCAAAATCAGTCATATTGACCCCAAAACTTATTTTGAGTGTTAGAAACTATTCAAAAAAGGAGAATGCTAACATTAAAATGCTTACAAAGTTATCTCTTGTGTTGTGTGTCATTGCATTTTGAGTTCCCCCAAATCATGTTCCGACTGATTATGATAGAGCATAGAGTCACATATAATCACACAAATAATTAGGAGGAAGCATGCATTTGATTTTTGATTTTTAATGGTATTATATCATGTGCTTCTTCACAGACATTTAAAACATCTGTATACAGAACTGCATGCTCAATAAACATTTGTATACAGAACTGCATACTCAATAAACTACTTCTCCGTATATGTATATCCAACCTTGGGGATTGTCGGGGAGACTTATCCCGCTAAAGCGCTTGTTTTCAGAGTGGTGAGGCACCTCATGGTCTAGTATTGTGTCAGGGCCCGCAGGGTGGAGCGTAATTGCCTGTCGTATGGCCCAGGGAGGGAGGGTTATAGAAGGCAGGGGTGCATTCATTTAATCTCACGAGTGTCAATCAGTCTCCTGCATCCTGGCTGGGCTATCTGCCTGTGAAGTTTTATTTTTACACAGTGACTCAGGTGGCCTGCTGGGTGGCAAACAAAATGGCAGCTGACAGCATATCACCTTGGAGGAGAGTGTGCGTTTCTGCACCCTCCTGAAGCAGCGAATGACGTTGCGGCAAAGGAACCGGCTTACGATTACGATTGGACGTTCCAAATTGGGAGGCAAAAAAAGACGATAATAGAAATTACAGCAAAAAGAAAAGGCATGCGGGCATACTAATTAATGTGTGTATATGGAGCAGCTCTTTATGACTATTCATGAGAATGGCATTTTGTTTTTGACCTAAAGGCAGACAAAGCCTTAACTGATATTTTTAATATTGCACTTTGCATATATTACTTGCATATGAAGATCTGAGTCCGTAACTGCAAATAAACACTGGTCATTGAACATAAAAACATTGAAAAGAAGAGTGTCATATGTATAATGTATAGTAATTAAGTGTGGTTACAGAAAGGGCCCTAACCATATTGTAACAGTCACCCAGTCTCTGGTGGAGGCTGATAGTTGATAATTGTTGTATTAGTAGGCTATTTGACAGAATTTCTTTCCCTCTATTTCATTTTTTATTTACAGCAGATCAAATTTCCACTGGGTTGATTGGAGAGTTCTTTTATTTCTGTGTCTCAGGGTGTGGGGATTGGTTCTTAACTGATAATTGGTCTTTTCCACATTTGTCTTCTGTAGACTTCATACCCAGTCTTGTTATGAAAGTTGGCTACATTGGAAGTGGAGCAGGGTTCTTTGTCTTCTGTTAGTAATTGGAAGTAATTATGAGATCACACTTAATAAAAAGTTTTATTCAGAAATATATTCTTAGTAAAGCGGACTGTGGCTGGCTTATCGTGGTTGTCGGCAACATTTTGCCTCTTGGCTTCTTTGTCCCAGAAGTTATTTCATCTACTTTCCACAACCAGAGAATTGAACAATAAATACAAAAAAATCTCTTTATATAACCTGACAACACTGCCAGCCACACTCCCTGTTATTTAGATGGATGTGAGGCTCTCAATAGAAAGGCCACATCCCATAATTTAATTGCGTATGGGACAAAGGGAGGCTAAGAGTCGGTGAGATTTGAAAATTACACGCAGTTCAAATTACTATTTAATTAAATCATATATTGGTGCAAATTGGAAATAACAGAAATCATGCTCGCTTTTCTTAATTTTTTTTCGTGGGGGGAGGTGTCGGCTATCTTTTTGATATGAATTTCTTTGACGGAAGCTGATCTATGTTCAATGTCCGGTTGGCCAATTATTGGTACATAGGTTATTGATATGAAAATTGTAACCATTAATCGTGTACGTGACCACTGTTTAAAAGTGACTTGGAATTTCTCTTGGGAGAGTTGTTATCCAGCTTACCCAGTAATACTGCTTTTTGAAATAGGCCTCTGTGAATTGCTTGAGTATTAAAATTTTAGAGTGAAGAGCCATATCAAGAAAAAAATGTGTATGCATATATGAAACAAAAAGAGCAAAAGGTTCCATCTCTTACAAAAAAATATTTTCTGTTAATTATGTTCTGGACAGCAGTCTTCCTTGGTAACAAAACTATACACGTGCATTCCCAGTATGAAGCATTAAAGTTCATGTGCTTTAGTGGAATAGATGAGTTGTACATGATGTCTCAGAATGGTGCCCCACAGAGCCTGCCTGCTGTGCATTTGAGGCTCATCCTAAGGGTGTATATCCATTTTTGAATGAGAAATCTTTCATTAATTAACACCGCACACATCCCTGGACATGGCATAATAACATAACATTCGTACCCACAAACATCTTTACTGTCCTCTCCGACGAGGTCAGGCCATGCTGTGTATATATAAAGTATATTTATTCTGCATTCCATGAATGTTAGTTTTACTGAATACAGGAATTGTCACGGGACATGCTATTGAAAGGCAGTGCAGATAAAAGAAATGGACCAAAAATCATTTGAGGCATTTAACCCTATCACCAGTGTCAGTATTAAAAACAATTTACCTTTTTCTGATTACTGCTGCAATCAACTATTGAACTTTCAGGATAATACCACCTCTTGAATGATTATACCATGTGTATGGTGAAATTAGTATAATGATTTACCATTTCTATCCTTGGAGATTTTCTTAACCTGATTTTGGATAATTTTCAGTACATAGTTATCCTATCATCACAAAACTTTGCAAACCTTTACTCTGTTCAGGCCAATTTTACTCTTGTTATAAGCTTTAGGGGTGGGTACTGCATCACAAATCTCATTGTTAGGTCCTGAAATTTAATTTCTTTATGAAAGAATTTGTAGAAAAATACTGGTGGGGGAAAATGGCCCAAAACCATCTTTGTCAAATTTAGAATTATACCGATATACTTGGTTCAGATTATAGACTGCTACAAAAATGTTTGAATTTGAATCTTGAATAAAGTATGCAAATAAGCTCCTTACATTTGTCAAATGTTTCAAGTCCATACCTCATGATAATTGAAATGTCTACCTCTGAAATGATCTGGAAGACCAAAAAGGTGTTTTCAGTGCTACGCAACCTGAACAGTGTTTCATGTGAGGGGGGTGGATAGGAGACGTACCCCTTACTGCCTGTCCAGGACAGCTGCTGGGAGACAGGACTGAGAGACTGGCAGGGCTGGCACGGTGAAGTAGAGTCCACCCTCTGACCTGCTCTGTGGGTCTGGCCTGGGGCTGCTGCCCAACTGGCCAGACCCACAGAGAAACCATGCATAAGAGATTCAATGACATCTGCTCCCACTGACAAAGAAGTAATGTGCATTTTAGACATGACAGAACACGCCTCTATTTTTCTTTTTATTCTCTTTTGTCCAGCAGTTTTTTTTTGTATATACCAGTGGTTAACAGTCTCTAAGCATGTACCAATAAACAAAACTGCTTGCTGTTTTTTTGTTGGTCTATTCTATTCTATACTGTGCAAGAGAATATAGGAGTGGTTATCAATCAGATAGGGCAAGCATTATTTTGTCCTGACAAATGATTTGTTTGGGTCTGACATTTAGAATTCACTCGTCTGAAAAATATCATTTGTCAGACTGAGGCCGGAAACATAATTTTATTTGACATGAGCAACAAGTCTGCTTTTCTTCTATACAGCACTTCAAAGGATGCAAAGGGACATGATTTAATGCTTATGATTCTACCGGACATCACTACTTTAATTACACTGAGTGGAGAACGTGAACACAACATACCAGTGGAGTTTGGGTCTTTAAGAGACTATCTTTCAGAAGAATTTCAATGTTTTTTCTCCTGTAACTGTTCACCAAAACACCAGAATGTTCCTGGAAATGTTTAGCAACCACTGAACCCCAAATGTGAGTCCTTTGCCGAAATGCAAAAGCATAATAGCACAGCAATTTGCTTTCCATCGATTCACGAGAAGAGACAAGACATAAAATCTGAGGCTTGTTCCCCGCGCAAACATCACCAGGTCCCTCCATGGTGCTGGTCCTAGAATGTTCCCTTCTATTTGAAGGACCCATGCAAATGCAGAAAACAAACCAATAATGCTGCATTAATGTACGTGAATGTGGATATGAAAAAGGGAATGGAGTCCTTTATTGGCTTTACCCTTCACTGTGCTTGCCTCCCCCACCCTCCTGAGGAGAGAATCACTGATACCATCATGCCTGACTGGCAAGCCCCGGTAACAGGGGCCAAAGAGCCTCCCCCATTGAGTAGAGCATGACGAACCGAGAGGGAATCAGGAGAAACTGAGGGAGCTCTCATTGCACAGTAAACCTTTAATACAGTGACATTCGGTACGTTCACACTGGATTACTCAAACATAACCATTACTTGGTATGGATACTGGATATTCTGTGTATAATTGTTGCATTAGTAAGCTATTTGACTTTCTGCACATCTGCAGTACATCTGTTCTCTGAATCTAGCAAGCTAGCTATTAACTATTAATATATACAGCAGTGTTTACCTAGATTTCCATTTTTGTGATGAACACAGAAGATTGCATCAGAGAATTTCTTCTGGACCGGCTAAAACCAATGAATCATGCTTTAAATGACTAATGTTTCTTTGTGGATGTACTGTAATCTCACCACTTTTGAAATGCAGCCACTTTCAGCTGACTGTAGAAAAGCTTTTTATATAGCCAGGTAATATTTTGAATTCTTGAATATCCTGGCAAAATGTAATGCATATTAACATGCACGTAATCTAGCTATTACTTGCACCTTACTTCAGCTGTTAAAAGTACCACAGATCTCTGAATGTGTATTATGACAGGGTGGACATCTGTCATAGAAGAATTACATATTGGTGCTGGGGTGCTGAACTCTAGCAGGGGTTCCCCCAGTGTGGGTCCTGGAGTCTGACTGTGTGCACGTGCGTGCTCTTCTCCGACTGAGCGCTTGGCTAATTAACGTAATTGATTAGCTGCTGGGTTTCCGCCCCCCTACACACCCCCCTCCCCCCCCCTCTCAGGAGAGGCATTACAGAGGCCAGGTGTTTGGAATTAAGAAAGCTTGTTACAGGAATGTTACAATGACGTGACATGGAGGAGCAGCTGACCCTGTTAATGAGGGGGGGGGGGGGGATTGCTTTGTGGCGCACCAATGCGTTCACAGTCTGACGAGAACAGATAACAGACGCGGTGTATTTCTGATGGAGCACTGACAGCAAAACATTTTCAAAAACCCAGAAACCGTTAACCATCAGCTCAATTAAAACGAGGGCTTGTTTGTGGGGGGAATACGACCCAATGAAGTTCTAGCTTATAGATTACAAAGGACGTTAAAAATTAACTGGAAAGCACACACGCGTGAACGCGTGCACACACATGACTACTGATGCCAGGAATCATGATTTCCTGCCAGAGATGAAACACACACTGCCTGTCAGACACATGATGAGGTAGCAGTTTATCTATTATAAATTGCACACATTGACTCAACCTGCATCATCACAATTCATGCCAGGATTTATCATTGGCACACAGAGAAGCTCCCATAACCAAAACCCCAGTCTCCATGTGCTGGTGTCAGTGCTTCTCAAGATATGCGTACTGATTACTACATACTGTACACATCATGCCTTAACCATACAATGCCCATTAAATTGTCCCTGTAATTATTTATGCACTATTTTTAGTAACTGCAGTATTTAGAATATTGCAGCATAACTTTAAAGAGCGCTTGTGCAGGCAGCATTATGCTCACATTCATGTTATGTCAAGCATTCATGTAGGTTTGATATATGGGTATAATTACCCCACCAACAAAGAGCTTTAAAAAGGACATGAGTGCATTCTCCCTCTCTCAGACAGAAAGAGGGGGGAATTCACCCAGGGAGGCTGGGTGCTGCTAATGCAATGATCCAGGTCAAACTGAGTTTTTAAATCACATTTTTACTGGCCAGAATTGTTAAACATCCGACTAAAACCCACACGGAAATGTACGAGTGCCCATCCTATCCACACCATTAACGGCTCTTTTACCGCTCTGTTGTCTGAGAGGAATACACCGCATTTTAGCACTGCAGTCATTATTAGGAGGGGGGAAAAACCTTGTGGTGATATCATTCCAAACGCATGCAGAAACCACATTATGACCAATGGCGGAAGAGCAGCTTTTAAAAGTGCACAATTTCAACTGCATCATAAATCTTTTAACAAACCCTACATGGAAATAGCAGTGCAGATTATTAAAGGCACCCATGAGATGTGGAAGTACAGTACGTTCAGGAGACGTTGCTAGGAAACACGACTGCTGGGTGAGTCAATGAGCAATCCACAGGCTCTCAGCAGCTACAGCGGGAAAGACAGCCCTGCATCCGTACAATAATCTCAGCCTGGTCATCCAAATTATGCAAATTTATATTATCTTCACTGCCACTCAGCAAAAAATTTACATTCGGTTGCACAACACCTCCCTTTTATCATTTTAAAATCTGAGAATTCATTACACGTCCATTAACGGTTACTTTCGAACCAAAACATTTATTAAATGCCACAAGACGAGCTTCCCTCCGTGCTTTAGGTTGAGTTTGTGAAAATGACAACACAACAAACATCTCTGAAATTGAACTGGGGCGTGCTGCAGTTATTGTGGCATTCACTGTAGCAGAACCAAATCCATTTAGCCATTTATACCTGAATGATAAGGACTGGATGGCTATGCAATGTTGAATTTCTACAGTTTCAGTGGAACAAACACACAAATTAACAGTAATGCAGAGGATAATGTATACTGATTCTGGATATGGTCTGAAATGTTATTCACATTTGTATTTATATTAGATTCCATTTCATCAGGACAGTGTTGTGCATCTGTGTATATGTAAATGTGATTTCAGGCCAGAAAAACCATAAACATGTGCTCAACAGGAGAGTACATTTAGGCAGCTAGGCTAATGGAAGAGCCTCTAAGGTATACTTTAAATACTTTAAATACTTTTTGAGGCATGGAGTCCTCTATCTAAAAATTGAATTATTAGTCTTGATTAAAACAACACCTGTCTCGTGCAGTTGTAAAATAGCAAATGGTCTGTCTTTAGTCCTTTTAAAGATGGACACCACTGTTTATTTTACTGTAGAGGTGAGGTGTACAGATTTGTTAGACCGTTGACCCACATTTTCAGGTTTCCTCGCATAAGAAGCAGAAATAGATCCAGTGAGAAGTTGATATTTACATTGTGCAGGTATGAAGAGTGCTGCTCTTTTGTTTCTATCCCTCCAGTCCCGGCCATAGTGCTTCCCTTGTGTTTTATATTTAATAACATTGCTTTGCTCTTACTTTGCCTAAACGTTCTGTTCTATTTTTATCTTTCATCACTTCTGACTCCACTCAGGTCCTTGTTCCATTCTTTAACAAATTTATAAATACTAAATATATGCCTCTTAGTAACTTTTGCCTAGGCTACATTTCTCATGGCAAACTTGCAGGGAGATCCATTCTTTTAATATGAAGTTAGACGGGAATGTTATTGGGCCAGTTTTGGTATAGCTCACCAGTTCAGTCGATTTAAAATGTGCAGAGAATCTTATTTTATCGTTATTTATAATGCTAAAAGTTGTGGTAAATGCTCCTTGTTCTGGAAATATACTCTTTGTTTAAAGTTGTCCAGGGGTTATTTTCTGCAGACATTCATGCATGAACAAGACTGCTTTCTGCGGATGACACCAAAATTCAATTAGACTTATGCAAGAGGCAGCCTTGAACTGAGGCCTTTGGAAGGCTGGGCAGATGCTTTAAACTTTTCCGAGCCAGCAGCTCTTGAGAAAGAACAAATGATCACTTGGGCAGTGCAATTATTCCTATCTGAGGGTTAAGGCCACACTTGGTTTACCTGCAGTGAAAAGGCAGGTCTGTTGGCTCAGGGATTATCTGCCACTCAATTCACAAGTGGGGAGCCCAGCAGACAGCAGCCTAGCAACTCAGGACTCAATCTGTGACAGATGAACAAATCGAAAATGACAAATCTAAGCACCGTGCTATCAGGGAGGCTTTGACTCCTGGGAACAGTGACTCAAAAGAAATCTCCAAATGCACACTAGCTGTTTTTGTAATCCCTAGTTGCAGGCACAGTGGACTGTTTCTCCAGCCAGGGCTGACTTCTTCACCTCAACAGTGGAGTACTTGTATTGTGTGGGTAACACCAATATTCACCTTATAAATTAACGGAATTACAGAATATGGTTTTAAATATTTACATTAGCATTCTTTTTTTTAATTAGCTTTGTTTTGTCAGACTAAACTTATGTTGTCAGCAGCCTGTTTACAGAACAGCTAGCTTATTAGTATTTAAGGACTGGGTTGCAACCAAATGTAAACAAGTGCCTCAGTGGTTAAATTTGATCTGCATTTAACTTATCTTGTACTAATGAATGTGTCGGGGCAAACACACCCGCCAAGTGCCTTTATTTAATTAATCAAGAATTATTCTATTTGTACGAATACAACAGTGGTAAAAAGAAAGCAAACATTCCACTGTTTTTCTTCGTGTTTCGGTAGCGTGCGGTCCGTGAGGCAGGCCTGGGATGTGGCGAAGGCGAGCAATTTGTACCCCTCTCTTTTGAGCAGACGGGCAGTGCTTGGGCTCCTGTTTCCCAGGCGTGCCATAGCGGCGGCCCCCCTGCTCCGCAGAGCGCCTCCAGTAATTTTGGTGCCATCGGAAACCGGGATAAAGGGAGCTCCCGGGGGAACAGGCCAGCAGGTTTATCCTGAATAATCACCCTCATGGATTTCCTTCCCTTTCTCCTGACAATAGCAGGACTCCAGAGGAGAAAAGCCCGGAGAGAGACAAAGAAAGGGCTCTTATTTGGCACTCCATCAACTGCCGAGGAGACTGCGCTGCCCCTGGTGACAGAAGGCCCAAAGTGCACGTCAGCTGTGGCAATAACCAGCCAGGGTAATCACCCTGGTTTTCCACTGTACTGTATATTTTGTCCCTCCCCTGATAAGTCAGACACTGTTGCCTGCAAAATTATGAGCAGTGCTGCATCACGGTGTTTGAGATGCAGCGACAGCTTTTGCTGTCCGTGTATGAAAGCCGGCCCCTTCTCGTCCTCGACTGAAGCTCGCCGTGTGTAAATTGCAGAGGTTTTCAGCCGTCCCCTTTCGCCATGTCTGACGCTCCTGGCTCTGTGGCATTCTGCAGTATTGACCTCTTTATTCACCAACACTGCCGGCCAATTAAAATTGCACTGGCCTGTCTTTAAAATGTACTTTTCTACTTAATGAAGGCTCATAGCGTTTCCTGTAATGGCTCCCTGGAGGAAGCTTTGAGGTTAGCGACTTTCCATATTATCTGAGCTGGGGAGAAGCGGTAAGCTGCAAAGAGCAAGATAATGCTGTTTCCCAGGTGTGCAACCTGACCACTAATAAAGTGCATGCTGGTTCTAAGCCTGTTAACAGCATCCATCTTCCGCAAATTAAAATGCACTGACTGTTATGTCCTGAAGGATATCTTCAGAGTGATTGAGGCGAAGCCAGCTGTCTGGGGAATGGATATACTTCAAAACAAGAAGATCAAAGCCATTTTTTTAAACATGATTCGTCTGTGCACGATTCCCTTCTTTCAGCGTTATGTTATGAATGTCAGGTGAGATGGACATCTGAAAGAAGGATGATGTATTTCTTGTGCATAATTACAGAGCTGCCAATTACCTCAAGGTGGTCTATGTAAATAACTCAATATAGCCTTGCATTTTCTTCTTTGTTTGTATCCCGCTAAATAACATTTATCTTGGAAGATAAAATGAGAACTTTACCTTTATTTACGTAGGAGAATGGCTCCCCCTACTGGCCCACAAAACACGTAAGGCATCGGTCTCAAACAGAGGGCCCTGTGCATGTAGGTCTTAGTTAGTTAGGTTAGTATATACTGCACTGCTTGTACGCTTTGTATAAATGGTGCTGTCATTTCTACATGGAGAAACCACAGTGTGTAAATGCACCCTTGAATAAAATGGGAATCTGCAGTCTAACCACATGTGGATTATGAGTATTGTTATTAGTGACACCATTTGTTTTGGTTTTGTACTCCAGAACACTGGATGTGAAAACTAATATCAGGTTAAAGTGCAGATTATCATCTTTAATTTGAGAAAAATCCATCTATGAGTGGAATTTGCATTTGGATTCTGTTGTCCGTCAACAAATAAGTGTCAATGCTAATAAAGCAGGCCATCCTGAGGCTAAAAATCTGAATCAAACAGTTACAACATATTGTATATCAAAATCAACTGATATATTTAAGAGTGCACCGGTGAGCTTGTGAATAGCAAAAGACCTGTTGGACCATGTAGTGAGTGACTGAATAATACTTTCAATGGTCACACTTTACAATATGGTTCATGAATGGGCAATAACTAATGTAGTTAACACAAATTAATTATGTGCTAATACATTAACAGAGCTGTACAGTAGTAACTTCTCAGTAGTAGTTTGTTCATGACAATTCATGGAACCTAAAGTGTTCCCCTTTGAATTCTGAAGAAAAACCCTGTTTCAGCTGTCAAACAGATCATGGACACTCTCCAGGATGTAGGCAGCCATGTGTAAAAGAACACCATAAAGAAAAGATTACACCAGCATAATCTCAGAGGGTTTGCCACAAGAGGGATCGACTGGTACTGTAAGCCTCAAGAGCAGAATGACCAAGTGACTTGGCAATGTTGACAAAAGATGTGTGCTTGACACTGCAGTCCACCAATCACTGCTTAGAAATGGTTGCTGTGTAGGACTTCCTCCAACATCTAGCTGACTCGGTCTGCAACATCATTCTAGTTGATGGCGAAAAACACTTTAGCGACATTATAAAAAGGTTTGTAGGTGGTTAAAAGGTTTTTTGGGGAACTTGTAACACAGACACTTTATCCGGTATGTCTGAAGGGGAGGATGTGTTGTTTTTATTCCATTCCACAAGCCAAAGATGAGATGGGAAAAGTCTGTTGTGGATAAGACTTTGTGGATGATGCAGCTTAACGTTAGACGAACACTCATTCGCTTGAAGGTAAGATATAGGATATTCTGCCTATTAATAACAACAGGTAACATGTCTGTGATTAACTCGCATCAAAGTTTATTTGTTCAACTGCAGATAGGCAGAAATGTTTGCCTGCGAGCATCCTTGTGTATGCAAAGAGAACTTATATAGGAAATAATTAAATAATAAGTGTAAAAATGCCAGAATATGTATGTAGGCTGTACAGCTTCAATATCCCACAACAGTTGAACGTTAGTGTTAAAGGGGCAAAGACCTAGACTAATGTTAGCTTAAACTGGCTGTAGAAACATATCTAACATTAGCAAGCACTTTTTGGGCTAATGTTACTATTACAAGGTTTGAAAAAGTAGTTTTTTATTCCAACAGCTATTCTATAATGGCAAATTACCAGCAACATCAATGGAAGATCAAACAATATATCATTTTTCTGTATTTCTGTATATTTTTGAAGATACTCATTTATACTTGTTTATACCACCTGTAATGTATTGTGGTAGATCATTGAAGCAGATGCTGCCAGTTTATTACATCTTTTGTCAGGCATAGCAACAGTTGTTCAGGAGGGCGGGACTTGTGGAAATTTTGCTAATGGTCAGTGGAAAGCAAGACAGCAGCATGTATACATTAGCATGTATACTTTAACACTTTCGTAGAAAGTAAGGTTCTAGACCACTGACTACTCTTCAGAGGATTAAAGATTTAGTTATGCACCAAAGTCTTATGGACACATGAGATGAGTGTGGAAAGTGATGAAAGAAAGGAACTGCTCATGATCCAAAGCACGATCCGGTGAAACATGGCGGAGATCATGTTATGGATTGGGTATGTATGACTACCATACATTACATTATTGGCATTTGGCAGACGCTCTTATCCAGAGCGACATACATTTGATTAGACTAAGCAGGAGACAATCCTCCCCTGGAGCAATGCAGGGTTAAGGGCCTTGCTCAAGGGCCCAACGGCTGTGCGGATTGTATTGTGGCTACACCGGGATTAGAACCACCGACCTTGCGGGTTCCAGTCATGTACCTTAACCACTACACTACAGGCCACCCTGTAGTGTAGTGACATAGAACTGACATACTTGTCTTCATTATGACTGCAGCAGCAGGATGAAAGTGTACTAAAAAAAGAACCCACCTGCACATGTTTCACATGCTGAAGACAAGACCGAAGGCAAAACGCCCAAAAAAGAAGATG
This sequence comes from Conger conger, assembly GCF_963514075.1. Lineage (NCBI taxonomy): Eukaryota > Metazoa > Chordata > Actinopteri > Anguilliformes > Congridae > Conger > Conger conger. The sequence goes on from NC_083776.1 coordinate 21,148,391, forward strand.
GCTGCAGTACAGGCAGTGCATCACCAGCAATGATATCTTGTCTGATGCCTGGTGATGAAAAAGGAAGATTTATAAGACAGATATTCAGTTCAGTAAGAGTGCATTTTCCCTTATCTGCTGGCTTGAAGGGATTTTGAAATGTGTTGTCCTGTTTTCATCTGTGACTATAAATTGTAGTTGATTATATTTCTTGTGTCCTCTTAAAGTCAAAGTGTCATGGCGGGGAGGACAGAGGAACCAGAAGCAGACACAGGAGTGTGGAAAATGACAGGTTTACTAGCAGATGGAGGGGCAGACAGAGCGTAGTAACAAACAGGCAAAAAGGTCAAACCACAGGCAAAAGGTAAATCCAATCAGAATAGTCCAAAAAGCAGGCAGGGGTCCAAAAAAAACAAGGGCTCGGGAACAAGGGGGCTAGAACTAGGGGAAGGAATAAAGGGCTCGGGAACAAAAACAGGACAAGACGAACTAGCAGCGTGCAATTGAAAAGGACAGGTATAAATACACAGGGGAATGAGACAAACTAGGCGGGGCCTGGGAGTGAGGCTGGTCTAACAAATAAACATCAGGTGAGACACATGAAAGGGTAATAGGACAATAACAAGGGGTAAACGAAAACGCGGACTCGATTCACAAAGACACACATGTAATACAAATGGCTCCGGACTAGGGAGTAGACAATTTGCAGAGAATCAGGAGATGCAGAGATACGGAGAGACAGGTGCGAATACTTCGCTGAAACTAAGTAAGTAATCAATGATAGAATAGGGAGGCAGAGTTACAGAACAGAATTTAAACTGGAGATGCGTTAGTAAGTTAGTTAAGTGATTTAAATTACAAATACCCAAAACTAGTGAATGTTAGTTTGTTAGTTTGACAAACATATTAGTGTGTTAGTATAATTAGTACTGTAGAATTTCTAAGTTAGTTGAGATTAGTATATTAGTGCTATGTACAAACATGAAATGGAGAGAAAGCAGGAAGTAAGGAATGCAAGACTGGAAGGAAGGTTGAACCCCGGAACTACCGTAAACACCCTAATAGTGGGGCACACAGACAGGGGAGTGACTGGGCTATTAAACATTCAGACTCAGACATTACAGGGGAAGACGAGTGCAAAGACTAATGAATATAAACAGAACACCAGACATGAATATGAAAAATAATAAATTACAAGAATAATGATAAACTAACAGACAGAACACAGGAACATAACACAGTGTTCCCCATTTTCTGTCCTCCCACCTGTACGCTTGAATTACATTTATTTAATCAGAGCCAAACACTTTGTCATTTCTGTTATGCTGTTCTGATAGCAACAATTCAATTCCACAGGTTTGTTTGAAGGCTCCTTTCTGTCAGAGTGGTCTCCCAGGTCAGTGGCCTAGCTAATCATCCAATTGATGGAAGCAGGACAAACTAGTCCATTACTTTTGGCCTCTGAGTCACGATGTACCATATTTATTGTCCAATTTAGGAAAAAAGGAACTGTTTCATTTTAGAAATTCTATGCAAGTTTATTTGTATGCTATATTTTTGTCTCAATCTGTAAATTGGTGTCCAGATTCAAGATGTGCTCATACAAGTATGTACAGTAAAATGTTGGATTGTGACAGTGACTAGTTTAGGGTGGGGATGAATAATTAGGAGCGCTATACGAAGGATAGGTTTATAACTTTGCCAAGATGCCTCAGACAATTTTCAATGTACAAAAAAGTAATAATAATAATACTGTGAAACTATATATATATTTTTAAACTATAAACTATAAAAATGACTATAAAATGTAATGTGTAGTTATTAAACCGGAGGGCATCCAAGCTACTCAAAAAGATTCTGCTGTAAGTGCACTAGTGCAGCTACAAATAAAAGGACAGAACCCAAACGAGATACGAGACAAAAGACAAATGACCTTGTGGAATGAAGAGTTAAATTTGTTCTTCCATACATTTCTAGATACAGAAATAAATGCAGGTTAGTCTCAAATTTCAAATAGGTAGTTCAGGATCCTAGGAGAGGAACTAGTAGGTCTGTAGCCCAAGTACAGATGAACAAGAACCAACAACTGAGGGAGAATGGCAACACTTATACCCTGTCAGAAGTTAGGGGTCACTATTTGTCCAGCACACTGAATACTGAACCCAGAATAACTGGAGATAATTTATTAACGTTACACATACTATATTTAGAGGGAACCTTCCCTCGACCAATAAGAAATCAGATCAGTCACTGACCCAATCCTAATGAGATATATAAAATTCACTAATGCTTATGGTTATTAGTGTATAAGACATCACTGCTAGCAGGAATCCGAGAAAAAAGAAAGGTGATTTCCTCCACTCTGTCATTGATTATCTGGTGGGCACACCCATTTATTGGGCCAGTCTTTCATAGGCAGATATAATTTATTTTATTGTAATTCTACACAAATCAGACAGGGTTGTTCCCTCGCCATACACATCAACTACTGTATATGTATTTGTTTCCATTGTGTCGGTCACGAATGCGATCGTTACCTGATTGTTAAAATCAGTCGAGTTCCAACTTCTGGCCGGTTGAGTAATGATAGCGGTTATTCTAATAATGCTCAAGATTGTTTGTGCACGATGGGTGTCCGCGCACGATAGGAGATTACCAAACAGTGGGGAAAACATACAAATACCTTGCGTTTGTTTTACAATGGGAAAATATGTGGTACGGTGCCTTCGCTGTATGTTAAGAGGTAGCTAATCCCCTCAGCGTTGTCTGCCACTTTGATCTACAAAGCGTTGTGTTGAGTGAGTGATCAGGAGATGGGGGCAAATGGGAGATAGTGTTGGAATGTTGAACATTGAGACATCCTATTTTATGGCCTTAGAAATGCAACAATGTAAAGAAAAAAATAAATGCACAAGGATTGCCGATTATCCTACATTCCCTCTTGCATGGGCATGCAACAATTGGCTGCAGGCCTTCTGACTTCAGGCTACTGTGGACCTGTAGGACATATACTCATCTCTCCTGTGTTTGTTGCACACTGGTTTGCATTGGTGCGTGCTTGTGTGTGCATGCATGAGCATGTAGATGGGTGTAGGGGTAGATGTAGTCGAGCAATGGATGGGTCTTCCTAGCATGGCTGGAAGATTACCCTTGAGGGGACTGACCCCCTTTGCTTGATAGACATTTTGGGGGCACTGGTTGGACGTGGAGGGAGAGGTGTGCTTTACAGTGTAACTAAAAGGAGCTAAGGTTACTGTACTAGCCAAGGATATGATGGTGTGGGGAAGTTCAGTTAACCATCAGCTCTAGGGCCTGCTGCTTCTCCTTGGCTAGCTGCAGATCAAGCTCCTCAGTGATCTCTAGCTCATTTCCTCAGATCCACAATTTCTACCTCCGCCTAGTAGGCCCCTTGATGCAAGTAGTCCATTTCACCAACATGGATCACCAAGTTTTCTGGCACTGTGATCAGGAGACACCCAGTCCTATGGGTAGCTTTGTGACTGAGTAGTGTTGGGCATAGGATATAGTCAGTTCTGACACGGGATGTTGACCAGCTATTGTCCATTGGTGATGGCCACATATCATTGGTGGGACCCCTCCTTACTGTCACTTTTCTGAGGTCAGGCCTCCACTCAGCCCACATAGAACCTTACATCTCTCCTTAACAAATGGTTTGCTTTGGCATAATCAGTGGAGGTCCTTAGCCTTCTTGCCCAATTTGAGGTTAGGGGTCAGTGCCCGGTTGCATAAAACACCTTAAGTGTTTCCCTTAACTCTGACACTTAAGGGTTGATTTCCCCTTAGCTCAGGGAATTACCCGAGGGTGTTGCATATAAACCCTTAGACGTTTTTCTTAGGTAAGGGAAACAGTTAAGTATTTTACTCCAATGGTTGACGTTTTACTGTAGCAAAATTTGACCGTAACCATGGATGTGTTATCTCATCGGTTATGATCATTGACTGTAGGCTATACAATAAAATAAGGTTTTAACCACTAACCTACAGTAATCTAGCTACATTTAAATATGGAAAACAAAAAAGGAAACCAAATTTGACGGATTACTGTTGTGTATACTGTTGGAGGAATACGTGAACATAAAAACCATTTTAAAAAGCGAACTCAATCCGACTGTGACAGCGACCAAAAACAGAAGATGTGGGAGGAAATAACAGATTCGATTAATGCTAGAAATATAACCGTGAAGACAATCCAGGAGGTCGTTAAAAATACGAGTATATGCGTACCTGCAAAAAAAGAATTGAGCAATTAGCTATCGGAGGGAATCCAGCGAAACCAGTGAGAACTAAAGTAGCCTAATAGCTAGCTAGTTAGCTACCCATCGATAACTATAGCAAGCCATATTCGATCAAGTAACGTTAAAATTAATTTTTGTAATATTTGAAGCCCAAATGATCGGGTACAATTCTACGGCGCTGTTGAAGCCAAACTAACATTGTTTGATAGGAAGTGGACAGTCCCCAGCCGAGTCCACAAAAATGGTCAAATGCATTTGGACTCATCGGTTCAGGCAGGTATACCAGGCGGTTTAGAGAGTGGACTCAGACCACCTGAGCCGATGGAGTAGCAGAGTGAGAGTCATTTAAAAAGTAGCTAACTATGAAATATGAAATAAATGAATTTGCCTAGTATAATCACTCTGTTCTCTGTAGACCTAGCACTGCTTTGAAAGTTTTGGCAAAAAACCGCAGTGCAATTAAAAGTTGTAATATACACGGTATATTGGGTGATCGAGTTCGCCTTCAAGGTTGTTTGCGATCTCGTAAATAGATTGACGTGCAAATCTATGTTCTAGAATGAACTTCTCGTCTGTCATGTAGACAGTCATTTTCTTCCTCCAATGGCTAACAAAAACTTGTTTACCGAGACTTAAGGTATTCTGTAGCTAACCTTAAATTTTACTGAGGGAAATTGTCCTTAAGGTGTTTTATGCAGCACTTAACATATTATAACGAATTACTTAAGGGAAAATGCAATACTTTAGGCTTTTATTGAGGGTTTCTGACATTTCACTTTAGGAAAGCCTTAAGAAACACTTAAGGGTTTGTTGTGCAACTCTCGTAAATTTAAGGGAAACCTTAAGGGAAAATTACACTTCAGGTGTTTTATGCAACCGGGCACAGGTACTGAACAGATTTCTCTATGATAGGACTAAAGGAGTGGTAACTGTGATAAGGCAGGCGCTGTATTAGGCTCCGACATTGAGAACCGCCTTTAGCTGAAATGTTTTCAGGCCGGATAAAAGGGAGGCTGACAATGAAGGCGACTTGAATATTGTCGACATCCACAAAGAGAGGCACCGCTGCTCCCATGCTGTAGGCGAATCAGACTTGAAGAAAGTCTTAATGTCTGGGGATAGTTTTTGTAGGAAGTCAGTCACAGACTCATTGACCAGATAGGAGGGGATACGCCCTTGAATCAGGTCATTGATTCCTAAACCTACCTCCCAAAGGAGGTCGCCAGTCAGGAGTTGGTTAGGTCCGGAGTTCGGGTGTGCCATCGAAGGAGGCCCTCCATTTCTCTGGGTCCTGTCTTCTGTGCGGAAGTTGCCCAGGCTACTGGAAAGGTTGGCAGCAGGGCTGAGATTTGTTCAGCTGCTGTCGCTGGACAAAGTTTTGGCACTTTTATGGTCTCATTCTCAGGGGAATTCTGACAGGATCACTATAGGGCTTAACAGTTTCTCACACTGAGGGATTCAGAATTCAAAACAGTTTCAATGCACATTAAACAGGGGTACAATGATACACATGCAATGAGTGTTATGGTTTCAATATGGATAACCTACTTTTACAGTGATTGGTTCCTCGCACATTACTGAGTTCATTACCATGAACCCGTCCTAACACTTTCCTGATGACATTGGAAAAACGACTCGGCTAATGCTGGATTTCATATCTCAGTGGAACCTCCAATATGTTGGGAAGGGGGGAATAAGTTACATATGTTTATTCTCTGAACATAAAGGTGGGACATAAATCTGTCAAATCAACCCTTTCACAATATTGATCAAACACAACAACGACATTAGCCAAATCATAAATACCATATGGGAATACCATATTTACATAAGTTTAAAAAAATATATTGAAATAAATAGTGACACATATAACCATGCAAACTTCTTAAAATGCAAATGGGCCACAGTATGAAACTGTTTGAATGTCACAGCAGGTGTTTTGAGTATGTGTAGAGAATGTGAAAGTCTGTAGTATTACATAGAATAGCAGGGCGTTTGATGCAAGGCACTATACTATTCTGTGCAGGAGCACAGATGGCCTTGCTGAAATACAGGATAAAATAAGGCACTGGTGAAAATCCAGTGAGATTTGAAGGAGATCTGAATGTAGGGGAGAGTGGTGTATGTATTTTTTCCCCCTTCATAATCCCCCGCTTAAACCTTGACGTATATGCACACAGAAGAAAAGTTCAACTCCAGAACAACATATTCATAGTGGTACTACTTTCTTTGTGACTTGGTTTACTTATTGCCTGATTTAGTCTCTCTGCATCGCAGTCAGTAACATTTAACCTTAATAACTTTGTTCAACAACACCAGAAGGACAATGCAGATACCTTCGCCCCCGCTAAATTCTGTCGTTGGGTTAGCGTGGTGCTTACAAGTTGGTAACCCCGACGTGATACTTTTTCATCCATGTCAGACCTGTGTCATCTGCCGAGGCTTACAAGTTGAAGTGTCTGGCGTTTGTTCCTTCTGGTGGTGTTGTCCATCCCGGCATGATACCTGTTACTGTGGGTGTGTGGGTTTTTCCCCCATCTGGTTTCCGGATCCTTGATGTAGTGAGTGACACAATTCTCTTGTATATCAGAGTATGTTAGGGAGAGTTTTGTTATTTCACTGTATGAACACTGTTTAGGGGATCGACATATCCAGGACAGGGCTGGGACTGTAGAAACCAGCCAAACTACAGATTACTACTCCTCAGGGTACGTAATGTAATTAAGGTGGAAGGCAGGGAGAGAGAAATGCATGCCATGCCACCCATGCATGCTTTTGCAACTGTTCTGTGTTACTATGGCTGTTAGCTAAAACCGAAAATTAGAACAGTAGAACGGTTTTAAAAACAAGCATCTCGCAGTAGAAGGTTTGAGTATGTGTAGAGAAGGTACAAACTGGGTCCTCAGGCCTGTGCCACCTGTACCAGTAACCAGTTGTATACTTAGAATTAAATAGGCTATAGTTTGTTAAACATTTTAAATGGGCATGTATAGAATTAAATCTACCAAATGTCCTATAATAAATAGACTTTTCCCTATTAGGAATAAATCATTAATAATATATATAGGCATAGGTGTCAGGGTTTTATTACTGCCTGGGTATTAGTTTCACCGTGGGGACGATATCGTCCTTTTTTCCAATTTTCCTTCAGTTGCCTAGTGGGCATGTACCTGACAACCCTCGTTACCATCATTCGCACCAGTTGTGGGAGGGCTACTTATACGCTGACTGGCTGTAGCTTGACGCTTGCAACAGCAGTTTTGTCTTAACTGCACAAGTGTGAAAGCAGAGGAATCATATTTGTATACTAAATATATAAACTACATGCCTGTGTATGCCATTTAGGAACTGTTGGGTTTTACTCTGGCCACTGGGTGCCAGTTAAATTAACTGAGGCATGTATAGTACATAAATCTAATTGTAGTTTTGTGCTGGTTTTGCCACTAACACAAAATGCATATTAGAATATTTCCTAGGCCATTGATAAACCAGTCAATGCCATAAATGAACCCTTAAAGTTTTCACTGGCCTAACAGTGGCCTGTCCCTGTAGGGTGAGATGTTTACCACTAGAGATGTATTTATAGCCCAGGAAAACCAAATTTGCTTATATTTTGGAAGGTGTTCCAAATGAAACGATACTTAAACTAACTTGAACTACTAAGGAGTAGAAACAATTCCTTCTCTTGTTTTCATCCATTGGCATCAAAACCTCAAGTGAGCTCATTTTCTGACAAATACTGGCTCATTCAATTCCTCCTCGCATTCAATTCCTTGTCACTCCTTTCTTTCCTCACTACCCCCTCACAGCTTCCCACTGCTCCCTTTCTGCTTGTCTTTCCTCACCTATTTCTGTCCCCTGTTGTGCCACTTGTCTTCAGAGCAGTGAACCTGTACTCCATGAGAGTGTATGATTTATGGTTTTGATCAATTGGTTAGTTATTATGATATCCAGATGTACAAAGACATTCACCCTGCATAGATTTCTCTTTTTAAAAGCAAATATCTACAATATGAATCTTGCCAGTCAGCATACTGTATGCAACACACAAATGCAGTACAAAATGTATGCATGGCTACAGGCACAGCTCAAGATAGTTTGTTTACAGTAGCAGATGTGCCGTCCAAATTACCAATGACATCTATTCATTCAGTTCTGAAGCACAGGCACTCCTTTCTATCAGCCATTCACTCTTCAATCAAACCCATACCACCGAGTGTGACTTGGCCTGCAGAATATACATTGAGGATTTGTTTACTGCTGCCAAGCAAGAAATTCTGGACCTTTCGATCCACACAAGGCCCCTGATCTTATTGAAACCTTAGACCTGAATAGGTGCAATGCATCAGAAATATGAATTACCCCTTATTGACAGTTTTAACCATATACTATTCATTATTCATCCATCGACAGTGACAACATTAATGTATGTTTACTGTAAGTAAATGTGCTGGCTGTATTGGGTTCTTGGTTTCCTTTCCTTTGATTCACCCAGACCAGGTGTAGCCAAATTCCACGACCATACACTCCATCACCGTAGTCGTGAATCAGGTATTTAAATCACTGTGGGACATGGAGACGATATTCACCAGTCGCACTGGTTGTCATGAAAAATCCCGCTACATGATTTGTATGTGTAACAACCTTTTTCCCCATAATGACACACAATGTATTAGTGTTCAGTCTTTGCATGGCTATGCTGATGCCATCCAAGTATCCCACACACAGTGCTGCATCATCAGCAAGATGAACAACATTCTGGGGAGAATTCCGCTGGAGGTGGACGTCTCTCTGTGGAAGGAGGACACTACTCACAAACAGTACACGGTCTCTTACTGACCTAATGGATCTGGTGCAACAGGTCATCCGGGGAACGATCACCTCAACCAGCCGCAGATGGAGGTGAACCTAGCCAAGATGGTGGAGATCCTGGCCAGCTCATCTACCCGCTCTGCTCAGGAAGCCTTCTGCAGCCAGACTACCACACACATAGTGTGTGTAGTTTGTTGCCAGTAATGTCGAAAGCTGGAATAGCTCATGTTAGCCTTCTTGGGTCCCTGAGCTGCTATATTCCGAAAGTAGCTAATCCTGCAACCCATGAAATGACAGACATCTAGCCAGCATGTGAGTCATGCACAATAACGGCTGATGTGACATGCGGTAGGAACAGGAGAGAAGGGTTGAAAGAGCAAGTTACGGTCCCCAGTGAAGGCTGCATAGATTGTGGAACAGACGGACACCTTGTGTGTCCATCCACTTCACAAACACCAGAGGATCATCCCTTATCCACCTGAAAGCTCCTCTTCTTGACTTCTTTGTCAGAACATTACAGGCAGAGTGTGGACAGTATGTTCTGTTGTCCCTCAAGCACCAGAATTTTGTCCATACAAGTCCCTGAAGAGTTTTGGGCTTGTATAGAAATAGTCTATGTACACATGATATCCAGAACCCAAGTATGCACAATTCAAAAGTGACAATAGTGTTATATGGAATTCCTTGTCCTTTCTGAAAGCTGTTCTTTCCTGTGTACTCTACACAGTATATTCATTGTTTGAGTCACAAAGCACAAGCAACTTGGAAACCCCTTTGTTGGCTTTTCTTTCATATACTGTGTCATACCAGTCTTTGCTTTAGTTGCTACCATTCTTTCATCCACTGCGAGGATGATAGAAGGCTTGGCAGGCTTGCTGAATTGTCTCCACGAGAGGGCTGACCCAGAAGAGCTTGTCCTGCTGTGGTGTGTAGAACCCGCACAGCTAGACCAATGAGGGAATAGCTGGAGGTGAAGGGACGAGGAGTTTTTCCCTGGCTGTTGTGAAGTGAATAAGAGATTTTAATTATCATCCTCCGTCCAAGGACAGAGCACAATTATGTTTAAGAATATACTGGGTCCGTTGCCACGGGTCGGATATGGATTAACCTGCCCCATATCCCGCTTACAGCTGGCCAGAAACGGATCAGTACAATTCTTAATATTCCCAGTTTTCAAACAGGGCCGTATTGTACGCTTAGTGGTTACTATAGTTTTACTCGTTTATCTGACTCCATTTAAAATATAATTTAGAAATTTGGGTTTGTAACTTACGCAGACCTCGGGAGTGATTACACTCGACTCGTACCTGCGCCACCATTACTCAATATATGCTCCCGGGATTAGCATTATTGCTGAAATCTCAGTTTGGTGGAGAACTCAGAGGCTGAGGGTCCAGTCAACACAATACATGCAAACCTGCCATGATAGTTGCGAGCCCAGGTCGGCGTAGCATTGTCTGGGCTCTTTAAAGCTAATTTGACAGGAACCAGCGGTGTAACGCCCATGGGTTCCCTTCGCATCAAATCACAAGAGCCATGCTCAGTCACAGTTTTAGGACTACCACAGGTGTACCGCACCGCCGATCGGTCGGTCTCTAGCCACCATTTCCCCCTGAGTATTCAGTTGTAATTTAGGCTGAAAAGGTACAAGATGAATTAGAGTCATGGAGATCACGCAAGTTACAAACAGAGTAGTTTATTTGCAGACAGGTAGGCAGCGTAGAATATCATAGTCAATTACAATTAGACAAATTGAAAATAAAAATTATAGAGTAAATAGTCTTACCCAGCCTGCTTTCGCTACACACATATACAGAATATGCACAGTGTGGGAAGTCGAGTGCGATCTTCCCTGATAGGCTTGTCTGCCTGGCTTTTATGCCAAATCATGTGTTTGATCCAGGCGGCAGTGCCATCAATTAGCCTGGTGGGGTTGTCAAATCTAAAATTTAGGCCCCCCTCCTTTGGGGTTTGTCAAGCAAGGGTAAATAGAGAATTAGATGATTTACCCGAGAGGACATTTCACTGTTTCCAGTTTTATCCTGAGTTCCTGAAACTATGGTTTATTACATTCCATACCAAATGGAGTTGATCTCATCTGATTCCTTGATTTTACTGGATCACATCCATACCAAACAGATGATCCTAATGCAATTATGCAATTCATGTTATTACTACAATGGACATAATGCAATACAACAAAGATCACATGGGCAATGTTTACAATATTGTACCGAGTCTATTGACCATCTCAACAACAGTTTTGAAGTTTTCATCCAAGGGAGTAGTCCCTGGGGTAATGACAGCAGTGCCCAAAGGAGGGCACTGTGGTACTGCCCGGAGTCTTTCCCCCTGGAAGTGACCAGGTATGGGGTCATGAGATAGGTCACAAATATTTTAGGCACATTCTTTTCTCATGAGTTTTAATGGCCCTCGTGGCCTAATTGACCTGGAACCACTCATCCACCCATCATATATCCATCCCTTATCTTCTTGGCGTCAATTGTCTGAAACTCCCCAAAAGGTAATACAAACAGCATTGTCCTTTGTCCCTTTTGACACATACCAGAACCCCCAGCTCACAGGCTCCTCACAAATGGCAGCCTTTCTCGAGTCACACTTCTCCTCCCTCCTACAGCTCCCCCCTCTGACCTAGTGGGGGACACTTCGGACCGTCCTCCCGAGGGGTCGTGGAAAATCCGTCAGGTGGTTTCCTTTGGACACCCAGGGTCGTAGGGCTGACTGTGGGGACACCTGGAGAGGGCTGACTGTGAGGATACCTGGAGAGGGTTGAGATCAGGTGTCGTGCAGGTTGGAGTGTGTTCCGTCAGGAGCGCATAAGGTTGTTTTATTGTTTTATTATAATTTCTTACAATTTAAAATCTTTTTTCTTTTTTAAAACACACTCAATAACACAAAATAATAATTTTAACAAAAACAAGCACTACTTTCAAAACAATTCTAAATTAAATGAAACATAATTTTCAACAAAGGTGTGCAAACAGATGATTAAACAAATGAAAACCAAGTCTTTAGAAAAATCATATCAAAACAAAAGGAAAGCAACAAAGTGAGTAAAAAAAAAAAAAAAAAAAAAAAAAACCAAGGCGGGCAAGGATATTTTTAAAAAAAGGGTCCATCTTGCTCGGGTTCAGCAGGTGTTGAGGACCTCTTGCCCCCTCTTGGGGGGGTGGACTATATAACCAGTTCTTTCCAGTGGTCCACCCCCCATTTCTCTCTCGCCAGGGTCTTGTTGATATGAAAGTCCAGGATCTCTGTCTTGGAGAAGGTTTTGTATCCTCCTCCGGAGAGTGATCAGGTCTACAGTTGTTTTTTGGTAGACCTTGATGTTCCTTGTCTCCCACAGGACCTGCTTTACGATGTTAATGATCCTCCACTGAAGCTGGAGCTTGGTGGTCTTGCATCCCCCCGGCGGACCGTAGAGGATGCCCTCAGCCATCAGGGAGGACCTCGGCAGGAACCTGCTCAGGGAGACAGAGGAACAAACAAGGCCCCAGACCAGCCTGGCCACGGAGCACTCCCAGAACAGGTGGTGAATGTGTTCTGAGTCAGTGCATCCGTGGGGGCAGCGTTCAGTCAGGGCTAAGTGCCGGCGATACATAAAAGTTCTTGTGGGGAGACACCTATGGGCTGTCATCCAGGCAATGTCTTTTTGTTTGTTAGTTAGACACTTGTGTGTCACATTTGCCCAGATGACTTGCGGGTCCAGGTCTGCCCCCCCCCCCCTCGAGTGCGTTACAATTTGGCCAGATCTTAGATAAGCCATGATCATTTTGTAGCTCCACGAGGTTAGGCCAGCCCTGGGCAGACCCGTCCTGTAGGCAAAGTCCTTCAGGGCTCGGTAGACATAGGGGGGGTCCCAGCTGTAGGGTATGGTGAGGTCCAGCATACCCAAGCCCATTGCTCTGAGGAAGGGGGTGGCATAGTACCTGGCAAAGGTACCAGAGGCCTTACCCACCTTCCCTACGTTCTGGACAAGGGTGGCCAGACCCTGCACCATAATAATGGTTACAATGTTGGGGACCCCCCGCCCCCCATTCCGGTCCTCCTTGAGGAGGGTGACACATTTCAGTTTTTCCATAGTGCTCCCCCAGACAAAGCGGAAAGCCATCCGGGTGATTAACTTCCCGGTGGCTTTGTCTGGGGGAAACACCCTCCCCACATAGAGCAGAATGGGTAGGACAATTGCCTTCAGGACAAGGATCTTACCCGCCATGGTCAAGGGCCGTGCACTCCAGCTCCTGATTTTATTTTGGACGTGGCGGAGGGCTCCCTCCCAGCTGGTTCTCCCTCCTCCATCAGCCTGGAAGGTCACCCCCGGGAGCTTGATGGTATTCCTACGCACAGGGAAGGAAACGGTCAGCTCTTCACTCCAATGTGGAGACAGAAACATTTCACTCTTGTCCCTGTTGACCAGGGCGCCAGTGGCCACACAGAAGTCGTCCAACACCTTGATGGCACAAGCGATAGAACGACTATCTGTGGCGACGATGGCAATGTCGTCCATGTACGCCATCACCTTTAGCCGTTCCCCCCCGGCTCCAGGTAGTGGGTAGCCCACCACCCCTGGATTGGCCCTGAGGGCCTGGAGGAACGGTTCCAGGTAGATGACATAAAGGAGAGATGCTAGAGGGCACCCCTGCCTAACGCCAGACCTGACATCGACCGGGGCAGAGGGCTGCCGATTGACAACCACTCTGCCCGTTATGTCTGTCAGACAGATTTTTGTCCAGCGCAGGAGGGGGCCAGGAATGCTAATTTTCTCTAGCACTCTCTCCAAGCACACATGACTCACTCGGTCAAATGCCTTCTCTTGATCGAGGCTGAGAAGGCACAAGGGGGACCTCCGCTCCCCGGAGTGGATGATTAGATCCCTCACGAGGAGCAGGTTGTCATTTATGGACCTCCCCTGCACACTGCAGGTCTGGTCCAGTCCGATCACCGATGTTATCAGGCCTTGGAACCTCCCCATCAGCGCCTTCGCCATGATCTTATAATCGACTGAGAGGAGGTTGATCGGCCGCCAGTTACGGAGGTCCTTCAGGTCCCCCTTCTTTGGGACAAGAGCTACTGAGCTCTGTCTCAGTGAGGTGTCTAACCGCCCCTCCCTGTACGCAGCGCTGAACACTTCCGCCACGTCCCCCTTCAGGAGATCCCAGTGAGCCTGGTAAAACTCAGCTGGGATTCCGTCAGGGCCCGGAGCTATGTGCGTGTTCAAGGAGTGCACAGCCCTGGTGAGCTCCTCAATGCTCAACTCCGCTTCCATCTGCTCATCTCCCAGGCGTCTGTCCAGGCAGCCCAGGAAGGTGTCCATGAGAGCCCCGTCTGAGGGCCTCTCGCTGTAAAGGCCCTCGTAGAACTCCCTGGCCACCTCCCGGACCTCCGCCTCTTCAGACACCACCACACCTCTGCTGTTATAGAGAGACAAGATGTTATTCGTCTTGGTCCGTGCCCTGTGGAAGAAGAACTGTGTGCACTTCTCATCCTCCTCGAGGCCCTGGAGTTTGGAGCGGAAGGTCTGTGATTTCGCTGCTAACATCCAGGCCTCGGGACTGGAGGAGGCTTAGTCTTTGGAGGGCAGCATTGTGGCGTTCAACAACTGCCCTCCTTTCCCTCGCCTTCCTCCGCCCGACTGCCCGGAAGTAGCCCCGCACTCGCTCCTTCACCATCTCCCACCACTCCACCAGGGAGTCAAAGAGATGTTTCAGACTCACCCACTCCAGGTATCTTCTCAAGAAGGAGAGACGCACCTGGGGGTCTTGGAGATGGCTGATATTCATCCGCCAGAGCCCCTTACCCACGGTTATCAATTTCTCCCAGACCAGGGACACGGTCACCATGTGGTGGTCCGAGAAGTGCACCGCCTTGGTGGAATAGCTGTGCACCCTCAGGCCTGGGGAGAGCAGAAACATGTCAATTCTGGATGAGCCAGAGGAACTCACAAACGTATGCTGGGGAGGAGAGGCGCCCCCAGTGTCGCAGAGGGAGAAATCTTCGATGAGGGACCGCAGCAGGGTGCCGGAGCGATCCGGTCTTGGTTTGCTGCGGTCCTCATCTCTTAAGACACAGTTGAAATCTCCCCCTACGACGACGGGCATTGTAGTGTGTAATATGGGTAGTAATTTTGTGAAAAGGGAGACTCTCTCGGCCACACTGGTGGGGCCGTACACTTTGACGACCCTGAGTGGGGAACCCCCGACATTGAAATCGGTGACGAGGATTCTCCCACTCTCCACAATATTGTGTGCTGTTATTTTGACAAAGGGGTTCTTCGTCAACGTGCCGACCCCATCAGCTCTGGCGATGTTAGAGCCAGACCAGAGAGAGTCTCCCATTCTCCATTCTCACCCCAGAACGCCATCCAACTCCCGGTATGGAATGCCACATTCCTGGAGCAGGACGATGTCCGAGGGGATTTGGGAAAGAATGGAGAATACTGCTGAGCGTTTGTCTGGGTGTTTAATACTGCGAGTGTTGAGTGTTGTGAAGGTGATTGTATTTGTCATGAATGTTTTTTTTTTTTGTGTGTCTGGTGGACCGGAGTTGTTACTAGTGATTTTATGGCACATTTGGTCTATTGTAGAAATTGTATCTGGGTTATTATGGCACCTACTCACCCCCTGACCATGTGTGCCCATGGGTCTCCCCTCCTGACTGCCTGGGAGGTTCCGTCCTGGAGAGGTGGGGGCAGATGTTCTTGCCCCAGGCTTCCCCCCAGCCCCTGGAGGGCCCTGGGGGACGGATGATGTTAATGACCCTTTTCCAGAGTCTGGAGCGGGGCCTGGCTGGTCCTTAGTGGGTCTGGGGTGAAAAGTGCTGGAGGTGTGGTGACCAGTTTGTCTCGTTTTTGATGGTGGTGGGGTTGGTTTATTTGGGCAAGGTAGGGGATTTGGCCTGGCGGAGATTTGTGAGGTTTCTTTTAAATTCGTTTTAACGGCTCTTTTTGCTAATTTCGTTTGGCGTATTATTGCTGGGTTTGTAGGCTGGGTGGGAAGATTATGAATAACTGTTTTGGGTGAACGCATTCTTTTGCCCTTTTTTGAAGTTGCCTTCTGCCAGGGTGTGATGGTGTCCTCGGAGTCTGTGGTTGAGGAGTCTGACTCCTCCACCGTGACGAGGATGTCGGAGTCAGGTTCCTCCTTTACAATAGTGATTGGGGATAGGGTGATCAGGGGAACTGTGCTGTTAGGGGTTCCAGGATTGGTGCTATTAGGAGGGTCTCGTGCCGTGCACGGTGCTTGGGTGGATGTATTGTCAGGTTGTACGGGGATGGGAGTGAGTGTGTGTTCAATGATCGTTGGTGCAAGAGGGGTAGGGAGCAGGGGCGGGGGGGCAGTCATTGATGGTAGAGGGGGCGTGGTGCTCCGGGCCCTGTTTGCGTACGAGAGGGGGCAATCATGGAAGAGATGCCCCCTCACCCCGCAGAGATTACAGGGCCTCGGATCCCGGCACGCCCTGGTCTCATGCTCACCACCACACGACTTACACTTGACCACTGTGCAGGCTGCGGCCAAGTGACCTAACTCGCCGCAGTTCCTGCACAGCTTGGGCATGCCATGATAAAACACCACGCCCCGGTGTCTCCCCAGCGTAATGGTGCTGGGGATATGACATACCCCCCCAACTGCAGAGGGGTCAGGCTTGAGCTGGACCAGCCATTTCCTGGCCCTGGTCCAGACTCCGTCCTCATCCAGGACCCTCCGAGATCCTGATTTAACAAGCCCATACCTGCCCAGCCACGTACTCACATCGTGGCCCTGCACAGCTTCATTATAAAACTGTACAGTGACCACTTCGTTTTCCGTGTCGGACAGGGGCTCAACCTCAAAATTGCTGAGGGGGGCCTTGTCCTTCCCCTCTCTAAAGAGGTTCCAGAACCTCTCCAGGACATTAGCGTTTTTAAAGCTGATTTCAAAAATGTTGGCGTTTCCTGGAACCTTCACCAGGCAGTTCAGGTCACCAGGCACAAAGCCCATGGCTCGCTGACTGCCCGACTAAATTACAGGCGGGTCATACCTGTCACTCTCCTCTCCTGCCCGCTCACTTTTGGGGCAGCAGCTCCATTTCCTCCACCGGTGGCAGCTGGCCCAGTGGCGCCCTCAATGGCTGCACCACCTGCCCCTTGCTCCACCAGAGGACCCATACTACTGCTGCTGCCCCCTTCTCCACTGGGCAGGAGGGTCATGCGGACGGCGTGATGTCTTCTGACACCTGGCTGGACTCCTGTCACCATCCTCCCTCTCACTCAGGCCGGACCTTTAGCCGTTGGAAGAAAAAGCAGACACAGCGCTCAAAGATGTTGTCCCCAGGGGACCGAAAGCAAACAAAGATCAGCTCCCCTGGTGCAATGGCACCTCCCTTCTTGTAGAAGACGCCAAGCGTTGGATCCAAGCAGGGATGGCAAAGCTGGATCCGGTCGGCGTCGTCTGGGTGAGGGAGGTCCTTGGTCCCCGTCTGCCTGCTCCTCAGCCTCGTCTTCGGGGAGCCTCAGGTGGAGCTGCTGCAGAGCCTGGAAGACCAGAGGGAGAGCGCAGCAAGAATGGCGAAGGCCCAGCGAAGGAAAGCTAGCGGCAGCCCGGAGAGCAACCCTATCCGGGGGATCTCTCCGGGCAGCTCTGGAACTCCCCTCCGGTCCTCGGCAAAAAAGGCGTTCCGCAGCACTCGTGGCTCTTCCTGGCAGGAGACTTCTGGCAGGGGAGACTTCTGGCAGGGGATCCTCCAAGCACTGCATCGGCTTCGGCGTTTGGGGTTCGGCAGGCTGCGGTCAGGCCACTGGTACCTAGCTCCAAGAGTGCTGTCGGTCCGGCCTGGTCCGCCGGCCTGCTGATCCACCAAAGCCGCGTTCAAGCCACTGGTACTTCGGATTCCCAACAGGCCTTCAAAGAGAGAGGGAGACAAGGAGCAAAAGGGAGAGAGAAAGAAAGAGGGACACGCCGCTCAAAATGCCTCAACACCTGCAAACCCAGTGTCCTCTGCTGTTTTAAGAGTAGAGGGCATTGGGTTAATACAGACTGAAGAGAAACCCGAGCGAAGGAGCGCATAAGACGTTGGATGGTGTAATGATGGTCAGGCCATATACCATCTGTTGCACCAAGCCCATTAGATCAGTTACAGCCCGCGCTCTTCATCCGCGGGGTGGACTGAACTTTTACAAGCTTGGTGTGATCATGGGAAAAAGTTTGCAAGATACATTTATGAATGATGTATTTGGGAGTTGTCATGATAACTGCATTACGTTGTACATATGTTTTTGTACCTCTCATGGCAAAATACTTTATGATTTTGGAGAAACTTGATTTGGGTGAATTAAAGGAAAGGAGACAAGCCTAATACATTTGGTGCAGGAGGTAGTTAAAGTACATATATATATTCCCTCTAATTTAGCATAGCATAAGCTCTGCAGGCTAAGTCACACTCGATGGGACTGTCTGATGGAATAATGAATGACTGATGGAGAGAAACGCCTGCGCTTCCGACCAGTTTTCCTTCATGATATTTCTATTAATGAGGTGTTAGAAACCAGTGGCCACCTGATTTGCTACCTATGTTGAGTCGGAGGTTAAACCATCGAGTTGCGACACGGCCATACAGAGATTTCATTATTCTTGTTACAATGCACCATATATGCATTATATATGATTTATATAAAAGATTATAATAAACTATATAACATTACATGATAAGATTTGAGAAAGAAATGGTTACCAAATATGAAACATAACATGCCATGATAATGAAAACGTGACAATAATGGTAATATCAAAGGAAAAAACAAACTCGAAAAAAAAACACTAAACATTGCTTATGACGATAGGTAATAGTCAGCGTCTGCAGTATTTTGGAGTCTGTGACATACACATTTTAAAATGCATGAAATACTTATTATGAATTATGAATTATTATTAAGAACTTCTTCTTCAATACTATAACTGTTTCGCTGCTGGTACTTTGAATCGCGTTCCAGGAAAGAAAGAGTCGTTACTCGAAATTCGAGGGTGTAAGACAAGTTTCAGCTCTTTATTCGTAGTTCCAGGTAGTGTGTACGTTCTCCTGAGCTTTCACCAATCTTACACAATCCTTGCTGGGAATGACAGAGTTTATATCAGTATCTGAAAGGAAGTGCTTCATCCATGGACACTCCTTTAGATATGATAATGTCTATTGACAGGTTTCCTGGTTAGGTGCAGACAAATGGTTGTCGGTACCTAGACCTCAAATCAACGACAGGAAAGGAAATGTAAATAGAGTGGGGGAAAACAGGGTGATTGTGGGGATATGCATTTGAATAGGAGCAGAACTTGCGTGTCAACTTTTTAGCTCAGTTACATCTTGAAAACACCGAAATCTAACATTATTAACAGGAATAATATCAATAGCAAGAAAATTTCACACATTTCCACAACAAATTTTTCCAGAAGGGACCCATAAAGGCCACTAACCATGAGGTGTTATCTTTCCTTATCTCTGATGCTTGTTTACGTAAGTGATCCATGTCTTCAATTAGTCGTTGTAAATTGTCTTTTGGATCTACTATGTCGGAATAGCATTCAGGACCTACAATAGTACATGTTCCCCCCTGTGAGGAGAGGATGAAATCTAATGCCACCCGATTCTGGAGAATCATCAGCCTATGTGACGACAGGGCTAAAGAAACATTCCCTAGTGCCATGGTCGTGTCATTTGCCAATTGCTCAACATACTGGGACACCATTCGAATTTGATCTAGGGCATGCATTACTCCATAGTTGGGTATAAGAGCTCCTAGGGCTCGTGACCAAAATGTTTGCGTGCATGTGAAATCTTTAATACAACCAGAATGGTCATCTTCACCCCCTGAGGAAAGGAGTGAGGTAGGGGATTGACTGGGTAACTCTGTTGGATGCATGGCGGGATATATATATAAGTCCCTGTGAACTGAGCCGGTAATTCAGGCCACACCGTTGTTCCACATAACCAATGTGTTCCTGGTGGAGCTGGAACACGACAAAATTGATTCAATCCTAGTAACAATATCCAGCCATCTTCCTCGTTAACACAGCCATTAGGGGAGTCATGAGATGAACGAGGTGCAGAATTTTGCCGGGTCATCCGATGGCGACGGGTCTCATCGCTATGGTAAATGTTGTACTTGTCTATTGTGTAGATGTTTTGGCATTTTGTTTGTGGGATCCTCCCCATCAGTGAGGAAGTCCCGTACTGCTCTAAGCACCATGTAAAACTGGCTGGGACAATGACATCAGATATATTAAAAGAGGGTATATGAACTTGATTGCAAATCAAGCCTGGAACACAGCATTGAGTAAGAGAAACAGCAGTGAAATTATGACAGGTAGATACATCTATAGCCATAGAGCTCTTGACATTAAGTTTTAAAAGAGCACATGTATCACATTATGAAACTGGGTGTGCCGCCCACGGAATACCAGCACCTACACTCACTGAATGTGGCACACAAACACTTTGATTGGGGAAAGTAAGGAACGTGTATAATCAAACATGGTTTGAAATGTATTAGCCCTAGGGTTAAATGATGGAGGTTGCAGTATTGTAGGGTGAAGTGTGGGAGGTGTCGGTGATGGTGGAGATCCCGGTCCGCTGTATGCAAGAGGCAGACAGGACATATAGCAAACCATTACCCACTGCCAGCACATGATGAGAGGAAGATGGTCCACGAAGATGTTTTCCCCCCAGGCTCCTCTACTGGTAGTGACAGCAGGCACACTAGACCGCAGACACACTTAGGAAGAAACACAGGCAGAGAGATACAGTTAGGTATTCCCCCCATCCCCCTTGGCTCATGTGATACCACCTTAGCTTCCCTTGGATGGCTACGGCTATGCAGCTATGGCAGACAGCCGTTACTTCATAGGGCCCGTGCCGCCGAGGGGCAAAAGCATCCTGCTTCACAAAGACACGTACCATTACCATGTCACCTTCTGAAAATTTAATCTCGGAGGTAGGGTTGAATTGGGCATCATTGCGCATGTCGGCCTGCGGTTTCAGCGCAGCCTGTGCTTGCAGCACTTTCAGCCGCTCCTTTAGCTGCTCTAATACCCCCTGCTGCAGCTGCTCTAATACCCCCTGCTGCTTCGCTAGTACCAGAGGCCCCAGATCTGAGGAGGGAACCTCTGGGTCAATTGGTAGCCTCATGAGCCGCCCCGTCATCAATTCATATGGACGAAGGCCTGTAGCTCTGGATGGGGTAGCACGCAGAATGGTTAGGACCGTGGGCAACGCCTCGGTCCACTTATTCTGGTGTTGCGCTATTTGTTTAGCAATCCCCTCCTTGATGGTGCGATTTACCCGTTCAACCATCCCTGAACTGTGAGGCCTATAGGGCACATGAAATGATTGCTTGATGTGTAGCATTTTGCAAACCTGTTGGGTTACCTGACCGGTGAAATTAGTCCCCTGATTCAATTTGCATTGGCGCTCCCCAGAGCGGGATGATTTGGTTCGCTAACACCCGTGCCACTGTATTCGGGGTGTTATTGCATGTGGGGATCACCTCAACCCATTTAGAAAATGTATCAATGATCACCAGACAATAGCGATACCCCCCTCTTGCAGTGGGGAGCGGACCAATGAAATCTAACTGAAGGGATTCCCACGGCCCTCTCGGTGGATTAGGCCGACACAGGTTTGTATGGCCGGGTCTGCCTTGGTTCACGGAGGCACATATAATGCAAGAGCTGCACCACTGCTCGACATCGGCTTGCATATGTGGCCACCAAAAATGACGTTTAATGAGTTGCAAGGTTGGGAAATCGGGAATCACATAATTGCCGTCTCGCAAAACTATACCCTCCGCGATTATAACCAGCGGGTCCTGCTTTAAGTGTGGCATCAGTTCACCCCCCTCATCCCACAGCTCTTTTTGATACTGCTTTAGGTTGATGGGAGTGACTTGAACCGCACAGACAGCCGGCCCCAGCGGGGTATTCTGCTGCCAGCCCTCACCGCATGTGGCAGCTAACTTGGCTAGGTTGTCAGCCACAGAGTTATGCCGCTCATGCACATTTGGATCCTTCGTAATGTGTGCTCGTATTTTCACAACAGAAAGAGGTGCTTTGCGAGCCTGTATGACGTCCCATATTGCAACGATGGTGTTAAAATGTTTTACCGGAGCCCCGGCGGCTGTAAGAAACTTCCGCAGTTGCCACTGAACCATAAAATCATGCACCACCCCGAACGCATAGCGGCTATCAGTATACACACACAGCGATTCAGGGTGAGCCCTAATGGCTTCTAGCAACCCGACAAGTTCGGCTTCCTGCGTAGACATCCCAGGCGGTAATTTGAATAACAATTGTTGACCATTTTCGGAGCCCCCCTCCGGGACCCAGACTGCACATTCTGTATAAAACCTGCCCTCCTTCCAGAACCTCGAGCCATCAATGTATGCTCGGGTCTGGCCTGGTACTTCACAATCCCTGACTGGGCTTGATGTTTCGGGTCTCGGTTCACAGATATGCGGCTGGCCCTCCACATCCCCAAGAAGATGGGGTAGGATTCTGTTATTTTCAGTTGTTATCTCCCAAGCCTGGATGTCCGTAAGCCACCTCGCTAGCCTATGGGATGATACGCCTTTGATTTGACCCTGCAGCAGCATTCGGACGGGCGTATGCATTGTGTGCACAACAACAGGTTGAAAGCCCACTAGCGGCTCTGTTGTTGCTAACATCCAATGCACCGCAAGAACGTGCTGTGTACATTGGTCAAACCCCTGCTCAACCGGGGACTCCTTCCGGCTATAATATGCAATGGGACGCACTACTCCCCCGTGCTCCTGAGCCAATACACCACTGAGCGTATTTTCATACGCATCGAGCTGAATGTGAAACGGTTTTTCTGGATTGGGTAAACCTAAAGCCGGCGCCGAACATAAGCAAAGTTTCAAATTCGCGAACGCAGCTTCGTGTTCCTCCTTCCAATCCAGAACGTCAGTAGGTTTAGCTTTGCCTTTCAACAGGTCGTATAAGGGAGCAGTAATGCCCGCAAAGTCGGGAATGAAATCCCGAAGGTAGTTCGCTGTTCCCAGCACCTTCTGTAAAGAGTTCAAAGTATACGGTCGGGGCAGCTCAGCAATGCACTTCCGCCTATCCTCCGTCAATGCCTGGTAACTCTGCATTAGCAAATAGCCGAAGTAGTGTACCTCCTTTCGAGCGATCTGCGCTTTCTCTTTATTTAATTTAAATCCTGCTTTGCCCAGGGTCTGTACCACTGTGCTGACTAACTGCAGGTGATCTCGTAATCCCCCTGTAGCTATCAAGATATCATCGACGTAATGGGTAACGTTACCCGTCTTGCACAGTGGCCCCAACACATCAGATACAGCTCTATGAAAAATAGCCGGACTATTATGAAAACCCTGAGGCATCCGCTCCCAGGTATACTGGATTTCATTCACAGTGAAGGCTAATTTCCATTGGTCTTCCCGTTTGACTTTAAGTGACCAAAAACCATTCTTAATGTCTAAAACAGTGAACCAACATGCATCGGTGGGTATCTGGGACATAATAGTCGATGGATTTGCCACAATTGCCGTGGCCCTGGGCAAAACTTGATTTAATTGGCTTAATACGGTACTGTTTTTTGGGGGGGCGGTGGATCCCCCTCAATGCCGACCTCAAAGTCAGCGAGACCATAGTCATGCTCATGATTAGCCCACAAATCTTTATGTTTGTCAAAGAAATGTTGGAGGGGATCTCCTATGGAGAGGGACATAAGGCGGTTTCCGGGCGGGCACCGTTTAGTAACCCTGTCCATTTTTAACTCGACCTGTTTTTCAAAGCAGTGAATTTCCGCAGTACCCTCTCCATTACCTGGCAAAAACCACAAAGGCTCCTCTAGCACTACAATACCCAGATCGAGTTGAACGGGTTGTGTGCGAGTAGCCAACATGAGAGTTTCGGCACGGCACGTCTGTACAGGAACAAGAGGCACCAGTGTCGATTAAAACATTAACTAATCGGCCTCCAATATTAGCCCGTATTTTAATCCGATTCCCACTGGAAACAATGCTCCCAACTGCAAGGGAGGCCACGCACCCCTATAGCGCATCTGAGCTGTTCGTTGCTAAGGCTGCCAAAGCCGCCTGAAGTGCGCTGTAGGGGTTACCATCACTTGTATTTTTCGACCGCTGTACTGCCACATTTTTCTCACCGGACTTCTGGTCCCCAGGCTTCATCACCTGCAAGTCCTGCAGTATGCTCTGCGGGGACTGCCGCGGAAGGCCCAATGCCTCCCGCAACAACCAACAATTATCGAGCCCATGGCCATTCTTATTGCAAAAAGCACATGCCTGCCATGAGCCGGTCCTCGACTCCTGCGGGTTAGCTCCGCCTTTCCCTTCGGCTACCCATTGAGTAGCCGCAATAGCGCGCGGCTTGCCCTGCTTAGCTATTCGGCCTTCTATCTTGGATGCCCATTCCACCAGTGACCGGAAAATGTTTTCTGGCAGATCGGCTCCATTAGCCAAAGCCTGCTGAATGTAATTGCCGGCATTGTTTTTCAGAAGCTGCAATAAAACTTCCTGATCTCGATTAACCCCCTCTACTCCCAAGTACTCCTTAAATGCCACCCACATGCGCTCCGCGTACACCTCAAAAGCCTCTTTCGGTGCCTGTTTGATGTCAAGAATCTTATGCCAAGCTGCATATGTCGGTCCCCGTAGCTGCAATAACGCTGCATTAGGCCGCTCGTACACCTCACGGTCTTCTTCCTCTTCCTCCTTAATCATAATCGTCCCTGTCCTCAACTCCTCAGACAACTGCGATTTTAACTCCTCAGGAATTGTAAGAAGAGCAACTTGCCACACGTCCCGCAACTCTAAATTATACACGGAAGCCTGCAGCATAAGGTTGGCCCAATATGGCTGGAATGGGCCCCTTCTGGGCAGCATACCTACGACCTCCTTATGCCGAGAACATTCGTCGCATGTGAGAGGGCGACTGATGACGGTAACGGTGTCATCCGCATTCGTTATTGTCTTTAAGACAGCGACCTTGACAGCGCTAGGAGTAGCAGTCATACCAATCTTATGGAGCGTTCTCACCGGGCTACGCTGCCAGGGTTTACCCGGCTCATCCGGGCGGTAATATGATCTAGTTACAGTATCCGGGGAAGGTCCAGCCGACCTCCTTAGAGTCGCCGGGCCTTCCTCGACCGAGAAGGTCTGCCTGCGGGGCTTGCTAGGCAGGGATAGCACTTCCTCGTCCTCACTATCGTCCTGTGTGTCACCTCCGCTTGCCTTATGGCCGACACGGGAAGCCCAACTTTACCACAACAGATCTCTAAGGCCTCGGTAATCCCGGCTCCTCGCCAGCTCCTGCTCGAGCCCAGCAATTCGCTTTTGCATGCTACCACTTTGAATTAGCCAGCTATGCTTATCAAAAGCGACAGCCTCCACCTCAGCGGGTCTTTTTTAGTTGACGCGTGCCATCCATAACTCGCTCATTCCCCACAAGTAAACGCTGATCGTTCCGACACAACAAATATACCATTACCGCTGACAATTTGTGGAATTGACGTTTTACTTGGAGCTTATGCCCCTCCGTTTCATACCAATGGAGAAGTTGCGGATTTCTACGGTCTCCGGTCTAACACTTAGGTATATCGACCCGTTCTAAAAATGTGTCTGAATGGGGTAGATTTAACTTTCCCTGAACACTAGAGTAGAAAACACCGCTATACTTTCCACGGCAGCTGTAGGTAGTTTCTTGCACTTAACCCGTGTAGACCTTGGAGGGCGCGTCCTGTTATATGGTTACGGCGGCAGATCACGTCTCCTGGACCTTTCACTGAAACTTCAGATACAGCACCTGGGATCACGTCGGGGTCACCACTTGTAGAACCCGCACAGCTAGACCAATGAGGGAATAGCTGGAGGTGAAGGGACGACAAGTTTTTCCCTGGCTGTTGTGAAGTGAATAAGAGATTTTAATTATCATCCTCCGTCCAAGGACAGAGCACAATTATGTTTAAGAATATACTGGGTCCGTTGCCACGGGTCGGATATGGATTGACCTGCCCCATATCCCGCTTACAGCTGGCCAGAAACGGATCAGTACAATTCTTAATATTCCCCGTTCTCAAACGGGGCGGTATTGTACGCTTAGTGGTTACTATAGTTTTACTCGTTTATCTGACTCCATTTAAAATATAATTTAGAAATTTGGGTTTGTAACTTACGCAGACCTCGGGAGTGATTACACTCGACTCGTACCTGCGCCACCATTACTCAATATATGCTCCCGGGATTAGCATTATTGCTGAAATCTCAGTTTGGTGGAGAACTCAGAGGCTGAGGGTCCAGTCAACACAATACATGCAAACCTGCCATGATAGTTGCGAGCCCAGGTCGGCGTAGCATTGTCTGGGCTCTTTAAAGCTAATTTGACAGGAACCAGCGGTGTAACGCCCATGGGTTCCCTTCGCATCAAATCACAAAAGCCATGCTCAGTCACAGTTTTAGGACTACCACAGGTGTACCGCACTGCCGATCGGTCGGTCTCTAGCCACCATTTCCCCCTGAGTATTCAGTTGTAATTTAGGCTGAAAAGGTACAAGATGAATTAGAGTCATGGAGATCACGCAAGTTACAAACAGAATAGTTTATTTGCAGACAGGTAGGCAGCGTAGAATATCATAGTCAATTACAATTAGACAAATTGAAAATAAAAATTATAGAGTAAATAGTCTTACCCAGCCTGCTTTCGCTACACACATATACAGAATATGCACAGTGTGGGAAGTCGAGTGCGATCTTCCCTGATAGGCTTGTCTGCCTGGCTTTTATGCCAAATCATGTGTTTGATCCAGGTGGCAGTGCCATCAATTAGCCTGGTGGGGTTGTCAAATCTAAAATTTAGGCCCCCCTCCTTTGGGGTTTGTCAAGCAAGGGTAAATAGAGAATTAGATGATTTACCCGAGAGGACATTTCACTGTTTCCAGTTTTACCCTGAGTTCCTGAAACTATGGTTTATTAAACTCCATTTGGTATGGAATGTATCTCATCTGATTCCTTGATTTTACTGGATCACATCCATACCAAACAGATTATCCTAATGTTTTGTTATGGTGCAGTTATCATGAAACCTCCCTCCTGTGTATCCATTTTACATGCAATTCATGTTATTACTACAATGGACATAATGCAATACAACAAGGATCACATGGGCAATGTTTACAATATTTTACCGGGTCTATTGACCATCTCAACAACAGTTTTGAAGTTTTCATCCAAGAGAGGGGGTAATGACAGCAGTGCCCAAAGGAGGGCACTGTGGTACTGCCCGGAGTCTTTTCCCCTGGAAGTGACCAGGTATGGGGTCATGAGATGGGTCACAAATGTTTTAGGCACATTCTTTTCCCATGAGTTGTAATGGCCCTCATTGACCTGGAACCACTCATCCACCCATCATATATCCATCCCTTATCTTCTTGGCATCAATTGTCTGAAACTCCCCAAAAGGTAATACAAACAGCATTGTCCTTTGTCCCTTTTGACACATACCAGAACCCCCAGCTCACAGGCTCCTCACAAATGGCAGCCTTTCTTGAGTCACACTTCACCTCCCTCCTACAGGTGCTCCCCGCTTCCTGTCATTTTCTTGGTCCTTGTCTGGATCACTTGTGTACATTCCAGGAAATTGACATGTATCTGTCCCTTGACATTATGGTTGCTGGGAATGTGACAGAATTCTTTTTCCTGCTGCCAGTAATCTCTGATTTGGTCCAGCTTTATCATGGCTATTTAAAACATTAGTGCAATGTATTTGAACAGTTCCTCTATTCCAATGTCAGTCCATTGTGGTGCCTCGGAGTGGATCCTGAGGTGTAGTGGGGGTTTTTTTCTTTCTTTTTCAGGGTATTGGTGATAGCGCCCCCCCTCAGGGCAAGGGTAGGGAAAAACGGGAGAAATAAAAGGGGCCGTTCAGGCAAAATCAACTAAGGTTCTTCCCAGACCGGGGTATGCTCCAGGAGCCTCCTTTCTCCTTCCCTCTTGGGCCGCGTCATGACTGGGGGAAGCACAAAGGTACAGGGTAAGTATGACAGGGCTTTATTAGGGTCACATGTCCGGCGTCAGGTTCCGGGTCTTTGGGTTTGCCGTCGGTAAAGGTGGGGTCTCCTTCAGGGTCGGTACGGCAGGGTGTAGATGGTCCGTCGTCTACCCGGTTCAGAGCTGGTCCTTCCTCTGCCTCTCACTCTCTCTGGATAGGCGCCGACTGTTTGCAGCCTCGACCGACCGCGACCTGCTCATTAGAGAAAAGGGCTGCAGCTGGGTTAGTATTTTTCCACCAGGTTCACTCACGTGTGCTGTCCCGGGGTCCTGGACTGCAGGCAGAGGGATCGCTCTCCAGGGTGCTGATCTCCCCATCACCTCTCTGGTGACTTCGTATACCTCTCCTCATGCGTAAAATTTGTGTGGCTGCATTATGCGGGTCCTTCTGGGGTTTTCCACCCACGGGGCACAACATGCAGGAGCAGGGGCGCCACACCATGTGTACTTACTCACTTTTGCCATTGCCTTGGCAGCATGCTTGTTTGTGTTGTTGCAGAGTGTCTTGACCACATCCATAAAGAAAAATAGTTTGAACAAGTCCAGAGGAGTGTGGGTGTATGCCAGATTCAGTTGCGCTCCAGGTGGTTGCGTAGGATGGAAAGCCATCACTGAGGCCACATCAGCAGCATTCTCTGTTTCCCATGACAATGCTGGTGGAGTCACTTGTGAGCCTGCTGTAGGCCTGCTGTAGGCCCGCTGTGACACCTGCATGGCTCTTCACTGGTGAGCTGGGCTGTGTTTCCTGATGAGCATCTCTGTAAATTTATAAAAACCGTTAAGAAATGTTATGTTCCTGTGTTCTGTGTTAGTTATCATTATCGTTATTTTTGTATTTATTTTTCATATTCATGTCTGGTTCTGTTTATATTCCTTAGTCTTTGCACTCGTCTTCCCCTGTGATGTCAGTCTGAATGTTTACGAGCCCGAGTCACTACCCTGTCTGCATGCTCCACTATTCAGGTGTTTACGGTAGTTTCGGGGTTCAACCTTCCTTCCAATCTTACATTCCTTACTTCCTGCTTTCTCTCCATTTCATGTTTGTAGATAGCACTAATGTACTAATCCCAACTAACATGGAATTTGTACTGTACTAATTATACTAACACACTAATATGTTCGTCAAACTAACATTCACTAGTTTTGGATATTTGTCATTTAAATCACTAACTTACTAACGTATCTCTAGTTGCAATTCTGTTCTGTAACTCCGCCTCCCTATTCTATCACTGATTACTTGCTTAGTTTCAGTGAAGTATTTGCACCTGTCTCTCTGTATCGCTACATCTCCTGTTTCTGTGCAATTGTCTACTCCCTAGTCCAGAGCCGTTTGTATTATTGTATTTGCGTCTTTGTGAATCCAGTCCGCGTTTGTTTCTCCCTCGTTATTGTATCATTAACCTTTCATGCGTCTCACCTGATGTTTGTTTGACCGCCCTCACTCCCATGCCCTCCCTAGTTTGTCTCATTCCCCTGTGTATTTATACCTGTCCTTTTCAGTTCCTTTCCTAGCCCCCCTTATTCCCAAGTCCTTGTTTCCCAAGCCCTTGCCCTTGTGGCATTCTGTCCTGGTTTTTTCCTATTGGTTTTGTTTTGTTTCTGGATTTCATGTTTATGACCCTTGCCTGCTTTTTGCATCAGCCTTTGTACTTTTGCCTATTTGGACTGATATCCCAGTTTTCAAACTCTGCCTGTTTTTTGATTATCCTTTTGTGATTTAAACCTGCCATTTTTCTGCACCCCTGTCTGCTTTTGTTTCGTCTGTTCCCCCCAACGTAACAGGAAATGCTAATAATGCAAGCTATCAATTATATTCAGATGCAATGGTTAGAGTGTGGGAATCTACAAATGCACATTCCTGAATATTCAGGTTGTTATACATATGCACTCAAAGTTGATCCTCAGCTGGTGGTGGTGGTGAACTAGGCTGAACTAGGTGAATTTCCTGATCAGCATCTCTGTAAATATAATTAGAAAAACCTGTTATAAAATGCTAGTAAAGAATGAATGAATTGGCCTATGCAAAATAAATAAATTGGCCTATGCATCTGTCATTTCGTTGTGCTTCACAATAAGCATTCTCGCACATGGCATCACCCCTCCCCTGTCGGAGAATATTTATCACCTTGTTTCAATGTGAAGGAGACGGGCAGGACTTCACACTGGGTGAAACTCACATATTAATCAGTAAAGATTAAGAAATCGCAGTGGTCTAATTCAACTGAAGTTAAAATAATCCATATTATGTGTCCATAGGAATTGGGAAGTCAAGATTCAATATGTTTGCATCTGTATAATAAAATATCACAAAGTTAATCATCCAAATAGAAAGGAAAGTTAATCTCATCTTGTCAACATCGTTGACAAAGCTCCCAGCCCCAGAGGTTTAACTATGCAACAAATTACTAATTAATTTACAAAAGCATATTAATTTGATAAGAATAATCTAGTTTTGTTTACATAAGTATAAACCATGAAGTAATCATGAATAAAACTTAACTTACAACATATTATCAATGTGTGGACCTATTAGTCATTTACAAATGTATTTAACTTGTTAATGATCAGTTATTTCTTATTGATTAAGGGATCATTACTATGAAGTGTTCAGAAATATTTTAACAGAGTAAAAATATTATTCATCATATTGTGTTATGAGTGGCAAGGGTGTCTACACACATGGCACATGTTGAAATCTGGCTGCAGAACTCTTGTTTCTCCTGCTTGAAAGCACAAATCAGGCCTTTGATTTCAATCAAAGAAGGGTCCACAATTACCATTTAGAATTTGGAGCCGTTGGTCTAGGGGTGAAGGCAAATGGTTTTCACAGGGCACACAATTTCCACACAATTTTCCCTAAGTTCCTGGATGGTTATTAAGTCTTAGGTATACTATAATGCTGTGGAATATAGTATACAGGATTCCTCTTCAATATCGCTCACTCCTGCCCCAGGAATGCAGCCAAGTGTGGTTGTGGTCTCTACCTAAACATTTCTCTAAATATTTGCCATTTATCAGTGCTTTATTCCCTGGTTTCTCAGCAGGTGCTTTGCTGAGGAGGGGAGAACCTGTTGGAAGTGTGAACCGGGGGTTTGTGGTGCACTGGGGGGGTTAAGTTTGCTTCTACTTCCACGGACCGTAACCCAATCTTTGTAGAAAAGCCTGTGCTGGGGTTGTGCTAAGGGAAAGACTATTTGATGCATCTGTTGCCGCTTACTCTAGAAGTCCATGATGGTTATGTCCAGGGAAGTTAATCTACTGGTATCAACATCTGATCAAAAAACAAATCAAAAGGGGCTAGGTGAGGTCAGTCGAAAATGATGAGGCAATGGTAATACACAAAATCCAATTGGTAAACTAATCAAAATGGATAGGCAAGAGTCATACAGCAAACTAAAATAGTCATACACCAAATCAAAGTAATCAGCAATCCACAAGTCTCACACACGCAAAAGGTTTGCAGATCTAGTCTACCAAGTGCAGTACAAACCTTGGCATTATTTACTCTTATGGCAGTTTAACATTTGGGTACAATTAGCATTGGTCTGCATGGTACCATTGCCCCCCTCTTCAAATGTATGGATATTGTGCCCAGCACATTCAATTTATTTTTGTGTAGTGCTTTTCACAGAAGACTGTCACAGACACTTTACAGAATAACACAAAAGAGAATAAAACCTATCCACCACCAATAGCATATGAGGTAAACGACTCTCTTAGGCAAGAAACTTCCAGATGGGAAGAATTCTCAGGAGGAACCCGACGATGGGGGCATGCCCATCCTCCGCTGGCCTACAGGTTTCATGTATGGAACCTCAAGTCCATATAGAGGGATGTAGAGTCTGGAGGGTCAGGGATGATTTGTTGCTCCAGGATGTATGTTTACTGGACCAGGGCTGCCGCAGTCCGTGACTGGGGTTCGGGAGGCTGATTCGAGTGGTCCATGAGCTCCGGGGGTTTGGGGAGTGGCACATTGCAACAAATCTATGCTGTAATGAAGGGATTGTGCAGATGTAATTATCACTACCAACTCCAGTTAACTGTGTAGTCCTGCCAGTGGTGGGGAAATGCCAGCATTTCAGGGTGATCGCAGCACCTGTATCTATGAATCAACTGTCCCGGTGGCTTCTTACCAAAACTTCAATACATTTTACACTATATTTGTCATTTTAATCCAAAGCGATGTAATCCAAAGTGCATAGGTTCTTCCATGTTAAAAGCATCAAATACATTAAATGAAATACAAATTGTATGAAAAAGTGTGTTTTATCTGCATTAAAATATGAGCAGGGATTCTGCTGTCTTGACAGTGGTAGGCAAGTCATTCAACCACTGAGGAACCAGAACGGAAAACAGGCATGACTGTGCAGCTCAACTGCCTGGTGCTCGTAGTGAGGGAACCACAAGGCGACCAGAGCTGGCAGACAAGTGGTCTTGCTGGGGTGCAGGTAGCAATTCAAGATTGGATGTAAAGTGGGGCAGTCCCCTTAGCAGCCTGGAATGCCAACACTAGCACCTTAAAGCTGATGCGTGCTGCAATAGAAAGCCAGTGGAGGCCATTTAGAAGTGGGGAGACATGAGCCGACCTGGGCTGACTGGTGGTCAGACGGGCTGCAGCATTCTTGACCAGCTGGAAGGGGCTTGATGGCATAAGCTGGGAGACCGTCCAGGAGTGACTTGGAGTAATCCAGACGGGAGATGACAAGTGCCTGGACTAGGAGCTGGGTAGCTTTCTTCAACAGGAGATGATGGATACGCCATATATTATGGAGGAAGAACCTGCAGGTTCTGGCAGTGGAGGATATGTGGAGTGAGGGTGAGGTGGTTATCGAGTCACCCCAAGATTATTAGCCGTATGGGAGAAGGATACTACAAAGTCCTTGACGATCAGTGAGGTCAATTGTTGGAGAGGGCTTAGCAGGGATGTAGAGCAGCTCAGTCTTGCCAAGGTTAAGCTTCAGGTGATGTGAAGTCATCCATGCAGAGTGTTGAGTGTCATCAGCATAAGAATGGTAAGAAAAGCCATGGGAAGAGATAACAGAAGAGACATGGTGTATGGAGAGAAGAGAGGACCGAGAACTCCCAGTCCTTGGACACCCTCCACACTTCCAGGGCGAGCCTCTGTGCAGCGGAGAGGAAGGGGGGAAAATCCAGAGACCCATCAGACCTCACAACCTACCAGTCTCTTCTGGTGGCATTCTCTTCTGCTGTCACTGCCGCCAAGGTAAAATACTATCAAACACAAATTCAGAACTCCACTTCTAACCCCTGGAAACTGTTCTCTATTTCCTCCTCTCTCCTTAGCACACCGCCTCCTCCACCTCAGTCCTCCTTCGCTGCTGATGACTTTGCAGATTTTTTTGATGAGAAGGTCACAGACATCCACAGATCCTTTGCAACCACCCCCCCCCCTCTCTGTGCCCTTCCCCCCCCAGGCCCATCCCTTCCTTTTCTACTTTCTCTACCCTTACAGACTTTTTCTCAACTCCTGCTGTCCCACCGCCCTACAACCTGTGCCCTTGACCCTATTCCCACTTCTCTCCTCCAGACTATCACACCTGACATTCTACCATTTGTCACCTCCCTTGTCAACTCCTCCCTGTCTTCTGGCTGAACAAACTCAGTAGAATGTCCCCCCCCATCCTTGATAATTGATTGAGGTTGAGGTGTTCGTTTACCATCCAAGAATACTGAAGCAAGAAGTGTATTTTTTCTGTATATGAGTGTTGGTGAGGAATCTCTTGGATAGAGGTGGCCCTGGAAAACTCTGTGCTACTGCGAAGGTACCACGGGCAGTTGACAGGGTTGGAGATAAGCCCGTGTATACTGTCCAACCTGAAACAGGAGACGAGAAACTGCTGTACCATAATCTATTACCTGTGAATGACTTGCCTCTGGTACAAAGCAGTGCAGCCAGACAAGTGAAGATGAAACTACAAGCACACAGACAGAAAAAGCACAATAAGACAAATGAACATGACTCGGGCAAATTACGTTATTACATGACATTATTTTACATTGCATTACATTATTGGCTTTTGGCAGATGTTCTTATCCAGAGCGACATACAACAAAATGCATACCCATCACCAGGAAAAAGTGCGCTGAAAGACCCTAGAGGGAAGTACAATTTCACCAGTAGCAGCGTGGCGGTCTGGTTTGGTGGAATCCTCCTGAATCAGCAGGACCGCAATGTTACTGCAACTTAATCTTTGAGTCCAGCTGGTTGTCCAGGGCCACCCCCAGGTTCTTAGCAGAGCGGTAGGCAGCCACTGTAGTACCATCAATTGTGATTGAGTTCCTATAGTAGGGAGGCTCAGTCTTGCTAGTGTGTGCTTTAGGTGATGCCTGGCCTCTAACCTGCATGGCAGAGGTAGGGAAAGAGAAAAAGTTGAGTATCATCAACATAACAGTGGTGTGAGGAGCGATGTGAAGCAATTACTGAACCAAGAGATTTAGTTTAAATGGAGACTGTAGCGGCTCCGGTATAGAGCCCTGTAAGGATGCTGTGCAGAGACACCCTCCAGGTAGGACCCATCAGCTAGATGTGAAGCTAACCAAAACCGGGCAGTCCCAGAAGTGCCAGTTTCAGCCAGGGTGGAAATCAGGAGTTGGTTGACATTGAAAGATACAGGATTGGTGTGGTGCTACACGCGTTATAACTGCTTTGGTACTTTAGAATATTTAGCAAAAATACACACACACACACACACAGACACACACGATTCTTCATACTGAATTTTAAAATGGTGGGAGCAACGAAATAGTTGAAACTGAAATGTAAAAGAAAATCCTCCTGAATGGAAAACTGGTCCACTGCAGTGCCTTTCTTCTATCATTCAGTTCCACTCATTCACCACTAGAGGTCAGCCTATGCCCTGTTTAATTTGACCATGAGGTCGAAACAGATTCCAAGTATATCCATCAAGATTTCAGCAAAAAGTATATATAACCATCCATCATCTTACAATAATGTAATAAATCAGAGGTACTCGTTTTTCAAAATAATGAATTCGGTCACATGTTAAATCAAGTTTCTCAAAGGATTTATGCAGCATATACAGTACAGCTTCATAAATCATAAGCAAATATGCTTCATAAAGGTGACAAAACACCTAATGCAATGTTGTATTTGCAAATGTGACAACCAACAATGTCACATGGCTGACTGTTAAGCATTATAAAGGCTAACATAAAATATGCTTATGTTGGATGCTGGGCTAACTGACATGAATTTTGATGTCATGAAACAATCCAAATGAACCCAAGGGAAGTTAACTCCCATTGACTCCTCTAACAACGGCAGTGATTGTACACTCTGACCATTTTATTAGGTAGATCTGTACACCAGCTAATGCAGTTAATGCAAACATCTAATCAGCCAATCATGTAGCAACAACTCAATGCATGTCACTGTACCCATGAAATGATTGTTGCTTCCAGATAGGGTGGTTTAAGTATCTCAAACTGCTGATCTCCTGGGATTTTCACACACAACAGTCTCTCGATTTTACAAAGAATTTGTACAAAAAACATCCAGTGAGTGACAGTTATGTGGGCGAAAATGTCATGTTAATGAGAGAGGTCAGATGAGAATGGCCAGACTGGTTCAAGCTGACAGGAAGACGACAGTAACTCAAATAACCGCACGTTACAACAGTGGTATGCAGAAGAGCATCTCCGAACACACAACACGTCAACCCTTCAAGAATATGGGCTACATCAGCAGAAGACTAATGCAAATAAAAATGTCTAAAATACCTTTGATGACCTTTAAATACTCTCACCTACTCTCTACTCACAAGATGACCTGAACCGTAAATCCTTCCAAGATCATCTGTTCTGTACCACTTTTTTAAATTTTATGTATTAAATCTAGTATGGCTTTCCCCCCTAATACCCATGTTGTACACTAATATACAACTAAAAGGGACTAGATCATGTTTCATGAAGGAAAGTGCGACATTAGCCAAGTGGCATTGTTGGTTGTCAAATTTTGTATAATGTTGCACAGGAAGCTATGAATGTTATGAAGCATGACATTTGCTTATGTATAATTTCTAAAAACCATGATTGTTTATGAAGGCATTGTATGCTGCATAAAGCCTTTGAGAAACACTTTGTTTAAAGTGTTAATATTTATTTTTACTTGATCTAACTATATATTATAATGTGCAATTTAACACAAGGCAGTCAACACACATCAGTTACACATTATTTTTATGTAGTTCAGTACTTAGTAAGAACCACTTACATTTGAAGAAGGATAATGAACATATAGAATTGTTTTACGGCATTAAATGTATTAGTAATTCAATTAATAACCATCCAGAAAGCAACAATGCCACATAATAACCATGGAAATGCAAGTTTTTGTGCATTTTTATATCATGTGTTTGAAATTGTCTTCAAGAAATGCCAGGATCATTCATTAATTTCCTCTCGCTCATTCGCAATTTTTTTCATTAAATGTTTTCTAACTTGACAATCACATGATTTCACATTCAAATGACAGCCATTGCACTGACAACACATCAATTTCAGTGGGTTACATGGATTTACTCCTGAAACCACTTCCCAAAATGGTCAAAAGAGGGAACCATTTCACAATGAAAGTGAAGGCTCCAGAAGTGCCTGCTGCACTGCTTCCATTGGAGGCTTCTGAACAATGTATTTTCCCATACAGCAGTGTTAGCATCACTCACGCACTGGGTTATATCTGCACACCAGTCATCGTAGCCTTAACATACCAAAATGAAAGCATAGCTAATATAAACATTATTTTTTTTCAAATACATAAAGATATTATTTTCAGGTTATTGGATTTCATATTCACATTTCATGGGAATTGCATTACTTTGCGAGCTCTCTGTATAAGGAAAGGGCCGGCTCACTAGATGGCAGTCCTGCCCTGGTGTTGGGCCGTGGTCGGGGAGGCTCTGGTACCAGGGAGCCGCGGTGGTGCGCCGGCCCTCTTTTAGCCTGCAGGAGTGTTTCTATAGGGTGCCTGACTCAGCCCACAGCTGCTATCTCCATGCAGTCCCCCTCACCGGCTTTCACCTAAATCTGTCACACAGATTTGACACAGCGTCATTCTCACCGCACGCTGAAATGACATGTATATAATGTGGAATATTGTGCACATTTACGGCCCAGCTTTCCCTTGGAGCACAGAATTTATTTATTTATTTATTTATTTATTTATTTATTTGGTGTGGTGTTTATTTGAAATAGAAATGCGGTGTTTATTGTGAGTAAGTGCGTGTATGTATGTAGGATATTTAAAAATATAAGGCCATGTCCGATCACCTTTTTCAGTGTCTATAGAAGACCTGCACAGTGTACTAAATGGATTCAGTCGGAAGCATAGTGCTAATGTTGGACACATTTTAATACATTTTATTTGATTTGTGCATGCACTTTAATTGCAAATCATAATTGTGTACTACATACAGTCATGGACAAAAGTATTGGCACCCCTGCAATTCTGTCAGATAATGCTCAGTTTCTCCCAGAAATTTACAAATGTTTTGGTTTTAATATCTTTATTTGTTTGGCTTGCAATGAAAAAACACAAAAAAGAATAGACAAAAATACAAATCAGATATAATTTTACACCTAAATCAAAAAAGGGCCGGACCACTCTTCTTTTGCCAACTGCTCCAGGTCACTCAGATTTGAAGGGTGCCTTCTCCAAACTGCTTTTTTGAGACCTCTCCACAGATGTTCTATGGGATTCAGATCTGGACTCATTGCTGGCCACTTCAGAACTCTCCAGCGCTTTCCCTCAAACCATTTCTGAGTGTTTTGAAGTGTGCTTTGGGTCATTGTCCTGCTGGAAGACCCATGACCTGTGACTGAGACCCAGCTTTCTGACACTGGGCCCTACATTGCGCTCCAAAATTCTTTGGTAGTCTTCAGATTTCATGATGCCATGCACACAGTCAAGGAGTCCTGTGCCAGAGGCAGCAAAGCAACCGCAAAACATCCTGGAACCTCCACCATATTTGACTGTAGGGACTGTGTTCTTTTCTTTAAAGGCCTCATTTTGTTTTCTGTAAACATTGCGTTGATATCCTTTACCAAAAAGCTCTACTTTAGTCTCATCTGTCCACAAGACGTTCTCTCAAAAGGTTTTTGGCTTCCTCAGGTAAGTTATGGCAAACTCCATTGTGGACAGATGGTTACAGGAAGCGATTGTTCTTTTTTCTAAAGGCTGTGCTACCAAATATTAAGTTGAGGGTGCCAATACTTTTGTCTGGCCCTTTTTTGATTTAGGTGTGAAATTATATCTGATTTGTATTTTTGTCTATTCTTTTTTGTGTTTTTTCATTGCAAGCCAAACAAATAAAGATATGAAAACCAAAACATTTGTAATTGCAACAATTTTCTGGGAGAAACTGAGCATTATCTGACAGAATTGCATGTCCATGACTGTATTTGAATATGTATAAATTGATCATGTTCTAAAACATGTTATTATATTTTTGTATTGATTATGTACAAATTCAAAGCATACTGAACATTAATTTTAATATCTGCAATCACAAATTAACAGGACTGTGCATAAAAAGTGCAAGGCTTAAATCAAGCCTATCAGCTGGTACAAATGACATGTTCATTTTCTGTGTCAAGACTGATTCTGTTTGTAATCTTGTTTCTAATTACAATGCCATGCGCAAGCTCTACTTATGTATGTACGCACACATGCGCACACACACACACACACACACACAGAGTCTATGTTGTGAATTCAGCAGCGATTCCTAGTCACTGGGTTACACACACGACCACGGCATTACCATTCCCTGATTTCTCTGCAGTTAATCTGTGCCAGTTTACTACAGTCTGCAATACCACGAGGCAGGCGGGGCACTCCAAGCTCTCCTCTTTCATTTCCTGTTCAAACATGTATATATTTGAAAATACTACCAAGAATGTTATTTTTTTTTCATACAGATATGAGAAATTCAAAAGAGACCATCTTTAGTTCAGTAGTGGATTATTTCTCCCAAAATATCACCAGCATCTCCCCCTTTGAGGAAACACAAGCCTGTAACAGAGTAAAAATAACTCTAAATCACCACAGGTGAAGAAGCGCTCCGCGTTTGTATTCACCAGATCGACTGGTCAGGAAGGCGTTTGGCCTCTACAGGAAGGGGAGGAGCATGTGGTTATTGGTTTTGCCATTAGTCAAGCACATTCATCTCAGCACAGGAGCAATAAACTGCCAGCCTGTTGTTTCTCATTGACAGCTAAATTATTTCCGAAGACATTCGCCGTAACGATTGGCTAATATTTTTCCGATAAATAAAAGGTCTGTGTCCATCCAAGCTTATCTCTGCTGTCCCCGTCGGTGAGAGATGTCTCTAAACTACCGTGGTTACTGTTCCAATCACACTGAAACTTTACTCTGCAGACTGCGGGGTGACGGTTTTGCGTCTCAGACTCTGACACAGGACCTGGTGTACTCTGAGGCTCATAGTGGAACCAGCTTCCTCCATCAGTCTGCAGTCCCAGCTCAGCCCTGCGGCCAGTGAAGGGGGTTGGATTGTACTTCCGTCCCTGGTTGGTGTGGCTTTCCAAAACCCTCATTCCAAACCACACATTTAATCATGCCAACAAAGTGCTTAAACTGGCAAAATAACCACACACACTGTAATACGCATAATTGTTAGCCTCAGCCTCAGTCCACTTTTCTTTTCTTTCTTTTTTCTTCCGTCCTCATAATGTGCCCATTTGTTCCCCACTGGAGCAAGCTCCCCCAAGAACATTTAAATCTCATGCATCCCTTCCCAAATTCAAATCAGTAGAAATCAATCCCTTTGGGAATCTTTGGTACTGTGTAAAGAGAACAGCAGTTAGACCTGAAGAGGGAGCGGTTACAGGAGCCAGGCTGAATGGTCCCCTTCCGCAGGTAATGAGTCTGATTAATTCCTGACCTTTCACAACTTAGCACTGTTCTTTTTTACATATTCCTTTTTTTCTGCCTGAAGTTAATAAGGCATGTTTCCCCAGCACTGCTCTCCAAGCCCTACCACACACTCCAAACCTCCACCAGAGGAACAAATATCTCTCTCCAGTCGGCATGAAGGACCAGGGATACATTTTACCCTAATTTTGTGTTGTGTCCTTATTACAGTCAAATTATTTCATGTTTGTAAATGCAGTATTGTTTATGTATTTCTAGTTTAGTGTGTACAATTTGTTTTATTTGCGGTCCGAACATATTCTGCCACTGTATCAATATAATTTTAGATTACTGATTTATAATGATTTTATAATATATATTTGAGCAAATGGCTACTGCTGTGATTAAATCATTATTATAATGAAGATTATTATTAGTATTATTATTATCAATAGTGGCAGCAGAAGCAGTGGTGTCAACTAGTGGCAACAGTAAATGCTGTATAATATGTTGGATATAATACATAACAGGAAGCTCACCTGTTAATGGAAGATATTTCACCACAAGGGCCCCAGAAAATCAACTGCAGCAGCTGCATCACAAGCTCATTATCAGACCTTCTGCACTGCACAGGAAAAGCTGTGCTATACATAACCTGAGAGCAGAGTCATGTTTGGGGAAATATGTTTTAACTGCAAGCCATCTTCAGGCTGGCACTTGGAACAGAAACTCACCCTCTATCTGAGCTTCGACAAAGGAAAGATTTCAATTGCAAATGCTGCAATGAGGAAACAATCTAAAAAAAACTGCTTTATGGTGCTATTTTTAGTCTGATCCTGATACAGAAATTTGTTTTCAACATGGACTGTGAATTTGAATTTGTGTGTGCATTTATTTTCATACACGGTATTGCCTGGTCACTTTAAAACACAAGTTGCTATCTGTAGCAAAAATGGAGTACGGCAACAGCATCTATAATGATGCGACTACTCCATTTTTACAAGACTAACTGAACCCAATCATTCCCTTTTCATGTTCTTTGAATTGTTCCTCAAATTTTTAAAAATTATTCTGCAAGGCAATCCAATGACCGGCTGGTGACATAATCCAACAAACATGATGCCGCCTGCCCTGATTGGTGCAAATTAAAACTACAAAAGCACCCACAATACCCTCTTCCATTCTTTTCCAACAATGATGATGTCATCCGGAAATTTGACGCCCACCATAAGTGAATGCTTTCTCCAGCTATACAATTATTGTATCATAACTACAAGATAAAACATGTCTGTACATATACTGTGCATACATCAGTCTATATATGCTCTTGTCTTCTATGCCTGTATAGTGCCAGTGTTCCTCAGTCCTACAATCTATTGTTGCTTCTATGAAATGCATTTTAATATGTCTGTCAATGATGACCTTGCAAGTCTGGGTAGAAGCATCTGCCAAAAAGAATAATAAAAAATAATACAATTCCGCACTTATTGGATATTGCTGTTTCTTGGTGCACATTCACAAATAAAAATCCCAACAACATTCGAGTCCTATAAGCTTCAATGCAGAAAGTTACCCAAAATATATGATAATGACAGACAAGAATAAGGAATTTCTGAGACCAGACAGGTCTGGGAGGCGTGGACCCTGCTGTTACTTGTATTTGCAAACTTATAGTGGAAAAAGAAAGATGAAGGATAATTTGCATGCACTCACTATTTTATTTCAGAAGAGAGATGGGTATTTACATTAATTCCTGTAATTAATATGTTCATGGAAGTCCACAAAGGTTACAAAGTTGAGACCATCACATCAGATACAATGAATTAAATAGCTCATTGTTGTTCCATATTTAGACACATGTGAATCTATTTAAAAGACCTGGTTTAGCTCTCCATGTGTCTACATCCCTAACCCCATACAACATGAAACTGAAACCTCTTCTTCCCTCAATGTGTACAACAGCAGCAGACCAGAAGGTGGAAAAGGTGTTGGTTGTCTTTGGGGTTGAGGAAGAGATGACTCTCGCTCCCTTGCTTCTTCTCTTTGCATGAGGCCATCCTTTTCTTTGTCATCATGTCGGCCTTGCATATGGAATCAATATTAGAACATCAATGTATAGTTATTGATGGTGATAATCATGCGTAACATGGTGAAAACGACATGCTTTATGAACAGAACATTTATAGATGACTATACCACGACTGTCTCTACGGCGTCTAATTCTTACTTTCCCATGTACATGGCGTCAATCGATGCTTTATCTTTCAGCAATCCGCTATATTAAATCATCACATTCAATACGCGGATGCATTGTCTGCATCGCGGTCGTGTTGCGGACTCCTGGATGGAGCAGGCGACTGAAACCTGCCGAATGTCATTTTTGCCTTTGTTGTTTAATTTATCTTATTTTCAAAGTGTGGGAAGGTGGGCCTGCTGTGAGTGTCAGGCATTGA
The DNA here is from genome assembly GCF_963514075.1 of Conger conger. Taxonomy (NCBI): domain Eukaryota; kingdom Metazoa; phylum Chordata; class Actinopteri; order Anguilliformes; family Congridae; genus Conger; species Conger conger. The sequence continues at coordinate 21,190,886 of NC_083776.1, forward strand.
TGTGGCAATAGTTAGTCCCACCCCACCCACTGCTGTCTGGAGGACCTCCACCCACTCCCCTCCCCTCCCCGGCTTTCCTTCACTCCTGCTCAGGCTAAATGGAATCGTTTGGGTCAAAGCCTTTGGTGTAAAGATTTATTTGGTTTTCCCCAGAACAGAGGCCAAGTTTGAGAAGTATTAAGAGCGCAATTGGAGGCAAACATTTCTGTTTGTATCCTGGGTTTCGTTCCTGAACTGATATTGAGACACAACCCCACACAACTGTTTGTGGGGTTTGTGTGTGGAGCTAAGGATTGAGGAGAGCAATTACCTCTTTACAGGTGATCATCTTGTGGTGTTTTCCCTGCTTTTTAAATGAAATTAAATGAAATAAAATTCAAAGAGACCAAACAACAAATGCAAAAACGACACAACCAACAATGCTAGCCCATATTATGCAGAAGATGGCATGAAGGTTCATCACTGGCTAGGGCATCGTGGGGAATGACTTGATTCAGCTCAGCACACTCTCAGAGTAGAGCACGTACATATATTTGGCTCAGTCAGTGTAACTGGTCACCCTCGTGATCATTCGACTAAGGCAATCAGCAGGTCTTGCTTAGGTCCCTGGCGATGCAGTCTCTGTGAGAGAAGTGTAATGAACAGTGTTCTGCGCTGACGCAAATGGCATCAGCATTCTTGACAAAAGAGGACCACTAATTAATATGTATGCATATTTCTTGGAATTGACGTATTGAAAGAATTATGTAATTGTACATTCCGACGTGAACTAGCTTCCTTAACTACTGAGTTAAAATTTTATGAATTCAAGAAAAACATATTAAGAATATACTGATCTCGAAAAACATCATGCACATTGTACTTATAAAGAAAATATGAATGATAAAAAGCACACTCAGTCCCTCTTTGGTTTTATTGCTTTTACTGTCTAGGGCTTCAGTGCTACATTTTTGAATACTTAAAGGAAAATAATAATAATTCTACTCATATTAGTGTACATGCAGTTAAATACTGATTGCCCAATAAGGATGTGAATACCCTCAAATGAAAGCTGACAGATTGCAGTTTAACCTCAGTATTTTTTTAAAATTTACAATCCGAAGTGTAGGAGAACAGAACCAAAAAACAAAAAAACAAATTGTGTCACTGTCCCAATACTTTTGCATTTACTGTACTGTATGTGGTAATCCAATAGATAAACACAAGTTGATAGAATCTCTTTATCACTAACATTGCAGCAGAGAAATATGTGTGCTATCAAGGTCAGGATTACTACACAGTAAATACATAATCAATAATGAGGTGAAAAGTCCAGGGGTAAGAATGCACAGTAAAAGTCCTGTCATGTGTTTCCTCCACCCATGAACTCAGCCGGCTGATTTCACTAATTGGGTCTACTGTACCTCCTGGCTGAAGAATTGTGATAATTCCTAAAAACAGGGAACAGTGGAACAAAATACAGGGATGAACCTTCACTTTTGAAATTATAAGGATCTCTGTGCGTTATGAGTGGTTTTGAGATATTGAGCTTCAAACATTTATTGTATTCATACTTTTAAACAGTGATTGTGTAAAAATGTTTTGTCAAAAATGTCAGTTAGAACCTTGAGATTGTAAGGTCTCATATTTTTAGTTATCATTATGCAATACTGGGTAAAAATATGAGGCAAAGGCTATTATCAAACAGCCTCTAATAACCTTAGTGCAATGCACACTTGTGTTCAGTGGTATGTCTGAATGGTGAGTGTGAACAGGAAGAATATTCTATTTATGGCAGAACCAAATTGTGGTATAATAGCATTCAATCAACTATGCAGACTTTCAAGTTATTTTTCACAATGCTTTCAAAGAGTGATCGATTTGTCACACCAACATGTAACACATTTTATTGATTGTAGATCTTCAGGATGAATTGTCATTATGGATGAATGGTGAATGAAAGCTGAATGGCTCTTTATATTAGAATTCCCCTTAACTCATTATTTTACAGCTAACAATGTGCCGTTGTTACCCAGGTAATGTAACACATGTCAGCCTTTGAATTTGGCTGTGTGGTTTATACATTCAATAACATAAGGGAGATTACTGAGACCACTGTTGGTGCTCCCATCTACAGAATTAGACAGCAAGAACAGCATGTTTTAGACTTCTCATTAATAAGGTGACCGCACATCACAATTAGATCATTAGATACTAGGGAACTTTAAGACCGTATCTGATTTTCTCTTTAATATGATTTTAAGAAATATAATGTGAGGAAAGTCCTTTGTTATTAAGGATTATGGGTTTAAAAATGGTAACTTGTAGTATTAATATCTAACTAACATATCTCTGTGCGTTGGATTCCCTTTCCACAGGGGTACATGCAGTATTTAACAAACTTAAGGGATTTGTGCACTGGCCATTTACAGGGCTGTCTAAAATTCTGGCACATAGTTACACATCCTTCAGTATTGATCACTTATCTGTTGTTATGCAGCACAAAAGGACACATTCTGACAGATTATATAAGGTATATAGGATATAAGGTGTATTCAGGTACATTAACATGGTTTGTGTGAACCATGATTTTACTCCCCAAATCTTGTTCTTCACCTTTATGTCTTAGCTGCCTTTTAGCAGAGCATACACCCCTCCTGTATAACAGTTACTGTGAACTACCACACAGAGAAGATCACAATGTTACACACATTTCCAGGTACCCAGAACAGGCTGAACCTTTAACCAGGTTCAAGTCCAGCATAGTTTCCGTGCTATTAAACCCACTTCTCCAATTGGTGGAATGTTTGTCTTTATAGCACCTTCAGTGGTAATAATAGTATTTTGATGTCATGTGGATATTGGCATTGCTGCTGCATAAAACAGTAGTAGTAGTCAGAAGTTATGTAGTGGTGGTCAGGTGAGACTGCATCACAACCACAACACTGGTGTGATATGACTGGTGCAGTCAGCTATATAGGTCAGGCCTGGGTCAAATTTAGCCCTTTCACATTATCATTTTGGATTCAAATACTTTTCTGTGCTTGACTGATCATACCTGGTGCCATTACATATTTCACCCAGGTCCAAAATAGGTCACATATTGTATTGGAGGGCACGTGTGGCAGTTGGAAGGGGTGTGGTGGGGGCTGTAAACAGCCTCACTCCACAAGCTGCAGGAGTTAGCTGAAGGGGAATGCGCTCAGAGATGGACAGAGAGACTGCAGAAGTTGGCGCAGGCAGGGGTGCCCGCTTTGAGAGTGGAAAGCAGTTAGAGCGCGAGGCCCCCGGGACGCCTCCTCTGTCTGACAGCCGCGTACGTCCTCTCTGTGAAAGCCGTGTTTACTTGCCGAGAGTTGGACGGAGTAACTTTCTTGTTTAACTCTGCCTTATCGTGCGCATCTCCATTTACTGGAATGCACGGCTAAGCCCTGCCACCTAGGGGTGGCGTTATAGGACTCTTCTGTTGGGCTTTGTACTGTGGATGAAGAAGTCCTAATCCTCAAACAAAATCACATTCCTCCAGATCCTAAATCTACTCATTTTCTTCAAACGGCATCTCAGCTTCCCCCCCGAACAAGGGAGGATATTCAGAATTGACCCCAAACCGTGACTGAAATGTGCTACAAGTGGACTACTCTCCCTCTCGGTGGAACCCCGGGTCCGGTCTCTTAGAGGGTCTTACCGAGCCCTCATTAAACGGTAAACTTTTCTTGGGCCGGGGAGTCGTGTCAATCACGGGCAGTGTTTCCTCGCCGAGCTGAAGCAGCCTCTCCTCTCCGCCTGTTGGCGGCTGTTATCATCTTCAAAGCCATATCAAAACAGTGTTTGTTCTGCGCTTTGATTTCACCCACACGGCAGACTCAAAGAGGTACAGGTCTATTTGAGAGTGTATTTCTGCGCCTGTGAGAGACCGCGTGTTTGTCTTGCTGTGTTTGTCAGCTCTTATTTGAGATGAAGGATCCTATTAAAACTAAACACTATATCAATCGGATATTGCCTGGCATCGCTTATTCTCATATTGAAAGAATACTGTAGAGTATATTAGAAATGATTTGGTTGTGTGGCATATTTTATGAGCGTGGAGTTCTCCAGTGCTGCTGTTTAGTCTCTTCCACCACTCTAAGTGTAGCATTGTGGGGAGGACTGGAGTATCACCACGCCTGCAAACAGGAGATGCAGAATGCACATACAGTATCACAGAGCATATGTGTCTATTGTGTGGAATCCATACGCTTGGTATTAGGAGTACTGAAATTAATATTTTAATTAAAACATTTTTTTTAATGCTTTTGATGAATCTGGAGTTCATTGGCATGAAATGCTACAATATAGAAAATATATCACTTAATTTTTTTTTTTCTGGGGTACAAACATGGCCGTGTACATCGTGGTAGTATACTGTACACTTGCACTAGTGCAGGTCTGTGTATTTGGACCTTATTTGGACAGATTCTTGCTCTATATGATCTGGGTACTTTTTTGCATGGCTGTGATGTGTCAGGTTCAGGGTACAGCACTGACGTGGGTGACTCTGAGGTGTTTGTTTGGTCTTTGTGAAGGTCATCCCGAGCATTGCTGGAGGTTTTCTGGCTTCCTGAAAGATGTATGGTATTGCCAAGTCTGCCACTCTGAGGGGGAACTGGTCTGTCACTGGTTTGGGGTGGGAAGGAGGGTACATTTCTGTGGAAATTGAATCTGAAAGTATACATACTGCATACCTCAAAGCCCATCTGTCTGAGATTGTAATTATATCTTACATATCTGGCTTGTCTTTGAAATTCTAATTTCTAATTCTAAATCTCCATCCATAAATTAAATGAAAGAATACAGAAGTATTTCTGAACCCGTAACACAATATTGTGATTGTATGATGATGCTGACATTTCATAAATAAGTGTACTATACTAATACTAACCAGATGCTGTAGGAAGGTACTATAACAGTGGAATTAAAGATTAAGAGAGCAACCACAAGCAGTGTAAAATTCTGACTGAATAAAAAGCACAAATGGTCCAACAATGGGAATTCCAGGAAATTGCTAGTCGGTACACAATAATAGGTAAGGTGTTGTACTCCAGACATCTGTAGCCCAGGGCTGGATACATATGGACTTATTTGATTAGCTGTCCAATCTTGCCAATTTAGTTTTCGCTGAATTAAGTGCGCACTGCATCCTGAAGCCAAAGCCAGTCCGCACATCCATTAGCAAGAGCAAAAATAAATAAATAACCGTAGCGGTGACAAAAGGGGCTGTGCGAGTCATTTGTAAGTTTGCTGGACAAACTGCTGGATCTAACGGAGTGTGCGGCTGGGGAAATAAAAAGGTACTTTAGGTCTTATTGACCCCCCCATCTGGGCCTGCTGATGTTTGCTGTGCAGCTGAGACGCTCGTGCAGTACTGCAGGCCGGCTATGTATCTAACTGGTGCGCAAATAGCACGGGGCTTGAGCCACAGATGTTAAGTCACATTTTAATTTGAATTCGATAAACAAGCCGGCGCGGCGTTCGCGGTCCCTCTTCCACGCTGTGAAAACAAATGCAGTAAAATTCACGAGCGACAGCGTTAAAACGCCGCGCATAAGGGGACTGCAGCTGCCTCTGTTCCTTACAGAGAGTGCCATTTCCCCCCTCTGTCTTCATGCTACTCTTTTCTCAGTTAGGCCTGCATGTCTTTAAAAAAGGAGGGAAAGCAGAATTTATTTATGTTTGTGTGTGCCTGCTGAAACGTCCAAGCTGTCCAAGCTAACTGAATGCAAAATATTTTCATAATATACTAGATTAGAATAAAATATGAAGTGCCGCTAATCTCCAGATACAGCAGTAATTCAACAGTGCTTTAGCTGTTTTGTTAATATTAACAGGCAAACCATTTCTTATGTGTCAATGCACTAGCAAGATATGCAGTAGGCTAATGTTAAACGCAAGTACGTATATGTTTTCGATATCATCTGTAGTGACAGTGTTGACATTCTACATACTAACATAGATTAATTAATTAATTACACTTGACTGTGAGAAAGCATCAGCAGAAACTCCTTCTTAAACCAAGATTGAATGGCCAGGGTTCAATGAACATTTCTCCTTAAACTTGACTTGGCAAAATCAGATATTGGGCTAGTCTTTCACCAAAACTGGCCAGAAAACATATAGAAAAAATGTGTTTGCAGAACCACTTGAATTCATTTGCAAATCAAAGGACAAACATTGACTAATCTGCGCGTGGAAATCCAGTCTTGAGTTTACCCACAGAGGTCTGTAGAGGGATGGTGAACAGGAAGCTGATCCCACAGCCGCCGTGTGGCCTGGCTGACCCGTTCACACCGACGTGGGGAGACGGGGCTGGTGCTCCCCGCGCTGTCGGAGGGATTTCCTGGCCGAGCGGCTTGGCGTGTTGGCGGTAATGGGGAAAGGGCCCACTGGGGAACTCTCTACATGCACTAAAGGAAAGCCCAGCAGGGCCCCGCGCACTCAGAGCGAGAGAGACAGAGGCCAGAGAGGCTTTTCTCGGGTCCGTCTCCTCGTCTAGGGCAGCAGTAAAGTAAAGACAGAACATGTCTCACCCTTGACAGCCTGCTCAGAGCCCCCCCCCCCCCCCTCCCCTGCCTTGCATGCAGGGCTGATAATATAATACTGTTGAGATGGGTTCAAGGATGGCGTCTCCCAGGTTTGCCGCCTCGTGTCACAGATTACATTGAACTGGGGGGTCTTGACAGGTCCCAGCCTACAAGCAGGCCTTGCCGCAGTGCTGTCCCTGTCTGTCAGAGAGTCACACAGCTGGACCGAGCTCCTCGTCGAAGTGGTGGCTACACCAGGGGTCCTTACTGCAGTGAGAACCAGGTGGGGAGACTGTTAAAGGATACTGTTGGCTAATATCCTTACAAATGCAAGCGTTTGGCATCATGGTCGCCCTATTGGAACGGTCCGTTTTGCACTGAGGTTTCACTTACCTCAGGAAATTGTTCATCTAATTATACCAATTTATGCCTAGTTGGCAAAAGTAATTATCTCCCCTTAGCAGTAGGCAATAAAAATAAGAACACACACACACTCGTGCTCGCTTGCAAGCACACACGCACACAGATACATATCATTTTTTCACCATTTGACCACTTTAATATTTTTCTTGAAGCATCTTACTCTCTATCACATGACGCATTGTCAGATTGTTCTCGTGTTGAAAATTCATGTCACTGCTTTAAAGTGCCATTATATATAAGTCATCAGAATTTTTAACCAGCAAACCAAATATGTTTGCTGTGGCTGCATCAAATGACATAATTACCTATTAGGCATTTAATGAGTTCCCAGTTAATCAGTGAGGAGATGGAGAGTGAGCAATTTAATGTTTCCTGTTGACACTGAAGCCGTAAGAGTCGTTAGCTGGAGGGGTTTAACCCTTTTTGCGTAGGCATTTTAGAATGTTTTTTTTTTAATGTATTTATTTTTGTGTTCTGTCAGTGTTCTAGAACCCCATTGTTTTCAGTTTACCAGTTAAGAACATTGTAATCCCATATTTAAGACCCCAAAGGGTTAAATAGTATTATTCTCCCTACAGTTGGCAAGAAGCTCTCAGGTGAAAAGTGCATAAACCTTCTCAGAATCCTGTCCTTCGCAGACATCTCTGTTTGTCCGACGACTGGAAGTGCGAACGTACGTCCGTTCGGATACGGGGGAAGGCCGCTGAAACGGAACGCTTCTTCACCCACCGCCCGAATCGCAGCCAAAATAATGTGACACTAACAAAGTGATTCGTGAAATTAATTGATTTCCCTTCATCAGTCGTAACAGAATGAATTGTTCTGATTGCGCGTGGATGCACGACGCTGACCTCTCCCTGACACGTGAGGACTTAAAAGATATTAAACGTTAACAACATTCCAAATGTGCTTTAAATAAAGCAGTCGGTGCTGACGTTACAAAGCTCGCAGCCTCGCAAGTCCGAATCGATCATCTCCGCGCGGACGAAGGGAGGCCAAGCTGGATGGCCATATCTGCTATCGCTCGCTTTCATTTCTGACCTCATTTTATGACAGAATGTGGCTGGGAGTAAAAATACTGCAGGAAAATTCAGTCGTTTAAGATTACCACAACAAAGGCTGTGGTGATATGCACGGCCATTTAAATATAGATTTACATGTGCGTGTAGTATCATCAGGCCAGGCTGTTTGCTGATGGTGTCTCATGACGTGCATGGGCCCAACTTTGTAAGTGCGTTTTTCACTACATGCTACAAAAGTATTTGAGAGTAGCACAACCATTTCAGTCTGGTCCTCAAGATCCCGGCATGGGTGTTTGCATTAGGCACAGTAGGCCGCATCAAAACATCAAATCTGTTGATCAGTGCATGTAAGAACTCTATGATGAGCTACAGTTGCAGATCTACTTTTTTTAAGTATAATATTTTTTACCTCATTACCAAGGACTTTAAGCAGCACATGAAAATGCTACATAACTTCATTTTGGTACACTCCATGAAACTTAGCTGTGGATACATTGCTACGGTTGTCCTGTTTGATATTTACAAGTTCTACTGCAGGCTTGTTTTAATTAATTCATGTTCTCTAACAATTAGTACAGTTTCTGCTGTCGTTGTTCTTTCTTTTTTTAAACATCCGTTTTCTTTAAAGCAATACCACCCAGCAATACACACAGCACCACCAAACCAAGATGTTCCTCGTATTTTCTCTTGTAATAATTTGCTGTCCAGTGCGTGTATATCTGTGTATACCCAATTTTCACCCTTTCATGGAGCGACCCCCACTCAACAGAACACACTGTATCAGACCTCAGTGCAGACCCATGCCTTTCCATTTCTGCCCTACTTGCTGTCGGCAAACCCGCACAGACCGGAGCTGGAGGAAGACCACTCGTATGCAGCTGCGTGCAGTCCATTGGCTTGACCTCCACCCATTGTACGGGCAACGCCCCACAGAGAAGCTGGTGATGAGAGGGACCGGCTCCTGTTGAGCTCACTCACACTGCACGGTGACATCATCACGTGCTCACATTCGCATCACGCATAAATTAGCTGCGAATTGTGCAAATTCTGAGCGATTCCCAAACTGAGGTTATGAGATCCGCCGGAGACAAGGCGGATGCATGCTTCCCCATATTGAATAAGGCTTTATGAGTTCAGCTCCGAATCTCCCCGTTATCTGCCACTTCTTCAATTGCTGTTTGATTTGGAAATGAAGGCGACGGAATCTGGAAAAGGCATCACAAAACCAATAAATTAATCTAATTTCCCGGGTCATCCGAACACTGAAGACGATCCTCTGTAATTATAAATGTTCAAAATCCCACGTATGCGATCAAACGCTCAAACAAACAATGGCGTCGCGGAAATGGGGTTAATTTTACCTGAATATTAAAGACCCGGATTAAAAAAGACTGTCTGGTGTTGAGTGGTGACAGCCATACGTCATATCTGGATTGTGTCTCCTACTTAAGAGTGTGGCAGTGAAGGGCCCATAAATGACTGACTCCATGGGAGCATCTGCCACAATGTGTAAGGGGAGGCTCGGTACAAAAGGGGGGAGATAATGTGCTCACTCACTAATGGGCGCCCAACGAGGCGCAGGCTCATTTTTCACATCATGTCATCTGTAAGGTTTGAATAAAAGTAATGGTCACAGGGAGCCATTATGGCTCTTGCCTTCCTCGCTCTTATTTGTGTTGACTTGTACAGTAGGAAAAGATGACAGTCTGGGGGCCCGTGGATCAGTCAGGGCGGTGATACGCGCTGCATTACACCGCCGGTGACAGGTCCCCGTTCTCCCGGGCTGCCGTCAGAGGGGAACGCGCCCGCTCCGTCATATCAAACGCTGTAACCTGACAGTCTAAAGGACCTGGCAGGGGGCACATCACAAACTCTGTCTTTTGTAATTTTCTGATGGAGGTAGAAAGAGGAAAAAAATAACGGGTTTCTCAGGCTGCAAACATTTGTGTCCGTCAAAGCCGGGTGAATATTTTAGGATAAATGGAAGGGTACGCTGTACAGCGGCAACAGGGGGCTGTGGTAGCTATACAGTGCATCATCTGCCATTTTTATTAATGAGCAAATAAGTTTTATTTCCCGCCTACATTAAAGCAACATGTTAAATGCATTAAATATTAAAGGTTTCAGCCTTGCATGCCTTTAGGGTTCAAATACAATGTCAGAACACACGCTGAGCTTCATCTGATTGCATTAGTCTCATGTTTGCTTTAGAATTTCTGTGTGATATTAAATATGAATCTGCATGTGTAGCTGTCGGGTCCCATACATAATTACACATCCAGCCTCGTTTCTGCAGTGACTTTGCATGATGTGTGAAATATAGGGGATAGCTCGGCAGTTTCTCAAAGAATGAGGAATGGAGTGGTCCCGGAGTATTCCATGTCATTTCATTCAGTCAGACTTTCATTCAGTCTAGACTTGAGTTGATACACTTGCTTAGGGAACCATTTTGTGTCTACTGGACCAGTAGGGGGCACTCTGGATCAAATGTAGGACTTGTGTTCCCATTACAGTAATGGAGACACTGCACGGCTGGAGATCTATTGGATGAGATGTTAAATGGGGGTTCCTTGGCTCTTAACACAGATATTAGGAGATCAGCGATTCTCTGTTTTCTCAGTCCCTCAATGTTACCTTCCCAATATTCATAATCGCCACAAATTCCTCCCTCCCCATCCAGGTGTGTGCTACAGTGGAGATTGGTAATACGGAGTCAATCTGCAATTGCAATTTTTTTTCCAATCTTTGAAAAGTTCTGCTGTATTTGAATAAGTATTACTTTTAGTCTCATGATGTAGTCTGAGTCTGAACCAAAAGTGCCATAGCTCCATTTTGTCATTTCACAGAGTAATCATGTTGGCGATTAAAGTGAAGGAACACATGCAGACATTTGTAGGCATGGGTGCCATATTGGTGTTTCTCTAATGGCAGGGACTTGATTGCTCAACGTTTCGAAATACACCAAGTACCTCCATTAAAATAGCATTTGAGAAATACTCAAAAAACGTTATGGTGCATACTCATTTATGGCCACTTTACCTTTAGAAGTGTGAGAATGAAAAGAGCACAAAAATAAAAAAATGTCCCCCTTTTACCATTGTGTGCTGAATGCACACAGAGATGCAATGCAGTGACCTGAAATAGACTGTAGTGAGGACTATTAATTGCTCAGCATGCTCAATGGAGTTCCTAGCCAGCTCTGTCTGTATAGTGTCCTGCCCTGTCTGAGAAAAAAGCGTTTGTCAATTTTATATTTATTGTATTTTTGTAAATGTATCAAACTCAAACTGGATAAGCCTAGGACACACATGCACACATACAGTATGTGTGTACACACACACACACACACACACACAAAGAATGTATTTGAATGAATCCATCACATCTGGTACAACAACTGTGGGCAAATAGTTATCCAACAGTGTCCATTAATCATTTACACAATCCATTTTTTTTTAAACTCCAGATATCAGGTGTACTCACACACAATGGTGGGAGGCAGTGAAGTGAAGTTTTTTTATTTATTTTTTTTTATCATGCATTTGTTTTCTTTTTCAATATTGTCTCTGTCAAGTACTGTATGACATCTTAATCGTATGTATAAAAGAGAAAAACTTGACTCTCCTGTAAACCGAAAATTATATAACACACATGTTTTCATGCTTTGCCAATTACTTTCAAAATAAGGACTTTTTGTGTCAGCCCCTATAAAAATGAGACGAAGGATGAGAAAACAAGCGATTTCCTTATTAGGTTCACGAGTCAAAGACCTCCTCCAGGAACCGGCAGCTCCAAGAGCCCAGAAGATTAAGACATATATTGGATTCATGATGGAGGGCACAAAGTTCATTTTCAAAATAAAACAGAATATTATTCATATTCCTTTTAAAATTCAGATTGCCAGCTGACCTGTGACTCGCCAGCAGTGTATTACATTTTCAATGAGCTGCCTGTCTGCCTCTGGTCGACAAGATCCTGCTTCCTGTTTTTCTTTCCATTTCGCCGTTTTTATTCATAAACTGTAATGGATTTACAATATTAATTCTTAAACTTATTAAATAAAATCTAGATCAAAAGCAGAAATTTCCTTTATGTGCTTGATTCTTAATGTTATTTTCAACTTGTTGGTTTTTATGGTATTGCTATTTGCAGATATTTTTTGTTTGATGTTATGTATTTGTTTGTAGTTTGCTATGGGCAGGCTTATATTTAAGACAGAATGGAATAATGTGTGAGTTAAACCAGATTTGTACAGATCATATCTGTCAGAATGTTGTTTTAGGAAAGGCACATGAATGCGCATAGATCTGCTTATTTTCATATATATTAAAACCACCACCTACTGTGGCATATGAAATAATGCAAACTGCTAAGGCAAAGGATTTCTGTTAGAACTTCTGCCTGGCTTTGATTCACATTCTCTTCGCAGTTCTGTGACCCTCATAAAAGAGGCCATCTTATGCACACGCCGATTCCTGCAAAGTTCTTCAGCTACCTAGGGAAAATCAAAACAATATTGTTAAAATGATATTTATTTGCAACAAATAAAAATATGATGACTGTAGTAAACATTTTGAAAAGAAACTGGATTGGATAACATCTGTGCATATTCTAAACGGTTTTCCACCTAAAATACATCTGAATAGCATGTTTACAGTATGTTAGATCGTCCATTTCTCATTAATAAATATAATGAGACTGTGTGTAAGAACGTATAAACAATGGCATGTCGTTTCAAATGTAAATGTGACTTAGAAATTTAGTACAATTCTTCTTTGCCTTGATGTTATGGTAAAAGACCATGTCAAGGTAAATGATACACTGACAACTCTGAAACAGTAAAGACTATAGGGTGTGCTACACACACCGTACCGTATAATAAAGCCACAAGTTCCTGACTCTGAGCTAATTCACCATTCTCTCACCAGCAGCCCAGTCTCATCACTCCCAACAAAAACCCCATCCTTAATTGGTCTGTGCTTCTCCAACATGTTTTTAATGAAAAAGCACCACATAATTCTTAGTTTGTTGGCTGGCAGAGCCCAATTTACAAAAGTGGAGGTTGGTGATAAGCAGAGACAGTCCGTCTGCCCAGCGCCCAGTGCAATGAATCACCGCGTGCCAGGGTTGAGCAGAATATAATTGAGTCCAACATCTCAGAGCACTTTCACCATAATTAATGATAATCTGTAACAGAGGAATCTCAGATTCCAGTTCACAGAACTGTTTAATTAGGCCCAGTAATGAAAGCTGGAGCACTACAAGAATATGGCCGGTCTCATGATTAATGATTTGTGCTAGTGAACACAAAAGTGCTGCACTGTTAACTCCAACGGATGCTCTGCATCTCACTGGCATTTACAGAACACTGAAACAAATGCAGGTTGTTTTTCTTGTTTTTTCCATATTAGACATCAGACTATTTTAAATTGTATTATATATATATATATATATATATATATATATATATATATATATATATACAGTAGGCTCCATAATTATTGGCACCCTTGATAAATATGTGCAAAATACTGTTAAAAAAGAGAGAAAGCAGTAGTTATTGGTTCAAGCATGTGGGAAGCACTGTGCTTTATTAATGATGCAATGTAATAAACCTTATTGTCTTATATAAAAAAAAAAATTAAGTATTTCCCCAAAATAGAGATTCTGTCATTATTAGCACCCCTGGTTTAATATTTTGTGCAAACCCCCCTAGCAAACATGACAGCTATGAGTCTTTCTATAATTTTTTTGACCATTCCTCCATGCAGAACTGTGAGAATCATTGATATCCTTGGATTTGCTCCTATGGACCCCCCTCAGTTTAGACCATAGGTTTTTGATGGGATTGAATTCTGGAGACTGAGATGGCCATTGCAGAACAACAATGTTCTATGCTCTCAACCATTTCTGTGTGGATTTTGATGTATTTTTGGAGTCATTTTCCTGCTGGACAGAGGAATTGATCAAGTCTCAGCTGCCCTGCAGATTTTCTGCTAATATTTCCTGGTGTCTTGTAGAATTCATTATGCAATCGATCTGAAATAGTGCCCCTGGACGACTGGCAGTGAAACATCTCCAAAAAATCAATGACCCACCTTGGACATTAAGTATGAGGTGCTTCTCCTTGTGTGCATTCCCCTCTTTTGTCACCAAACATGTTGGTGTATATCGCTAAAATATAAAATTTTGGTCTCATAGCATAGGACCATAGCACTTGCTTCCAGTCATAATTCCAATGACGTTTGGCAAACTGAAGATGTTTTGTTTAGTGTGCTCAGTTGTCTGAAATTGTCAGTTCGTGCCAGCCGTCCAAAGAGTTTATTGGTATGGAGTTGCCATCTTATGGTTCTGTTTGAGAGTTGTTGGCCCCAAGATGCAACCAATTCTTAAAGGAGTAACATGGTGGTTGAATGTGACACTAAATGAAATGTGTATATATATTTTCCATTATTCAGTCATTCAAATGTATTTTTAAATGTATTTTTCAAAGCCCACATTTCCCACTATAAAATTTCACCCAAACTGTCTGGGCATGGTAATGAGAATAATCAATCGGCTATGATTGACAGATTGTGCTCCCACTTTCTACACGTTGTTTATTACCATAGCTACCTCCATGATAGCTAAGATAAAGATGCTGATTATCCAATAATAATCTTTGCTAGCTAGCTAGCAAAACCTAGGTCCTACCTAGGTCAATGAATATAACCAGAAATAACCTAATAGTCCTTAAAAGCCAGTCTAATTTAAGAGAATCTAATGTTCACCAAATATATACATTGTCTTGCCTGTGGCTAACTATGGGTCACAAGTTATTGTGGAGCGATAAGGGGAGTGGTTATCCTCATGTGACGCAATACGAGGAGAACATTCTCAACCGGTTGAAAATAGGACAATAAATGTAAAACGCTTACTTCTCCAAAACTAAAGAACGGATATATTTTATATGTTAGTGTTTCTTCAATGCCCTCTTGAACAAATTACATTTAAAAAGCAGTTATTTGGCTTTTCCCATACTGATGGATGACAAAGGTTAGTTATACTCCAGTGAAACAGAAAGTGATAGAATAATGCACAGTTCCCTTTAGTCTGAGATTAACTAAATTACTGTAAGTAAAACAATTTAACGTTTCTTTATTTTAAAGCAACAACGTTTTTCAGAGCCAAGAACTGTGCTTTCTGTGATTTTTGGACGATAAATCAACCGTAATATAGCCTACAGTGTTATTTCTTTATTTATTTAACACACTTTAACAACTGCCAATGTGCCGGGAACAAAATGACCACCCTCGTCTGTCGCAGTCGGTTTTCTGACAGCCCCTGTCAGCGAGGTTGATGCTCAGCGCTCCTTCCCGCGTTAGTCACTTTCAGTGACAAGGTGCTCCATCAGAGATCAAGCCTCATAATGCACTTGCACAAAACAAACTTTAAATACATAAAAAGGGTAATTTCTAACAATGTTCTGTAAAATTAAAGGCAAGGCAGCGTCTCTTTCCATGAAGGACCAAATGAAGCAATTATATGCACCAGCCTTTCAATGGACTTTATTCATAGGCTATTTCTTTCTTGCACCTGGTTACTGCTTTACTGGTGCTTTTTTTAAACTTCAGGCACTTGTTACTGTTGCTACTTTTGCACGTTATTTCAATTATTTCCATTCTGCTATGCTTGAGCTCGATTAAGTTAATAAATACACACTTTTTCGCTCTGTGATCTCTTCCCGTTTTCCCCCCAAGAAAATTCTTCTAAGTAACTAATTAGCTACAGTTAATTATCTGACTTTACAGTGCCTGGGTTCAATTAACATCCATCCTTTACTTCGAAAAAATCTAAAAGAAAAATGTTGATTTGAATTCAGACCATACCTGTAGCAAGTGAAAGCATAGCTAGCTCGCTCACTGATGTAACTAGTGTTGTCACATGCTCACCCACTTTGACATACTCTACCAACTTGAGTAGATATCATGTAATCTCATAAATAGAATGAATAATTCAATATACAAAATAATCCAACAATAGTTGCCATGGGAGTGAAAATGGAAGGCAACCTTGCCGTGTCATGCTGAAAAAAGTACTTGCCAGTGTGCTGTACCATTCACTCAAGTCATAAAATCCACTTAATGAATGAGGCCTATAACCTGCAAGTCCACATCGCACAACTAAATGAAATGCTCCATCTCCTCTTCCTGCCTTCCAGGCAAACGCATTGTGTTTATTTCTTAGAAAAGCTGCAGGAGCTAGTAAAACACTGAGATTCAATTTAACTGAGGCAAGCAATGCATTTCAGAGGATACTTACACTACCTTAAGTAAGTCTCACTGAAAGTACACAGAGTGATACAGGAGACCAAACGATGGCTCTCTCTGAATCATGCTTCACAAATAGCAATATGGGAACAATGACAATGAAAGAATTTAGCAGGGAAAGAAACATATTTCAACTGTAGAAAGTGTATGTTTGGAAGATAATGGAGAATTCCCAGCCAGGGTCTAGTTTCAATGGCACGTTTCAATAACTGGGTTAGCCTGTTCACCAACCAAGGAGCATGATGGGCAAGTAAGCTTACCGGTTATATTTAAATTAAATTTGTTGTTTTTGCAAACAAACTGCAAAATATTTCTGGCCTTAGAACAAGATGGATGTCAACTGAGCCTTATACAACACAATAGCTCCATGAATAAACTTCAATACAAAAATAGCGCTATATATTACGAATACAGTTTGACTTCTAGAGACGTGACAGGCAGAAAATAAATGTTCTGAAGTGAAACAAAAGGAAATAAGACAATTCATTGGGAGAAAAGGGTATGGGAAAGACTACAACCTCTCATAAATCTATGACCAAAAAAATCTGTTTGCTGACATGTAAGAAAAAAAAAAGTGATCATGTGACAGAAGCGGCTGTTGCCAAACACAGAGCCTAAATCTTGTTCAGTTCTTTAATTCTCTACTTTCTGACCTGGATCTCACCGTCGCTGCACATGAAAGAAATTGCGAAAGCCTCTCAGTCACAGCGGCGCAGCTTCCTCCAGCACGACGGCATTTGTCATTGCCAAAACAGCGGCGTTTAATTAAGTGTTGTGAGCAGCCTAGTGAGAAACACACTTTAAATTAAACCTCTGAACATGCTGCTATTGGTTCTTTACCTTCTCTACAATCAGCAGGGTGTTCGGCATAAATTCTATCTCTTGAGGGGAAAGGGCTGTGCGCGGTACCTCCAGCGATTCATAAGCAGCCCTGTTCTCCCTGAACAATATCTTATTAGACGACATTTCATCAGTCCTCACTTATAAACAAAGCCGGAGGAATGTGATAATTAATGTCCCTCTCAACTAAACATTTTTATTTTATCCTGATGTATCAACGGTGTTTTTTCTTATTCTTTTTTTTTTCTTTTTTTCTTTTTTTTCTTTTTTTAAGCAGCATAGTTTTTAGGTTTTAAAATAATTACATGGCAGATTATCATCTGATGTTTAAAGCCGTTGTCGGTGCAAAAGAGTGAACTGTTCCAACATTTAGGTGGTAATGGATTTTTTTTTCTTTCAAGTTGGTAAGCATTATAATTCCGTAATGCATTTGTAATTGCATCCTTGAAAAGACGATGAAATTATTCAGGGCAGTAAGGGTTAAGTGCAGTTGAAGTCAGTTATACATGATAAAATTATAAAATACAAAAGGGAAATTGAAAGGTAACATGTGTTCATAATTTGGTCTTCATGGGATCAGGAATGTTTAAAATGTTTTTTTTAACGGTATCTGCCCTGCAAATGCAAGAGTTATGCAGGTTATTAATTATTCCTGAAGGATGTACTACCTCACATCTATTATTCTGGTTTGAAGTTTTCTATCTTTTTTAATGCATCTAAGAATTAAACTTTGAAACTTTGAGCATGTACTGTATGTATAGTATTTCTGTCTTGCTCATGTTGTGGTTTCTTAATATAAATAGTGAATTCTGTTTCAGTTCTCTCAAACATTCTTCATGCGGACTGCATGCTGCTACGCTCCCATTGAACTCTGCTGCAGATTCCATTATATGCATGAGTCATCAGACCACCAGCAGCTGGTCATGTGCTTTACTACCAAAGATAAAAAAGGCACAATTTTCATTTAGCTTCCATTCTATTGCAGGAAACAGCTCATGTCGTAGAAGCGCTAGAGAGAATACAATCTGGCTTGGAGTAACAATCTGTAGCCTTGACTCATTAGCTTCAATGAGCATACATTTCGTAATATAAGTGCCCACTGTCCTGCCTCTGCAATCTCAAAGTATTCAAACTTTGACTTCTGTCGCTATTGGTTGGAAGAGATGACAAGTAATATGCTATGCATTCACTACAAACAGAAACCATATTTCTTCTCCAGCATGCTTAGTTAACGGTCTCTATTATATGGTATCATGTAGGATGTTGTACATTATATAGGATAGTGTGTGGGTGTATGTGTGTGGTAGGTGGTGGGTGTGTATACAGCACGCACACACACACTCACACTTTATAATGGCAGCACAAAAGAAGAAAACCATCTGAAATCCTCGCTATCCCTCTATGTCACGAGCAGTGATGCAAACGCCTGGCCCGATCAGGCAACCCACTTGAACTTTAAGCAAAGTTAGAGGTACATTTTTCTACCCGTCAGCTGACATATTTTCACCCCTCTCTTTCCCCCTTTTCCTCTGCCTTCATTCGAGCGATCCGACAGCTGTTACAAGGCCTGTGATTATTAACCAGACCAGAGAGCCCAGAGCTGGCTGCGGCAGCCGCGCAGCGTAATCCTGAGCGACGCGCTAACAGCGCAGGGTTATCTATTCACCAGCTGACTGAGCGGGGCTCTCATGCACTCTGCAGCAGGGCTGTAAGGAGCGCTGACAATCGGAGCACTTCAAAACAACCAGGAGGAACCTCTGACATGTGCTTCACGGTGGCAAGTCATCTATACAAACCAATTCCAAGTGTAAAATTGCGTGGCGCTCCGGTGCCGCGGTTATGAAAGGAACCGTATTCATTCAGAGCCAGAAAAGCATTAGGCCCGTTTCCTGTTTCTCTTTTTTTTCTTCTTTTGCTTTGTGAGTTCCTCGGTTTAAGACTAGTGGTACAGCTAATTAGTACTTCTGAGCAATTACTGCACAATGACAGGAGGGGAATTAGATTGTTGTTGATGGAAAGAGCAAAAATGTGTGTGTGAGACACTCAGTGGCCACTTTATTAGGTACAAAATGCTTGCTAATGCAAATAAGCTTATCCAACAAACTGTGAATCATGTGGCTGCAAATAAATACGGAAAGCATTCAGATGTGGTGAACAGGTTTAGTTGTTGTTTGACTAAACATTGTGGGCAAGATGCATGATCTAAAAGACTTTGACCATGGTATAATTGTTGCTGCCTGACGAGGTAGATTCAGCATCTCAGAAGCTACTGCTCTCCTGGGATTTTCATTACATTACATATTACTTCAGCTTACAGACAATGGCACAATGAACAAAAATGTATATCCAGTGAGTAGCAATTATGTACGTGAAAAAAGCTTTTTAATGAGAGTTGTCAGAAAAGAATGGGCAGACTCGTTCAAGCTACAGAGAACTACAGAGAAGAGGTCACAAATGCTCTCTGTTTACATCATTCGTACGCAGAAGGGCATCTCTGAAAGCACGACACGCCGGACCTTGAACCACATGGGCTGCAGCAGCAGAAACCATGCCAGGCTCCACTCCTCTCCGCTACAAACAGGAAGATGGGCTACAGTGGGCACATGATCCCCAAAACTGGACAATTGAAGTTTGAAAATACGTTGCCTGATCTGTCAAATCTGCCTGAAACGCAGAATGTAGGGTCAGACTTCGGTTTAAACAGCATGAATCCACAGATCCATCCTGTCTTGTGTCAATGATGCCGAGATCGATGGGACCATCCTGCATTATATATATGGTGCAGGCTGCTGGAGGTGGTGTAATGGTGTGAGGAATGTTTTCGTTACACGCATTAGGCCCCTTAATAACAATTGAACATCATTTGAATGCCACACCATACAGTACCTATGTATTGTTGCTGACCATCTCCATCAACCATTTTTCAAATGGATGCTTCCAGCAAAACAATGTGCAAATCACAAAGCATCATCTCAAGCTGGTTCCATGAACATGAGAATCATTTCAGTTTACTCCAATGTTCTGCACAGGTCACATATCTTAATCCAATCGAGCCCCTTTGGGATGAGGTGGACTGGCAGGTTTACAGCATGAAAGTGTGGCAGAAAAATCAGCAGGAACTGTGTGCCGTTATGAAGACAGCATCTCCCACGATCTCAAAATCAGCCTCCAACCCTGGTCCTGGAGAGCTACTGGGTCTGCTGGTTTTTGTTTTCACCTTAAAATCAGCACCCTGTTGAGACCCAGGTAACTCAGGTGAGGTGAGTTAACTGTGTAATGGACTGCTCTAATTGATTGAAAACCAGCAGACCCAGTAGCTCTCCAGAATCAGGGTTGGAGACCACTGTTTCCAGCACCTTTGAGTCCATGCCATGAAACATCCAGGCTGTTCTGGAGACAAGAGGGGCTCATGTCCGGTTCAAGATAAAAAATATTTGATATTTGTAATAAATATGAATTTGTAATAATACTGCACCACTCTCACAATGTATGTCAAATACAATTGATGATTCACATTCACCCATTAACACACACACACACACTCACACACCAACGGCGATTGGCTGTTATGCAAGGCACCAACCAGCTCGTCAAGAGCAATTGGGGGTTCGGTGTCTTGCTCAGAGACACTTCAACACACCCATGGCGGGATCGAAACGGCAACCCTCAGACCGCCAGACGACTGCTCTTACCTCCTGAGCTAATGTCGCCCCTGAGCAATATTTACTATGTTTTCTGGGAGAAGTACTATAAAGAGCTGCACATTCCTCAGCTCTGTACAAAGCTGCCTTCCAACGAGCGATGTTTTGACCCATGAGGGGCAGTGTGGTTTCTCTGTTCATTGATCATTTGGGATTCCTGTTCTGTTCCGTTCCCTCCCTCTAATGCCCAGTGATAGATTATCATTCCCACACCACCAGTTAATGTACACTGTAAGCTCTGTATTAGATACCTTAATTGATTTATTGATGTTAATTCATGTGTTTAAAAAATTAATCACAAAATTAATTTACTGTTTTCATAAGCTATTGTGTGATTAACTAATGATATGAATTAATCAACTTTAATAAGAATTCAAACACTATTGTTTGGCTAATTTGTCACTTTGTTGAAGAAAGAATAAATGAAGGTCTTTAAATTACAATGTATGAGCTTACAGTTTACAGTGTTAAATTTCATAGTTATTCTGTCTGTTAATGTGACTCTTTGTGGAGAATTACACTATGGTTTCCTGGGGTAACTATCAAACAGATTAAACATAAGGCCATTGTCAGTTAATGCCATCTCTACAATAGATGTGTGCACGTAGTATTGAACATACTGTATTATAACATCAGTTTAAAAAGTACACTAGACAAAATAATGACATGTTAAATATAATGGATAACCTCTGTAAAGGTAAATGCTGTTGCATCCTCCCACAGTTTCATAACATTGATACTGTGCAGTGGTACTATTTTTGATGAAACCTTTTTGCAAGGTGGTGTGGCTAAAAACAATTGTCATATCCAATAGCATTCTGACCTGAAACTGTTGCCCGCCTACCCATCCCGAAGTAGTGAATGCCCAACATGGTGAAACGATAGACCTTCAAACATGCCTTTCTATACAGCCGCAAAAAAGAAACACTTCAGCCAAATTTTGACAACTTCCCGAGGTCCTGGCAAATAAGCAGTTGTCATGTACCCCAGAGATCCTGTTAAACATTTCATTAGCAGGCATCACATGCCTTTAAAGTGTTCATTCATCCATTCAAGGTAAAAAAAAAAAAAAAAAATGGCTGAAAAAAAAAATCCTGCCAAGTTATAAACTAGTTGTCTATAGTCATGACAATATAAATTATTTAAAAAGGGCATATTCACTGTGGCCATGGGGCCATCAATCATAAGAGATGGCAATGACAAAAAGGGCTGCTGTGGCCCTCCTATCAGCTCCGAGAAGAATTCAATCTGCCTGGTAGCTGTGAAGAGGCAGGCTGACCCTATGTCACTCATATTGTCTGTCTCCGCAGCCTTTGAACACGGAAGCAGGCTCCTCTCAACCAGAGGGTGAGCGGATAAATAAATCCTCAGTTTACCAGAGGCCCTCCTTCCTCCTGCACTCTTCAATTTGTCTAACAATAAAAGGGGGACAGAACGGCTGAAATCTCCCAAAGAATGGATGCATTTTTTATAGAAGGCGTGAATTGAGTGGCGATGGGCACTATTTTTATTTATAGATGGAGTGGGGAGACTCCCGGGAAAGAGACCCCAGGAATGACTTCGTTCAAATGAACTGACACACCAGGTGCCCTTTCTGCCACATACAAGCGCTCTCCCCTGCAGTTTCTCTTCTATGCTATTTTGTGCTTTTGAGCAATCATGGTAAACAATAATAATTGACAAATAAATAAAACATGAGCGCAAAACTATTATGAATACACTTGTGCTTCCTCATACACACAATGACAAACACATTATTTTAATATTCTGCTTGTCGTAAAAGATGCAGCGTATTTGTAATTGCGCAGTGAAACTGTGATTCTCTTATATTCAGATAGCATTAGCAGCCAGCTGCCAAAATATCTGGTGTCTGGAGAGTTTTGTGCTTAGAGCATTCTTAAGAACAACCGCTTTATGCCAACAGTGGTATAAACCATACTAACCCATTTACACAGTCACAATCCATGGAAATGCCTGCCCTTTGACATCTATGAATAACAGTGACAAAAGGACCCTCTTCATTATGAGCGTTTATATACTCTAAAATGTACCCTTGAAAGGAATGAAAGAATTATAAATAATTCGGATGGAAATCAGTAAAGCATTCTTTTAATAATATGAGTGTGGCAGAGGAGACTTTGAGTTTCAGCTTAGAAACCCAAGGATAAAAATACAACTTTGATTAATAATTGATGAAATAAATCCTTGGTAGATCAAAGACAGGAAGAGGAGTATCTCCTGTGGTTGATGAAGCAGCCAAATGGCACTTTGTTGTTTTAAATAGTCCCCAGATCTTTACACAACGTCTGAGGGTAGCAAGAAATGGGGCTAATAAAGTGGCGGTCATCTTATAATTAAACAGGACACACGGAGAGCCGAGTGGAAGCATCAGTCTGGTAATTGCTATATGATGGCTTCCCTCTCCGTTCCATTTACTCTTTCAGAAATTTATGGTTAATCTCTCCTTGGTTTATGAATGAGACGTTTAATCATAACGCACATTAAGGTGGGCTTATGTGCTGATGTAGAAGGCAGGGGTGTGCTGTCCAGAACTATATGTCTGTGCACTTCACAAAAATGATAATACATCTGTAGTTATGATATGAGGTTAGTCTCACAATTAAATGTGATCTGACCAAAGCACTGTAAATGCAGACCTGCATTTTCAAATGTTTGGTAGCATCACATAGGGTACTATTATATCGTAGTTTGAGGTTCTTTCTATTCCCTATAAATATGAATATACTGTGGCCCAACCTAAAGTCAGAATGTTGGATTTAAAAATAGAGAACTATGAAAAAAAGGCTTTACTTTCTAGCGTGATAATCTATTATCCCCTTGCCAAGATTCATTTTCCAGCACATTCCGGACTTTATAATTAATATCTGAAAGCCATGCGGAGCCTGTAAACTTCATCCACGGCGAACAGCTAATTAAAAGCCCTATCTGTGTTCAACTGCACACAACACAGTCTCGCATTAGTGTCCACTGGAGTTAAATAATTAGCTTTGGACAATAAAACAGTGGATGTTTGTACACCTAAGGCAGCCGAGGCAAAATAAGCTCCTGTGTCTAATGGAGGTCTTCTTTGGGTTAACAGACCTGCGTCTGTGCGGCTGACACTATCGGGGTCTATAATGACTCGTGTCAGCCCCCTGCTGGTTGGGAGGTAGATCTGTGTGTGTTGTGGTGGGGCTGACTGGCCCTTAGCTGGACATCAGCCGCGGAGGATAACTGTATGTGATGGCTCCTGCCGCCCGCAGTCCCCTGCCGTCCAGCGTCTAAACAACATGTCAGGACTCAGCAGTGAGATCAGATGAAACTCCAGAATCGGGAACACAAGTGGGTTTGCACACAAACAATCTTTCACGGGCCTCCTGAAACTGTTGACTTGATAGAATTATGACGAAGAGCTAAGCTTGGCAAGCTTTTATAGCATCCTGAACAAATATAAAACATACCACACTTAGAAGTTCATATCTAAAAGACATCTTCCCAACATTACATTTTCACTTGTAATTTGTCATTTATTTGGGAGAAATTCAGATTGAGGACAAGCTTCTCAAAAAGCAATACACTTGTGAAGGCGGGGAGGCACAGGTCAATGGGTCAGTACACATCTAGACCACTCTTGCTCCTCTTCAAACAGTGTGGCCAACCACAGTCTGCCAAACCAACGGATCATTGCTGGTACAGTACATCTCAAGCTCTATATCACAGTGTTACCTCTGTGAAACAAAAAAAAACCCCACTGGCGTTATTGAGGAGAAGCAACAAAAGCAGCAGAGGGCTACAGAGCGAATACACTGACAAGGCGTGTTGTGTTGACGTGTTTCCGAACACAACATTAATGGCAAACGGAGGAGGAGGAGGAAGAGGAGGGAAAAGGCCAGTGTTCTAACTATAGTCCGCAGACCGATCCACCCCCCGCTACGCGCTTTCTACCTTCCAGAGGGGCTGTGAGTGACAGGCTCTGTCTGCGGTGTTGACCTCTCTCCGGCACCTCCCTCACCGGGGGATCCCTGGCTACCGGGCCTCCAGGGACGTGCCCCTGCTGTGTAGGCCGAGCTCGTGCTTCTCCTCCCCTGGCTGACCTCTGACACGTTGAGCCGGGGCCTAAGTTGAATAAAGAGACGATGGCCGGGACTCATCCTAAATGAAGCACCGGCTATAATTGATGTGGCACAGACGTCAGCATCAATCTACGGCCCCTGCGCTCAGCCTGCCCGGTAAGCCTCTCCTACAGATAGCGTGGAAATCACCATACATACTCTGAAAACTCTAACAAGTCAATTAGCTCTATCTTATCGCTTCTGTTTTTTTTTTTTTTTGTGTGGAATGACCTCCAGCAGACTCCAAACACATGTCGTTATCTTCCCTGCCACATCAGGGCATTTCCTTGTGTGGTCATAATGCCCTAGATTCAAGTACATCTTCCAGTGGAGAACTGCGGAAAAACGCACTGATACAGACCATTACATACAGTATGAAAATGGGAGTTAAATCCTGTATGTTATGTTGCCTTCCTTTATGTGTCTCAGGATTCACAGTGTGTGATGTTTTTTTGCTGTAACTGTACCTCATCAGTACATACAGTATAGTACTGTCGAGTGCTAATGCAGGCAAAGTGTGAAAGTGTGTGGCGTATATGTTCCTGAAACCTGACCTTGATTTGACCCTTAATTTAATTCATTTTGTCAGTGTTTTTTAGCCAGTATATTTTTACATATGCCAGTATATTTACATGTTTATTTTAAACTTGGATAACCGCTTTATTTACTTTTATTTATTTATTTACACTGCATTTGATCATTTTATTTTTTCTCAGTAGTTTTGTAGGAATGGGACACCATCAGCCACCAGGCTTCATACAGCTGAACACACTGGCTCTGCACTGGTGGAATCTGGTGACCACCCCCAGTCTGTCTGAAGTCACGCATTAAACGGACATGCTGAAAGGCTTACTAAAGTCCCAATAAAATGATGACGCATGATGTGAAGTTTACATTATTAAACTCTTCACACAATCATATTGCACCATGGAACGGTCTTAGTTACAGTTTAAAACGCTTGCTAATTCAAATCAGAACAGCTACAGCAATACAAATAAATGCTTAACAGCAATAAAACCATACGCAGGCATTTACTGTAATGGTGCAAATAAATGGCAGTCTGTAAGTGATCTAATGTTCTCGGCATATTAACTAATAAATATATATTTGAAAATATTGGACAGATGAGCAGTCATGACCATAACCATTACAAATCAGATAATTTTGACAGTACGTCAGCCGAACACGTTACATAATACAAAATTAATTTCATAATCACACTATGGCCTGGATAAAATTTACATTTGTACAAATTAATTATATTTACAGTATTTCATTGCTATTAATTAACTAAATAGTTCATAAAATGCCCTAATACAGAAAATCCACTTCCTCTGTCAAATTAATATGGGGTTTAACTTCCAACTGTCCCTTCCGGCTGAGGGACAGATTAATATTCCAAATGATAAAACACAGGGGTGCTCCCAGATGGATAACTTCTCCTCTTCCACTCAGTTCATTTAAAAGTTGTTCCACCTTACCTTTACTTTCACTTTTTGTTAATGAAATGTTAGATTGAGTCCACATTTATCAGGAAAACATTTATGAATATGAGTAGAGATTTAACACATTTTTAAATAAATGCAAACAACATTGATTCAACATCATGAAAAACACTGATTAGATTGTCTAATATACAATGATGTTTATTCCATTCAGTGTTCATTGTCAACCTACCCTGTAATAATTAATACAAATAAAATCCTTTTGTTAGTTTGTCAGTCTACCTATCCATCTCCTCTACTATCCATCAATGCCAAATAAACATTCATTTAAAGAAGAGTGACTTGGGCAATTATATGCTGGATAATTGAGGGGCTGACGATTTGTAATTCAAAATCAATGTTTTGCGACCCACCTATTGACAATAGCAGGAGTCTGCAGTCCTCACCAAAAAGAACTGAAAACCAATCACCAACCAGAGAAGCGAGGTCTATAATCCCAAACCTACATCCCAAAAGGGATGTCTGCCGTGATAATGAAGCCGTTTGGCTTGTAACCCTGTGGTCAGTATGAAGATGTGTCCTTGCCTTGGCCTGACCACAGGGTCCTTTCGCTTGACGTTCCCATGGGAACAAGAATGGCAGTTGACACTGCAGCTTCTCAGGCCCTGAGAATGACCACGCTGAAGAAAAACAGCGTGTACATTGAGTACATGCATGCACCCTGAGAAACCCTATTTTAATTCTCAATGATTTCCTTTTTTTAAATTCAATAATATTTTGAACAGCATTCTGGTCATAAAGGCACATTATCTGCCATGTGTGATGTTCTTGACTGGTTGAGTTCTCTGGTCATGGCCGCTTCCCTTTCCCTATGGGGAGAGACTAGCAGGTAGAGGGAGAGAATACGATAGCTACCTTTAAAACCTTTAATGTAGCATATATGAAGTAGGGAAAACACATGGCATGTTGAAACTAGTGCACTTACTGTAGAGAACATTAAACACATCACAAACACAGCTGTGTCTGCCTTACAGTGCGGGTCCTTTCATGAATTGGTTGATGTATTTGCCAATAAAAATATGGCATCTATAACAATGCATTGGAGTATGTTCATCCAACGATACTACAAAGAATAAATGATCAGTGCATTCACCATTTAATCTTCTCTGTACAAGTACGAGAGGTGTGTGACATGTTAGGAATTTAAGGATTAAGATTTATTTTTTGAAAATACATTTAATCAATGAGAAGCAGATCTATTTTCAGTAAGGTGGCATGTTAAAGTGCTTACCTGTTAACGGTAATAATCTGGAAGCGATAGGGCAGGTGCTCAAATAGGGGTGGAATATTGAAACATGCCATAGAGCATGGTAGATTACATACAGATCTCGCATGAAATGGTTTTGGTATGTTGTACTGCAAACGCATGAAATGGCTTTGGTCTGTTGTACTGCAAACGCATGAAATGGCTTTGGTCTGTTGTACTGCAAATGCATGAAATGGCTTTGGCCTGTTGTACTGTACACTCATTTTGCACAAAAGCATGTGCTGAGAATATTCTTCAGCCATGAATGAAGTTGGGCATTTGGAATCTGAAGAAGTTATACCGTATGTCTATTCTGCATATCAATGTGAAGGGAGGGAGGTAAAACGCTATTGTATGTAGATGTTGCATACTTTAAGTATGAAAATCAGAGAACAAAAGACGAATGACAAGTTATTGCGCATTTAATCCATCTATTTCAGTATTTCTGTTGCCATAAAATAGCCAAATTGTCAGCATTCTTCTTTCTTTCAAACATGGAAAACATTCCCCATTATAGCATTTTGGGTACGTCTTAGCATGCAAGAACCATATGCTTATTTTAGCACACTCATTTGCCTAGTGCCTTAGGGTGTAAGAGTACCAACAAAGTATGGTATGTGTACGTACTTCCAAGTGGAATGAGCCCCAACCACACGCGGTTCATTATTAATGCCTGGATATTCCAACATAACACTTTGATTATTTCACAAGGAAGGGGTCAAGGTAGAGAAAAATGGATTGAATAAAATAAACCCACAGCTTCTATCCAAACACTGTTTTCATCCTGATGCATGTAAATTTATCAGAGGTATAGCCACAGAGAGCACACTCCAGGTTAATCTACTATGACTGTTAAAATTTCCATGATATGCCGGTTGAATAAAGAATTAATGTGGAATGAACCGTGCATTTTATCCAAATTATTATTGTTTTTTGAATTCCACAATGGATTACAGACCTTTGTTACCATAAAATATTTCCACATACTAAAGCCAGGCATATTTTAGGGTTGATTTCGAGATTCTGAAATAGCTTGAGAAGGAAAATGGAATCTGAAGTTAATATAAGCTGCTTTCTCCTCCTCTACCCTTAAAAGAAACTCACTAATGTCTATCAAATGAAAAAGAATGGTTCAAGAGGGTTGTGCTTTCTTTTGCCTTAAAACTGTTAAACCTTTGATTCAACCTTTCCATAAAAATGCTTACTAGCTTCAAAGCCACAAGAGGCTTTTGTATAAGGTGTATTTTTCAAATGAATTAAAATGGAGCTCCCTGCATATATATGGAAGTGGAAAATTCATCACATTCTCATCCTTGAGCAAACTTACTGGCAAACATTGACAAGCCTTCCTCGTGGCCCGTCTCATATTAGACAAACTCTGACAGAAACTGCATTTTCCTCACATGCAAGCCTATTGATTAAACTGAATTATATATTGTGAAATGTGATTATGCATAAACACAGATATGAATGATGAATAGAGGACCCCACTCCTTTGTGAGAGGAAAATAGAGGATTTTAGCCGGCCCTTGGAAACACACATTGCATCTCCACATGATTATCTTGTGTCAAGCTCTGTCCTTCATGCCGTTAACGGAGGGAGATTGTCTTCAGGGAAGACTCCACTGGCTGAAAAATGCAGACACTGTGACAGATAAAAAAATATATGAGTTCTTCAGTGACATCAAAACGGGACTAAAACAAATGATAAGTCTATGCTTAAACCGATTCCACTTAAATTAATATTTAATATTAACAGCTTCATTCCTCCTTTCATAACAGTAACAAGGCATAATGAGCATGACACTCGCCTCTGGGCTGATGGAGTTGTGATGATGAAATATCTACGCTCCAGATTCGTTTACACAGAGCGTTTAATTTTGAAGTCCAAAAAATAAATAAAATAAATACCAAACCATGGTTTAAGTAATAGCCCATAGAGAGATATAGTGGAGTTTTCAGCACGGCTCTAATGGCTGCGGCTTCCTGGATATTCCAACATAACACTTTGATTATTTCACAAGGAAGGGGTCAAGGTAGAGAAAAATGGAGCGTTTAATTTTGAAGTCATCAAGAATTGTCTCACATCTCATCTTTTTTTTCTGGTTTGTTTACGAACAGTTAGGTTGAATATGTGTATAGACAAAATCTGAATCTCTCCTGTTGCAAGTATTTCCAGCACAAGTCAGAGGTTTGAAAAACACAGCAGTAAGGATCCTTATGCAAATCAGAGACTTAACACTTATGACATTTAACACTTGTGTTGTCCTGTTAATTTAACTTTAAATATAATCTCATTGTTTAATAAAATAGACGATTTGTGCTATTTGCTTGTCACCATTACATCGCAGAAGTGTATGTATCAAAGTAAAAATGTTCAATTACAAGTATCTAATCTAGCTAGTTAAGCTATTCCACATGTTCATACATCACTATATATACTCTATATGAATGGAACTACTTTCTAAACCGAGAATATTTGCTTACCTAAATAGAAATATCAAGTATGCTTATCCACTGAATAAATAATTGAACATTACAAATACAGTCCTCGTACTCCTGAGTAAAATACATGGCATTACAAATATATAGAAAGGCAAGCAACTGCATCACACACGGACTGACTATCACACGGTCCAGATTTTCACATTGTCATTCATTAATACGTAAGTGGGTGATTAAGACGCAGAAGAACCATCTGCCGTCGTGTCAGTTCTGCTCGCCCTGTCTTGTAGGAGGGAGAGAGATAAGGAGAGGGGGATAGAAAGGGAGAGAGGACGGGGTGACGGACGGCGCCGAGCGGGGCTGTCTGCCCGGCCGGCTCTGAGCGCAAACCACCACCTCGCGGTCAGGTTTTTTGCGAGCAGCCATCTTTAAATGCTTGAGCTGCTCCGCACAGCCATGACATGATTCCCAATTCTCTGGGTTTATTTACACACCATCACCCCAGCTCCACATCACATCAGCGGGCTGGTCGCGCTTGACCCCAGGGTAGGCTCCGTATCCACTGATCCAAGCGCGTCCCTCCCTGGGACCGGCTCTGAGCAGGCCGTACACAACGCAGCCACACCATTTCATGCTACAGTACAGTCGGGTGAAAAAAATAAGCACATAAAGGAGTCTGAAACGTCGCTGTATTTCACTTCTTTTGGCCGATGGTTTCATGAACGCCATCAGCTCTCTTTTATTTCAAGAAATCGCAATAATAATTAGAAACCCACACAACTGATGCCATTGATATGGTGTTGTTTTTTTTATTAATTTATTCTTTTTTTTAATAAATATCACAATGTTTTACACAGCGTGCTTACAAACTGCACTGCAAGACATGCATGGATATATCAGTTTTGTATGGCCAGCTTACAGGCAGATCTCATGTTTAAGATAAAGCTATTGTGAGCAGTGTTATTATACGGGGGTGAGGGTGGGGTGAGGTACTGCTAACTCTTCTGTCATTTACAGCATTTGTAGGCCTCCAGTCCGAGTGTAAAATCTCAGCAACGTCCAAGCAGCAATTGTATTACCAAACTAAAAAGCCCTTAAAAGTGTCATTTAAATACCAAACCATGGTTTAAGTAATAGCCCATAAAGAGATATTTAAGTGGAGTTTTCAGCACGGCTCTAATGGCTGCGGCTGCCTTTTAGCGGGGATGGAGTCTTCCCGTGAGTAGTGATTACGAGTGGCGGGTGACGGGGTCCCGTGCGCGGGTCCTACTTCCCGCTGCCAATCTTCACCACGCGGGAGGCCGCGGGAGACGAGCGGCGGCTTGTACCCACGCGGTCCTCCCCCGACACACCGGAGCCAAACGACGCCCACCAAAACGCTGCTTCGCCCCGCTAATGCCTCCCTCCGCCGCTCGCACGTGTCTTTGTGCTGCTGGAATACCAGCAACTTCACAAACATTTAAAACTGTTGTGTTATATTCAACCCGCCCATGCGAAATACTTGTCATAATGGGCAATGGAATCTACGGTATTTTTCTTTTCTTTTTTAAAATTAAAATAGAATTTTTTTATATCGTTATTTTTATTATGCTTATGCATGAACACACATGTATTTGTATATGTATACACATGCTCGCACATACACACAGGCACACATGCTCGCACTCACACACAAACACACTCTCATGCGCACACACATGCATTCCTACACCAAATTCCATTTGTTCCCTTGAAATAACTTTGTGTTAAACTCCAGGCCGCCAGCTGGAACCTGCGCTGTGCTGTAGCCTCTCCGGGCACTGTTAAATGAAAATATGGACATGACCATTTTGGGAGATTTTTATATTACACAGGAACACTCATGCATGGTACTTTTTGAATTTGGTATTATGTGCGAGGTCAGGGGGTTGAAAGTCAGGAAGTGCTGTTAATTTCACAGGGTTAGGGAACAGCGGATTCGCAGGGAATACAGATCACTTAGCACAAACGAGCGAGCGCCCTCAACTTTGAGAGATTTTTCTCCATTTGTTAAGCACATCCAGGGGGCCAGTGAACTGTTGAGACCGGGGCTGGGGTGTGCGGTCCCTGCAGTAAAGGGCTGCCATGGAGCAGAGAAACACTGATTCAGCCCCGGCTGTGTGTGTGTGTGTGCGTGTGTGTGTGCGCGTGTGTGTGCGTGTGTGTGTGTGTGTGTGTGTGTGTGCGTGCTGCCTTTCTCAACACTCTCCCCTCTGCCTGCTGCCACTGATTCTAATGGGCACAGCAGTTCAGTGTTCAGAAACACACACACACACACACACACACACACACACACACACGTATTCGAACACACATGCAGTACACACACATGCATGCACACGCTCACAGTACACATGTGCATACACACACACGTATACATGCACATACATACACACACAAACCCATACAGTATACACACACATACATATACATGCATACAGGCACAAACCCATACAGTATACACACACATACATATACATGCATACAGGCACAAACACATACAGTACATACACACACAGTCTCCTCTTACTGCTCTTATTTAATCTGTGGTAGCAGCAGCCAATGATGACTGTCAGAGGTTCCACAACAATATGTCTTTGCAGTAACCAGCTCCTTCATACATTCATCACAGAATGACATGTAAGAGGCTTGAGAATCTATGTGGACGTACATTGTTGGCAACAGTAAATGGCAGGAAAAAAATATATTATTTGCAAAGAAAAGAAACAAAGCTTCAATATGTACCATTCTCCAATTCTCCAATTCTCCTGAGCTTTTAATTTGATTAAAGCATGAAAATGGAGGGCACATTATATCTTGGAGGATTACCCGACAAGTACACTGCTAATTGGTGTTATACATTTACACATGGATTCCGGTTTGAACTTTAACTACTTTTTAATCCAACCAACTCTGCTGTTTTCAGCTGGTCACGTGGGATACTCTATCAATGCAGGTATGGTAATATTCCCAGCGGTTACCATCACATGAACAGGTTTGTTTGAAGTATTTTTAACATTGGTGCTCACAACATTTGTTCATGCTATAGTTTTGAGAACCCTATTTGGATTATTAGAGTTAATAATGTTATGATTGATCGTGATATACTGGCCCTGGGAAGCCAGTACTGGCATGTTCCCAGAGTGGCCTCACTGGTAATTCCTCTTGCGTATGAAAATAATTTACAATATTACACACTTCCTCTGAAAAAGATAATAGTAACCGTAGCAGCAATGACACTTTTCATAATTATGAATCACGGCTTTGCAGTTTGTACGCACATAGATGACGCATTCAGGCAAAGTGTTGGCTAAAATCTGACTGCCACTTTTTTTCTGTTTATCAGTCGCTAAAATTCGAAAATGTCACCACGTCCCCAAAGACACGCATCATAAAATGCAAAACCTACCCCAATCATCGGTGTAGTAGCAACAAAAATATCCAGTAGTCTTTTATGAGCTTCATTTTTATTGATTGTCCAAAGCAATGCATGTGAATATGTTTGAAACCTGCCAATATTCAATCCAACAATGGTACAAACAACTGAGATTGTACAACTTGACAAATGACATTCGTGGAGGCAAGAATTAATTCTGTATACTAACCTTTAGAGCAAATTTCTCACAACAGTAATTATTCTTGACCATAATTTCACTGTTAATATCTGGAAGCTAATATCTGTCAAGCATTACATATTAATCTCTCTCAGTAATGTAGTTTTTCCCTCTCCAGTGCATATTTCTGTCCTGGAAAGATGCATTTTTGGCTTCGGCCTCCTCCTGCCTCACCCTAAAATCCTTCATTGTTTGTTTTTCAAAGGTTTATCTTTTCTCCCTCCCTTTTAATAGGCTGAACCAAATAATTTCCACTTTTTACAGCCTGCTTCCCTCTCCTCACAATGCATAAATTGCGACTTATTTCCATGAAATCCTTAGATGACACAGATCTTTCCTTTGCATAAAAGCATGAAGAATGTGTCTAATACGGGTGGAATTCATGCGCTAAGTGGACATTTGCATGGGATGAGGGAGCCACCTCCCTCCCCGCGGTGACACCACAGCGGTGGGATGACATCTGACAGCTGTGTGACAGCGCTGAGGGGAGACTCGCCGTGCTCGTGATCCAATTACGCCTCCTGGCCCCCTGTCACACCCGGCAGTTTGACTCCAGCCACTCCAAGGACAGTATTGATCTGGTGTCAGGAAGACCAGTTGCCTGCCTCGCAATACTGCGCCCCCCTGCGTCCGACCCCCCCCCCCCCCTCGGCCCCCCACCCCCCGGGTCTCGACTCGCACCCCGGCTCTCCTCCGCCGCGCCCTCTTAAGCGCTCGGTACGACCGGGGTTCTGACGTCCAGGTGGCGAAACGGAGGGCGGGGGTCGGCGGGGCCGAGGGCTAAACGCTCTCCGGGCCTAAGTACCGGGAGCGTGAGCCGCCGGCCTCCTGGAAAAAAAACCCTCGACTCTCCGCCATAAAAACCCGCGCCGTATTCGATAAGCACTTACCTTCCCCTAATGGTCTGAGAGGAGTCTGTTTCCATCCGTTTGTGGGGAAGTGGTTGATTCGAGATGATGAAAAGGCCATTGCAATTAGTGGGCTCTGCTTAGTTTTGCTGGGTGACAGCGGAGAGTTTGATACAATGGCAGCTGCCAATAAATTCAGCTTACAAAGAACAGACAATTAGGCCTCCGCCCGTTAGCACTGCTAGTCCCCGAACTCTAGACCTTTATACCGGCTGCAACAACAAATGGTGGCAGGTCAATAGGCAATGATACTTTGAGAAGCTTCAGTCTAGCGCAGAGGTTAATCAACACACATCCACGAGTACCATATCCCAGGCAGCCGTGTTCCCTATTCTCCTCACAGGGTTTAGGAGAGAGAGCGATGCAAGAGAGGTTCCCTTTCCTCTTATGGGATTCATACACTGCATACAACAATCTGCAACACATTGTGCTATTGTTGCTAATGCTTTAGTTGCATTAAAATCTGATATTTAAACATTTACTATTTTTTATTGTCAAAGCGCATGCAGGCACCGAAAATATGCATTACATTATATGCATATACTATAAAACCTTTAGACCCCAAAAGATACAAAAAATGTTAAAATAAAACTCCAGATCTGAAAATGAGAGTGTTATATATATTTTTAATGTTTTAAATATATTGTCTTTGAAAACAAGTTGTGGGTATGTGTAGCCATATACTTATCTACCTCTATGCCTTGCTTTCTTCTTGTTTTATGCCAATCGGCTATCAGTTTCCAAATTATTGGTTCGCAATTATGTTGTGAAGATTAATAGGTAAAATCTGATTATTTAATTTGCTGAGTGAATGATTTAACAAAACAAGAGTGAACATGTAGAACCGTTTTCAGAATCAAATAACAGAACGAATACAATAAGAACGCTTCACATATCATAGTTTATTAAAAAAATGAAATTGAGAAATGAACAATATGTTTCTTTTTCTAAGGACTATACATTCTCCATGACAACTTACTCTAGGAATGTAATTGTGATCAGTTGCAGCTCAGCGTCCAGGACAGCGTGAAATTGAGCACTCTGGAGCTGAAGCTCATCGCCACGTTCAGGGCGTAAGCGTCGCTGGGGCCTCTCATGCATTCACTTGTGACCAAAAACGAACAGGTCAGGGGTTACTCGTATCAGGCCTGTTTATGTACTTTTTACACCTACTCATTATTTGTTTGTAGTAATCCATGACTAGTTCACACAAGGGGATATTCTACGTCTTGAAAGCAAAGCAATGCAAAACGACTTTTTATACCTACTGATTATTTGTTGGTAATCCAAGACTAATTCACATAAAATCATATTGTGGAATTAAGAGCAACATAATAGAGAACCACTTTTTACACCTGCTGATTATTTGTTTGCAAGAGTACTTAATGTGAGAATATTATACATTTTAAGAGCAACTCCCTATATTGTGTTGCTTTATCAACATGTTTTATTTGCAAAATAACATATTGGCCTGATTTAATCAACACTTGTCCTTACATTTGACAGATAAATATACGCATGAACAGTTTATCAAGTTCAACAAACACCAAAAAACAAACACTTACTTGCATTTATATACGAGTCAAGTTAAGGGCAAACATTGATTGAATCCGGATGTCTTTGATCTGAGCTGCTTTAAGGTTTAAAGGGGTGTGGATAATATTCAGGAAATGTAAGATGTCTCATGAATAATTCCATTAAAAGAAAAAAGAACGAAAGCGCATAACTTGGACAGAATAAAAAAAGAAATCTCCAAAGGACTCACAACATGATTGTTTAAAAAGTTAACTTTTGTCATTAACCGTCAGTGTGGAACCGTCTCCATAAGGCGGCCATGACACCCTGACAGTGGCTACTGCAGCTAAATCATCAGCACAGCATTCCGCTCAATAATCCCTCCGCTTGAAACAGAATACAAAAGTAAGAGGAGTAATAACAGCTATCTGCTACTTTAAAATTGAATTATTTAAATCATACTTAAAGTGAAACATGATTTATTCTCGCAGAGCTCCAACTTGGACTTTTTGACAAGTGATTAACCACCCCATTAAATAATCAATAAATCAGTATAGGTTCTGACTCTGGGAAGAGAGCAAGAAGGCAGACAGAGAAATGGATCATTTCTTAGATGCGCCAACTTTTCCAAGTGGAGAGTCCTATTTTAGCATCCAATTTAGCGCTGTTTTCATTATGCGACGATCCTGAAACTCAGCAAGTAGCGAGTGGAAATAGGCTACATCTGCACCGGAGGAACTCAACGGGCTGTTGTGAAATAGCCAGATATCAGACACCAATTGTGCTTCCTTTCTGAACGAAGTAATCACTCATGTAATTAATTTAGGTGGAAACTTGTGAACAAAATAA
Source organism: Conger conger (assembly GCF_963514075.1). NCBI lineage: Eukaryota > Metazoa > Chordata > Actinopteri > Anguilliformes > Congridae > Conger > Conger conger. Next base: position 21,227,929 of record NC_083776.1, read on the forward strand.
CCCAGATATTTCCTCTGAGCATAGTTGCCCCACTGTGATATTTGATTTAATTTATTCCGCGGCCAAGGATGCTGAAGTGGGCTCACCGGCCGAGCATAAATCACTGCTTCCACCAGCACTTCTCAAGGAGTTGGATGGCAGAGAGGACTTCCTTCCATATTTTACTTTATAGATCACAAATTGCTTCTCATATAGCATGAATAATGCACTTAATTTGTCATTCTTTGTTTGCTGCCCGTTATAGTTTTGGGCGAGCGGATATTTATGGAAGCTGTAATTGTGATCCCTGGTCTGAAGTGGAACACAAGCCACAGCTGGACGGGGATAGGGCTTGCGGAGACAGAGAGGATTGTGGGTATATATTCTGTAAGACACTGTAAGACATGCATGTATCAATTAGGAACATATGGGTGATTTTAATGGAAATCTCACACACTCCTTTTTATGGTGGATTAAAGAATGCTTCCTTATTTTCCTGTTCCTATTCCCTTTGCAATGGCTGCCAGGGCAACTGACTAGTTTTTGCACACCACAGAAACCAAGTGTCACTTATATGGACATTCAAATCTTAAACTGTAGCAGATTCTGTATTGAAAATCATAAAATTAAATGTGATATGTCTTTAAACTAGTTATTGGCAGATATTACATTATATCGCTTAGAGACCATTAATTTTCTAGAGCAGACTAAATCCTTCATATATTTCTACCATTTTCACAATTGAGAGACTTTTACGTGAATTGATGTACATTCTGTGAACATGTTATGGTCTGAAGGCCCTTAACTTGCTCACTAACTAAACAACATAGGGAATTTGACTAGAGTAAGCCTCTAATGCATTACATTAAGGCCATAACCAACAGTGACATGTACAGACCTACATTTCTCAAATAACAAGAATCTTTGTGGCAGTCCCAAGACTGGGGAGTGCATGCTGCTTTTATATGTTGGCTGTACGATTACAAGTGTTTTGGACATGTGTGACATCTTATCCCCGAATGTGCAATAGTAGCACCGCTAAACCAAAATCCAAACCGCCGCCGTGGAAGACTGACTGTCGAGCAGGCCCAGAAGGGAAATCAAGGACTCTGTCTGATTAATGTACACAGGGAATGATCCTCCTGTCAACATGACTTACTTTTGTCAGTTTTTTAGGAATGTTTCAAGGCAGACTGAACAATTCTGACACGTCTGACAGAGACTCTCATTGGAGCATCTGTCTCCTTTAGCCATTAAGTAAAGTATAATGTTGTACCTTTGCGTGTCAGTTTAAGTGTAATTAATGAATTAATTGATTATGTCAGGGAAATACAATGCAAGTGGAGGAGTCCAATGATGAATTGCATTCCCCTTAATAGAAATATCATTTTGGAAATTACGTGAAGAGAAATACATTTTTTTGTTTTATTCAAAAATAATATTGTTTACAGCCTATGGCATTTAATGGCTGCTATTGCTACTGTATGTATCTGGTACCAGTGGCGAACAAAGTAATCTCTAAATACATTAAATAAATCTGCTTCAGCTTTGTCCATTCATTGCTATTCAAGGAAAACAAAAAAAACGTGGAGAAATAGAAAAAGAAATAGAAAAGAAAATGGTGTACCAAACATCTGTACATACTTATTCACTATTTCTGAAGTCACCCATTCATAATACTGTGTTTTCTGAGAGAGCGTTTTCACGAAAATGTAGCAAAGCTATTATATCTCACTATGTTTGCGTTACTTGGTACTTCCATTCAAAATAGCAAATGTTAAAGTAATATCTAGCTCAATATCTCACAAATTTTGCAGGTCTACTACAATGGCAATGGGCTTGACAACTACTGATTTTTGTATTGCGATGTTGCGCCATTTCTGTGATATATATAATATTAGCATAAAGCACAAAGCGATTCATTGTGCAAAAAGAACTACTTTTGTGGGTAATTAAAAAAAAAATTTCTAATTAAATTTTGACGATGAATTGTCCATAGACTTAACATGGGGAGACACATGCTAACACAAATTAGGCTAATTGAAAGTTCTATTATTAAACGGACATGAGAATCATGAGAGACCGTTATGTTCAGCAACTGTATCACGGGTAGGCAGCAAACTACATTTAGCACACCGACAGTAGGTTACTAGCAGCAGCCAGCCTGTCAGACGGTCTAAAGTGGCAAGCAAGCACTCAATACAGTACAGTAAATAATCAGATACAGTAAAGAAATTAAACACAACTTAATCAAACATCCCGCTAATTTTGCAAGACAGCTCAGTGAGGTAACAGTGCAAACTAACTAGATAGTCTGCTATTAATGCATTTGTCAAATAAATGTAGCTAGCTAACTTAAGTTAAGACCTAACTTATCTTAGGTTAGCTAGTTACTGTACCTCTAGCTCAATGTAACTCCTAGCACTTACATTAGCTAACTGTTATATTGGGTGTGACCTGGGGTGCCTACGGTTATCTTTTCAGCAGGACCTCATGTCTAGCTAGATTAGAGAACTACAGTGGTGGGAAAAAGTGTTTGCCCCCTTCCTGATTTCTTTTTTTGCATGTTTGTCACACTAAAATGTTTCACATCAAACAAATTTAAATATTAGTCAAAGACAACACAAGTAAACACAAAATGCAGTTTTTAAATTGAGGTTTTTATTATTAAGGGAGAAAAAAAAATCCAAACCTACATGGCCCTGTGTGAAAAAGTGATTGCCCCCTAAACCTAACATCCTCCTTCAGGATTTTTTGGTAGACAGCAGAATTCATGGTTCCATTTATCACAGCAAGTCTTCCAGGTCCTGAAGCAGCAAAACAGCCCCAGACCATCACACTACCACCACCATATTTTACTGTTGGTATGATGTTCTTTTTCTGAAATGCGGTGTTACTTTTACACCAGATGTAATGGGACACACACCTTCCAAAAAGTTCAACTTTTGTCTCGTCAGACCACAGAGTATTTTCCCAAAAGTCTTGGGGATCATCAAGATGTTTTCTGGCAAAATTGAGACGAGCCTTAATGTTCTTTTTGCTCAGCAGTGGTTTTCGTCTTGGAACTCTGCCATGCAGGCCATTTTTGCCCAGTCTCTTTCTTATGGTGGAGTCATGAACACTGACCTTAACTGAGGCAAGTGAGGCCTGCAGTTCTTTGGATGTTGTTGTGGGGTCTTTTGTGACCTCTTGGATGAGTCGTCGCTGCGCTCTTGGGGTAATTTTGGTCAGCCGGCCACTCCTGGGAAGGTTCACCACTGTTCCATGTTTTCGCCAGTTGTGGATAATGGCTCTCACTGTGGTTCGCTGGAGTCCCAAAGCTTTAAAAATGGCTTTATAACCTTTTCCAGACTGATAGATCCCAATTACTTTCGTTCTCATTTGTTCCTGAATTTCTTTAGATCTCGGCATGCTGTCTAGCTTTTGAGGATCATTTGGTCTACTTGACTTTGTCAGGCAGGTCCTATTTAAGTGATTTCTTGATTGAGAACAGGTGTGGCAGTAATCAGGCCTGGGTGTGGCTAGAGAAATTGAACTCAGGTTTGATAAAGCACAGTTAAGTTATGTTTTAACAGGGGGGGGGGGCAATCACTTTTTCACACAGGGCCATGTAGGTCTGGATTTTTTTTCTCCCTTAATAATAAAAATCTTCATTTAAAAACTGCATTTTGTGTTTACTTGTGTTGTCTTTGAATAATATTTAAATTTGTTTGATGATCTGAAACATTTAAGTGTGACAAACATGCAAAAAAAATAAGAAATCAGGAAGGGGGCAAACACTTTTTCACACCACTGTAGCTATAACTTGACATGGCCAGTGCCAACGGCTTTAGCTTTACATAGTCTAATAAATGTTCCCTTTCATAATTAGTTTGTATCCAAATTGTGTTAGCCAGGTAGCTAGCACTATGATAAATTAGTCTGTCTTGTTCAACTAGCCAAACTAGCAAATACCAATGTGTTTCATTCATTTTTATGAGTAACATACAGTGTAGCTAGTTAGTAACTGTTAGACCTAACAACAGCCATTCAACCTATATTAGCTAGCTAGCTAAGTTGCCTAATTGTATGGTGTTTAACTTAGCTATAACATTGCATACTCTATAAGTCAGTTTACATGCTAACACTATGCTACCACATTCTGTTGTATGCTCATGATCTAATTTAGGCTAATATTAGACATTTCTAGCTCTAGCCAAATGCATGTATTATAGTGAGTGTTAAATCATGCACCGTTATGCATACTAGCTATGAAAATTAAAGCTTTGGTTGAGAACATAGACTGTTAAAGGTTGAGATCCAAGAATGTATCATCACTTTTAGCCAGTAGATGGGATCAGCGGATATGAAATGGGGAGAATGGGGATTTTCTTTACTTAATTTAGCTTGTGGGTTCCAAGTTCTAAGACAAGGGTTTTATTTTTTAATGCATATTGTTAATTGATTAATTGAATCTCCCGGAGTAAAAACAAAATAAATGAATCACAAAAAAAAACAACGTTTTAAGTTAAATGTTTGCATTTGCTGAGGACCTCAAAAGACAGGAAATTAAATTTAGCAGCCCTAACGCTAACATCAGCCTGCTCTCCATCAAGGTATCAGCACACATCTTTGACAACATGCTAAAGCCCTGTACAGCGGGGTACAAAAATTTGTATGGTTTAAATGTCTGTTACAATGAATCTATATGTGATCGAAAGCAAACCTGAACTCTAAATGGTACAGAGTAAAACATGAGAGCTTTCTGCAAATTTACTGCATGATTGCTTTTTGGAAATTCTTTCTTACTTTAAAAAAAAGTATAATAAATTAAATCAAATATCACAGTGGGGCAACTATGCTCAGAGGAAATATCTGGGTTATTTTGTTCACAAGTTTCCACCTAAATTAATTACATGAGTAATCTTACTTCATTCAGAAAGGAAGCACAATTGGTGATATCTGGCTATTTCACAACAGCCCGTTGAGTTCCTCCGGTGCAGATGTAGCCTATTTCCACTCGCTACTTGCTGAGTTTCAGGATCGTCGCATAATGAAAACAGCGCTAAATTGGATGCTAAAATAGGACTCTCCACTTGGAAAAGTTGGCGCATCTAAGAAATGATCCATTTCTCTGTCTACCTTCTTGCTGTTAGGTCTGGTGTTAACAACCATGGGTTCCTCTAAACAGTTGTCCAAGGATTTCAGAATGATGATGGTTAATTTCCACCAAGAAGGAGAAGGCTACAAAATTTCTCTCAATGTGTCAAACTACCTATTTCCACTGTCAGAAACATTATTAGAAAATGGAAAATAAATGGAACCGTTGAAGTAAAGGCAAGGTCTGGAAGACCAAGAAAGGTTTCAGATAGAATAATGAGAAATATTCAGAAGAACCCACACATCAATACAAAAGACCTGCAGAAAGGACAATACAACATACTTTAAACCTACATAGCAGAGTTGCCAGAAAGAATGACCTCAACACAAAATTATCTAGTTACCTTTGAGGAAATGGAGTTTGCTGTGATTAACCAGTGAACCAGTAAACAGCAGATATTTCTGTCTTTTTTTCAGCAGGAAATCAATAAAATTATATAATTGTCCTCACCTCAAACTGTTTACATGCACATAGGCACAACAGTAAATTGCCATTGTTGTTAAAACTCTTCTCGCCAAAACATTTCGCTTTAGTATGGACTCTCGGGCTCCTCATTAGACCATGGACCCCCCCCCCGGTTCTCTGCCAGTGGAGCAGTGGATGCTGTGACGGTTGCTGCAGAACCCCTGATGTGCTCCTGACCTCCTCTTCCTTACCTTCTCCCAACCAGGAACGTAATTGTTCGTATCCCCGTTCTAATTTATTTCACAATTTAGTTAGAACTTTACCATGCATTACACCCAATCAGACCAACCCTCTGGAAAGGTTTTCAAAAAGATAATTAATTATTCATCTCAGATAAGGAAAAAGATCTATATTTATACCATCTTCTCAGCCTGCCATAAACTACCTGACAATTGTTCGTTAATGATTCCCAGTAAATTCCTTAAAATGGTAATTTGTCATCCTGTCACTTCATTTGTGACCTAAAATTCCTCACTCGAGGTATCATCAAATAAATTAATCACTATCCGGGATCCATTTCTCTCTCTTGCACACTATTATGGCCCGGCTCTCTTGTGTTTCTCTTCATTTACATATATTTAATGGCCCAGTAGTGGTTAGTTGTGCCACGCAAGGCGCACGTCGCATGTCAGGTAAAATATTCCCAATGCCACCATCAGCTGGAGAGCGGATGGCTCTCCTTGCCTTAAAACTCCTGCTTTTACAAACCAGTGATAATTCATGGGAGTGAAATATTTGTGTCCATTGCAAACCTTTTCTGCCCCAAAGAACAAGACTCATTACAACATGATTCTTTGTCTAAGTATCCAACATATGCCGTCAACATATTGAAGCTTTTTTTTTTTTTTTCATATATCTCAAAATTCGGAAAAGAAACATGGTCACATCACACATTGCACTTTTTCTCTGACATTTCTGTGTTTTCCAGGGTTACTGTAGCAATGTAATAAAAATTGCAACTGCATTGAAACCATAAAATAATGCAAATAATGCAGTTTCAAGGCAAATAGATATTACATTCAGTATTATAATGATTACAGTGATTTGTATTTCTTTGAATAGAAGAAACAGTTTATGACAACTGTAAGGGAATTTAATTTCCTAGAAAAGAACAAAGAAATGTGCAATCATTAAGGGGCAGCTTGCGTAGATTTTTTTCTTCTCACAATTATAGTACAGAGTGTTGTACTACAATCAGTATGAGGTCACTGATGAAATACTGTATTATACACTTCAGTGGTTCTCCCTGGCTAAAGCCCCTCTGAATATAAATCTGTAAGATGTCAAATGGAAGCAGTGTACGTAATCCTGGATAAGATTGAATAAATAATGCAGCAGATTGTGGTGTGAAACTCGTGCGAGCTCTCGTCCCTGAGCTAGCGTGGCCGTGGGAGTGTGTCAAGCGCTATGGCGGCCGCTCACACACTGTCTCTCAGGGTGCCAGCTCCTTCCACTCTAATTGTAATTACGGTAATTGCAAGAACCCCCTGGCTCATTTTAATGAAACAGTTTCGGTCTCATCAGATTGTCTTGCCGAGTTCTGTGTAGGCCATCTTCCGACTTCTCACCTGGATCACAGCCTTACCAGGACGTGTTTGCAATTACTGGGTATGCCCCCAAGTGTTATCAACAGCAAGCTCTCAAGTATCGGGGAAATCTGCACTTCTGGAAAGTTCTCTGAATCGTGTGCGATATTTTTTAATTACCCTTACAAATAGGCTATTTTTGGATTCCTAACGCCGTCAGAAGTCCCTAACACTTGGCAAAAATACAATTGTGCTGGGAGCATTAACACATAATGTATTGGCGTGTTCGCCAAGCAGAATGGCTCGTGCAGCTGCTCTGTTAAAATCCCTCTCTTCGTTTCAAGTAAAATTAGCCTAATTGAAAATTAACATGCATTAATTGTTGGGCTTGATGTATACAGCTAATGCGCCACTTAGCACTGTCACTGAATGCTTTGGCACATACTATTAAGGGAAGTTGTGTATGGTCGGGGAGGGGGAACGTCGTGTGGTTCTGAATGGAAATGCATGGGGGGAGGAAATGAACACGAGTGCTTTAATTGCTGAGCTTTGCTGGGCCACGTGGCCACGTGTCAGACAACAAATCAGCTCCGGTCAAATGAAGGAATGAGCCTGCGTCACAGGCCCAGAGGAAGGAGAAAAGATTCAGAGCACTTTTTACGGTGGGCACCATGAAAGCAGAGCGAGGAAAAGGGGGAAGGACAATGGAAATGTTAGAAGTGAAGATGGAGTCCTGCTTTCTGAGAGGTTCTGACATTTTAGGGTGGGGAAGGGGGCAAGAGGGTGGACTAGGGGGGGTACAATTCTTGGCAGCCAAAAAGCTGTCCTTTCTGCTCGCTTTGTGTGATGTAAGAAGTCTGAGGAGATCAAAAGAGAATTGTTGTTAAAGGGTTCAGATCATCTCTGATGAAGGAAAAAAAGAAAGAAAATACCTCAAGGCGTAGGCCAATACAGTTTTTCGGTTTTGGCAGAAATTAGTTATTGAGGGATGGTGAGTATGTCAGAGAATTGGGGAAGGTACACACAATCTAGGAACCTTAGGTTTGCGCAGTATACAAAAGATTACACTTTCTATTAAAATGCCTTTAATGTTTTTGTGTTGAAAAAATGTGGAACACCCAGTATTAAAAAAGCAATCCCCTGGCAGTGTAACATGCAGTGTGCTGCCATGCATTAGCATTTGCAACCCAAACTCCTCAGGTACCCTCACCCAATTCCCCTCATTACGCATTCTAACATTTCATTCCTTGCTTCATTAAAAAAAAAATAACTTTTGATATTTTTGCTTACATATGAGCATACCGCTCTCGTCTCATTCTGATTCGTTTTTTATTCCCCCGAATCAAACTTGTGATGTGACCATTTCTCTGAAAACAATTTCATGCTTTTTGAATATAAATATTTATAAAGATTTTCTCTGTTGTTGCTAAGACCATTTGCAGCAACTTATTTTCTTGCAACGTAATAGAGCCTTAAATTAAAAAAGGACAACGGAGCTTTGAGGTTTTCCACATTAATCTAGATTTAATATTCATTTCAAAATACATTTTCCTATTAATTAAAAGCAAACCATGTATTGTATGGTACATTATCCCTCTAACAGCCCCATGTGGTGATTATGAAGTGGAAAACTAATGGTGTAGACTTTAGCATTTAGTTTTCGCCCAAGTCATTTACATATCTGTAAGAGGATCCCGACGTATGTGCAAATAAGCAGAACTCCACCTAATCAGTGCTTTTGCTCAGTTTACTATGGGAACGAGAAGAAAAGCATTTTTTTTCTATCTTGCTCTCCCCTCAGCCAGATAATGTTATGCGATTCTGCTCGGCCTCTATTACTCGAGGTGGAAGGATCTGATTATTAAGGAGAGTCATGTGGCAGTAAGAAAAATCTGTTTGTTTTTTATTCCATCACCCGAAGAAACAAAGGTGACCCTGTCTACCGTTCATTAAATTTCGCCTTCTCTAATTCATCAAGGTAAACTATCATATGTTTTTTTTTGCTGAGCTATGAAAACGAGAAAACTTGTTAAGTCTACTACCAAAGGACACGTCGGATGATTTGGAAATAATTTATAGAACATTCTAAATGGGGTTCCTTCAACATGCTTTACAATCATTTGTATGCTGCACCCATTGTTAAAAATAATACTATAATACAGTGGGATTTACATATAGTGATATTTGAAAACAATATTCATGAAAATAATAGCATAACTGCTTGACAAGGAACCAGTTTTAATAATCCAAAGATTATGTCTCTTTATGGTTTTTTACAGTTACCTAGATCAAATATCATTATATTTTACAATAATTTTATTTTTACTATCAGAGTGTAAAAACTAAATTGTCTAACTCAAGTGTTTACATATGCTACCAACAGTGAATGTATTACATAACTATCTGGAGTACCTGGAGGTAATTCTCATTCCATGAAGCAATTAGTAGATTAATGGGTTCCCAACAATGCAATAACACTCCGACAATGGAAAAATTGCTCTTCCAAATATGTCCACTATTGCTTAAGGTATGATATAACCTGGATATAATTGTGGGAATGTTAAATGTTGATATGGATTTCTTCTGTGTGGCATAACTCAGTGGAAATGTGTGAGGCTCAGTGAAAAATAAAATGCCGATGTACAGTGTACTCGTTTTAAATGTTGGTTACAATCTGTATGTGAAACTCTAAATGGTTAAACATGAGATCTGCAAATATTTTCATTTTTTGTTTATAAATGATTAAAAAAGGAAAAGGGCTAAGTTTGGGAACCCTTTTTGATTATTCTTTGTTACTTTTTAAAAAGATGATTACTAAGGCCCAAACCCAGGTGATTTACTCGTTAGGGCTTCAATGAGTCAGGTGAGTATAATTCCAGGGCTGAACTTTTTATTCTGCCCTCTAAAGTATCCAACTGCAGTAGGGACCATGGGTTTCTCTAAACAGTTGCCCAAGGTTTTCAGAATGAGGATGTTTCATTTCCACCAAGAAGGAGAAGGCTACAAAAACTCTCTCGATGTTACCTGTTACTTATTTCCAGAAACATTTTAGAAAATGGAAGATAAATGGAACAGCTGAAATCAAGGCAAGGTCTGGAAAACCAAGAAATATTTCAGATAGAATGGCCTAAGACCTGGGGAGAAATGCTCGGAAGAACCCACACATCACTGCAAAATAGCTAAAGACAAACAAATGCAGGTCTAGCTGTTCAGATGGCAACAATGCAACCTACTTTTTACGACTTCAACGCAAAATTAAGCATCTGAAGTATGCAAAAGAAAACATTGAGAAACCTGAAGCCTTTTGGAACAATGTGCTTTGGATGGACAAAACCAAAATGGAACTTTTTGGTCACCAGCAAAGGAGGTATGTTTGTGGAGAAGAACACCTGGCCAACTGTGAAGCATGGATTCCACCAAATATCAGGAAATTCTAGAGGCTAATGTTCAAAGTTCAGTCCAGACATTGAAGTTGAAGAGAGGTTTGGTATTCCAGCAAGACAATGATCCAAAGCATATCTCAAAATCAACCATTAATTACGTCCAGTAAAGACGGATGAAAATTTTGGAATGGTCACCACAGTCCCCAGACATGTATATTATTGAACATCGGCAGAGATCTCAAACATTCTGTACAGTCCTAGGCTGAAGAATATTTCTGGAGATTTCTAGAGGTGTTCTGCCTGGATGAATGGGGAAAAATTCTAAAAGCGAGAATTAAAGGACTATTAGCTGGCTGCAGGAAGCATTTACAAGCTGTTATAGTTGCCTGAGGAGGAGTTACAAAGTACTAACTGACAGGGTTCCCAAACTTTTCCACAGGGCCAGGGCATTCATTTTTTAAATAAAAAAGTCATCTTGCTTTAAAATTTGAAGAAAGGTGTCATGTTTAACACACCATTTAGAGGTCAGGTTCACATGAATTGTAAAAGGCTTTTTGAGGGGTGCCCAAATTTTTGTGCACTATTGTATATGAAATAACTGAATGATGCTGGCTACATTACACTAGAAATAAATAGTTTGACTGGTAGCTGCCGAATGTTTAGATGCAGTGGTGTAATTGGTTCAGGTGTAGGCTTGTTGGATCACCTAAGCCAGCTGTGGTCCAATGAGCACTGCTGATCAAGCAGTCTCTTCCCTGGTCAAACAGAAGGTGGTTTCACAATTCTATCAATCTGAGTCTTGACTTGACTGATTAGGCCAATATTTCTAACTTCTATAGTGAAATTAACATTGAAGACATGCAAGTTCTAGCTTCTGTTTTCTCTCAAAAATGCCTGTGTGAGTTATTGTCAAAGTGTTTTTTATTCACAAACGATTTGTAAGTTATGAACAGATCTTTTTGAATCCATGCTTCAGAAACCTAAACTTAAATGTATTGGTATACATTGTTCATTGAATCTGATTAAACTTAATGTATGCCTCTTGCAAATATAAATAAAAAACTGAAACTTCATGTGGTTCTTAAAGCTGCAGTAGGAAACACCTTGTAGCAAAATACCCCCACAATGTTTCAAGCTTCTTTTGAGGATATGACACAAGACAAGGTGCATATAAATTATTTTGTGCACTTGATGTCAACCCACAGTTTACCTTCATGAAAGCCCTGTCATCTCCTGAAATCATCACTCAGCATTGTAGCCGAGCTGGTCTGCCAGTTACAAGATGAACTGTGTCTCCTTTCACACTCCATCTTGATTTTTATTGCATTTTATTTTCAAGGTATTTTCTTTCTGAAACAATTGTGATTACTATCTGTCAAGACTGTCAGGGCACCATTAATCTGAGCTATTTTGGGGCCTGTCTGTTGTGGGGGTAGGCCTTGGGATGCTTGGAAATGTCCTGCACATCAGCTCTGTGTCCGTGCACTATGCCTAAACCACCATCGACGGCTGTGGCTGCTCTGAAATGCCATGTGGATTCACATCGGCCTGGACAGGAAGGGAGAAATGAACGCACGTGGATTAATGGTTTATGTTACACTAGCTATCAGAAGTAATGTGTGCCATTTTCAGTGCAATGTCTTGGTTTTGTCTTCAATGCAATGTCTTCCTCTTTCAGGCAAACGTTCCTATGACAAACTGTATATGGGAAGGGTCCTGGAAATATTTTTAAATAGAAGAATCAGTTGATATATTAGAATTTCAGTATATTTAATTAAAGTGCTTGACTGAGAGCAGTATGGAAGGTCAAGATAATATGAAAGATAAGGTAATGTAAAGGTCCAGGTTGGGTGTGTTTTGTTTGACATGGATTTTTAACCATTCCTGATAAAGGGACCCCCACCCAGGCTCAAATCCAGGGGACCCCCATTATAAGAGGTTTTATATCAGTCACAGACTGGGTGAGACTAGGTTTCTTTTTTTTATTATGGTTATTTCTGAAAAACATCCATTTGGCCATTAGCTTAGCTGCTTTGTAGAAGGGTGTAGGAAACACTCATTGTTCATAAGAAATGGATTCCAGAGACCCCTCCCTGTAAATAGGATGAAATATGTGACACTGTGCAGCACTAACAGAATAGGCATACATCATACCTAATTTCTACAGAAACGCAATGTAGTACTGCAACAAACAACAATTAATATTTACTTTTTTGTAGCAGACATGGTGTAAAATAAGATAAAGCTTTATAACTAACATTTAATGGTGATGATGATGATGATGGGGATAATGATTATGAGGATGAAGCTGAATAAGTAGTGGAGTAGAGAGGGTAGATTAATCCAGTGTGCAACTGGTCCAGCAAACTTTGTTTCCTTCATTTTCACAGTCTGTTGGTTGGCTGCAAAAAAAAAGTGCCATGAAGATTCCAGCTAAAAGTTGTTAAAGCTTAGCTCCACCTTTGAAATGAATGCTTTCCCTTTTGTCGCTGAGTAAATGCACAGATACAGTATGGCCTGACGTCGGTGTGGACAAAGAAACTGCAGGTGGGGAAGCCCCAGCTTTTTAGCTGCTGAAACAAACTGATTTATTTGCTATTACAAGTGAGCAGTCTACAACATGTAATCATTCTGCACCAGGAGTGGTGGACTGGCACCAACACACACCAACAGTTAATCTGTGTGCATTTTCAGTATAATAGTTATTCACACAAATAAGAGGCCATTCTTTTTTTTTTTTTTTTTTGGATTTACTATTGAGTGTTAAACTGATTCTATTCTTTTTTTCTTTAAAAAAAAAAGAACAGTAGGTTATTGTACAGTTCCATTAAATGCAAACACATACTCATCATGAGATGGAGCTCTTGCTAGGAGCTGAAACTATTTTGGGTTAGTAATGGAGTATAGAATGGTGACTTGGTTCACTTTTTTCCCCATCTGATAAATATCTGCTTGTACATGATGATATAGTTGAATACAGTTTTTGGGTTTTTTGGAGGATGAGAGAGTGTTTTACATGGCTTCACATTTTCATATACATGCATTTACTGACCAAAACTGTATAACCTTTTCAAGACGTCTTGTGCAGTGTTTTTGGTCGTTTTCAGAACACGGTATCATTGTTTGGTGCATTTACGTCTGCAAAAAAAAAACAAAGTAGCGGTCTAACTTTTCAATCCGTTCCGGTGTTTACTCATTAACCACAATGAGAGGGCCTAATTGGTCTGCTTTAATCCTGTTGTGAAATACTTAAACGTGCGACTGCAGGTGCGAGTGAAAAATTGGTATTTATTTTTTTTGTAGCAGTAATCGCGCCAGCGACCCATCTCTGGTGCCTTCGCCTCCTGACAGAGCGCTTGATGCGCACAGCGGGCACAAAAAGCCGGGCTCCCGGTTCAAATGAGCCGGCTTAGCAAGCATGACCGCTGAGAACCTCACATGACAAAGCCTCTGTGTAATTAATATGCACGGGGAAACGCTCCCCGGACTGCTGCTAAAGCGATTTAAATCATGCACAGGAAAAATGTAATCGCGAATTTTGCACGGTGGACGTTGCAGTCACATTGCGGCTGATTGTGAGGAAGGTTCCAAGTGTGCTTTAAATGTCCTTTAAGATTGATTGTTCTTACGAGATGCATATTAATCTTAAAACTGGACGTTTTTTCACTAGTTAGTGCCCAGTGGGGGTACACTGCAGCAGGCAGAGTTCATTTTAATCCCAGTGGGTAATTACACTTTGAAATAATATCCTTAAATTAAATCATTTTTACAGTTGATTAATATATACACAATTTAAAGAACCAATGCTTTACCCGTTTAGATCTTTTGAATTGGTTAACAAATGATGGTTTTTTGGGTGTAATTAATTGAATGCATGCAATGTATATGTAAATGTAAAAAAAAATTTCCCCATGAAATAAAAAAATAAAATTGAAGGCTCCCCTATATTTGATATTATATTGACTATAGTGATCTAACAAATGAAAAATCTAACAAGTAATTTCATGGCAACATAATTTTATATTTTCGCAGTTGAACCAACACAGAATCAACAAAGAAAAACTGTTGTAATCAGACATGAGATGTTTTTGATATATACTTTTGTTTATACTTTTGTATATTTTTGATGACCATGGCTACCAAATCTCACATCTTTTTATATGAAATATAAAATAGATTCTGCTGACAGCTCACAATGATATCACTAACACAATAACACAATGCACTCCTTATAGCTTTATACATGCTTTCTCGTGATTGTCATGTTTTAACTGGGCGTGATAATGAGATAACAAATGATCCTGTGTCCAGGCTATTGTAGTACATTCCTGTAATGAACACAGGAATGCAGATTACTATCCTGTCACTGGCATTGTGATGGCTAGTTGGTCTGAAGGATTTGTGAAAAAAAAGCAACAAAAGCAACAAAAGCAAAACACAAAACAAACAAAAACCCCATTGGCACATAGTGCATGATGGATTAACTTATGAAAAAAGGCATTAAAAACATTATTGCGATACAGTGAGCATAGATTTTTTTCAATCAGGCTTTCGACTGATTGTGTTTAAAAGGAAATCTGAATGTAAATAAAATGCACTGAGATGGCTCCCACGGGTAGTTACACAAACACATAGCTGGACAGTTCATTCCCTGTTTGCGACACAAGATCACATTTTCTTCACACTTTACCAATATCATTTGAATAACACGTCAGTCAGCGGGACGCGTTCGACTGAATAACGCAGCGGATATTTGGGGCCGGGTTCCCCCCTGCACTCCCGATGGAGTGGCACAGTACATCATCAGCTATCAGCAGCTATCACAGCTCCCTCCGCACTCCCGCCCTGGCCCGTAGTGACAGCCGGGTTACAGTGCGTGCTGATCAGATAACCACCAGGAGTCATTGCCTACACGTGTCACCGCCGCTGGTCGCCACCGCGCCGGAGCCACACTGGGTTCGGGGGCGACACTCTCCGGACCTGGCTGGGGTCCGTGTGACATTTCGCCAGCTCCGGGACCATGGTGTTTCTACCCTGGTCATTACCGAGGGCAGTGAGGGAAACGCCGCCGGTTTTAACATGGCGGCGCAGGTGCTGCCAGCTCCTGTTACCATTGTTGTACCTCCAAGAGTGAGACGGATCCTAATGTGATTTTTTTAACCTTTTCATAAATTTGTTTGTCTTTTTTTATATTTATAAATATGGAGTATTACAGAGGACTTAGTACATTTCTCATTCAATTTGACAAGAAGTCTTTTAAATTTACTTTAAACAAAATGGTGATTGTCATTTAGTGGGATTTAATTTTTTCCTTTATGGCTCGTGCAGGTGGAGTTATCCTCCATTACTGTATGTTCAGTGCATGCAGCTCAGAGAACATGATGCCAGAAGTTTGTGGATGTTGGACAGCAAAAGGATGTAATGTACATGAAATGTATTGCAGATGCAGATACATATAACAAATATAAAGCTGCAAGCAGAAGTTATAGGTTTCCAAACACACGTCACAAAAGTAACACAGAGAGAACACAGACAGACAGACAAATAATCAAAGGGTTTGTGAAGATTAGACAGGAGGTTGGTAAGTAATGTCTAATTTTATGTTAGGTATGACCTTTTGACATGTTTATGAATCAAGAACATCAAAAGTGTCTTTTCCCTAGAAACTCTGTCATGGGATCATGGGCAGTGCCATGTGCCTCTAAAATGGATCCTCATTCACAAGGACACTCCCCTGTCCAGTGCCCGGGAAGGTGGAGGGCTTGCAAGGGGTGGAGTGTCACAACAGTCCATGCTCCATGTTAGAAGCCTCGGAAGGAATATTGGACTTATTCTAATCCAAATATTTTCCTTTCTCCTTGCTCCTGTCCCGGAAATCAATAGAGCTCCGCCATCTTTAAGTACGATCCAACTCGTTTAGTGTTCCTTCAAGGAAGCTAGAACTGGAAGCTAGGGACTCCCAGTCTTTCCTTTGAGCAAGGAAACATCAGTGCTTCCTTTGCGGAAGTTTTTTTTCTTGAAAGCCTGACATATAAATAATCGACCCGTGGATCCACCTCTCCCCATCTGCCACACCTGTAAAGTAGAAAAAAAAAGAGCATGAAAAAGAAAAGCGAAAAATAAGCAATTCAAATTACCCCAACTTTGTTAGTCCCTTCCTTCTGCCAATTTAAACATAATTCAACATCTTGATAGTCCAGATAGACCACATGGTATGGTCTAATTCTGAAATTTTGGTGATGCCTGTTGGTTCTATGACAAAGCTCAGCACATCAGCTTTAAAAGAGTTATGAAGAAAAAAAACATCTAAGTCACTTTTTATTATTGTGAAATGAGCTCTGTTCAATTTGTGAAAGAATTCTGGTAAACTATTTAGTTTGCCACATTTTCTGTAAATGCATTTGCTAAGAGCGGCTGAAAGGACCATGTGATTGGGTTGATTCATGGTGCGATTGTGTATCTCAGTCTCATGGAGCAGTGTCCCAACTTTGATACAAATAGGACCAATAATAAAAAAAGCCTTGGAGGAAAAAGCTGTTTCACATATAAAACAAAATGATGTCAAATCAATACTGCGGAAATGGGTACTCCCAATGGCAAAGTCTCAGCTCTGGAATGCCCGAATGTGTGCACAAAGTTTGGCACCTGTTTGACATGGAGTATTAAAGTTAGGAACCAAAACATTAAAATTTGTTATCTGGTCAATACATGCATGATAGTCGGAGCCGTAGCAGCTCTCCTGCCAAATATATTTACTTGAAAACTTCTACTGCAAGAAGGAAAATAAGGGAAAGAAAGAAAAAAGCCGTACATCCTTGGAACCTTAATATGTGTACTCTCCTGATTAATCAATTTCCGCATTTAATGTTGCTACAAACAATGCCTCCTGAAAATAGCACTTATGGACGTAAACACTTTCCCATCTTTCAGCGTAATGTCAAGTAGAAAAATCATTGTTCTGAGATGCACAAATGCGATAAAGATTACGATTAGACTTCTGTTGTTTAGAAATTAACCTCTTATTTGGATAATGCATATAGGTGTCAATGTAAGTAGCCAATGGGGGAAAAATATTGACTTGGTGGTTTGTGAAGTCTTAGTTTTTATTGAGGAGGTTAAATACGATTCCCTGAACTGTGGCGGCTAAAAATAATTGATTTATCAGTCTTTGGGATGGACACTATTACCCTCCTACTCAAGGGATCTGAAATATAACCAGAAAGGACTGAATTTTGTCACATGACTATGACAAGTAAACTGTTCCGCTCATGAGGTGTTCTCCTGGCCAAGTCATTTTCTTTCTAAGAGAACCAGAATAATTGTACCCAGAGGATCTCACAACCTATATCGTGAACTTTCGTGCTTCTGCCTCTCTCTTTGTACTGATGCCTTTCAAAAAAAAAGGTAGGGTTGTGTGCTGGGTGTTCACCAGTGCTCCATTCTAAAAGACAAACACTTCTGTGTGCATATATAACAGATAAATATGAGCCTGTTATCTACTAATATTTGTAATATGAACAATTCAGAAAAATTGTACTCTGAAAGTATTTTCGCATACACAATGTTCCATTGAGTTTACCGGTTTAAACAAACCTGAAGTCAGTCATCTCAGATCACAATCAAACTGCAGGGTATGTTTCAGAAAATGTTGTTTGCTCCTGTTTTGTTTGTGTATAGCGAGATATATATCACAGGTGAATAATAATGTGGGATAGGTGTTGATACTATGCTCACATCATTTTTTATTTTGCAGAAAAGCTGTCAAAACCAATTATGTGTTTATTCTTTACAATTTATTTAACTTGCTGCGTGCCTTCTTCCTTCTCCAAAACTGTTGTCAAAGAAGAACAAGGCTGTCAACATTTTAAAAAATCACAAACGTATGTAAATAAAACAAATTTAGACAAACGGCTAGCATATACCATACGCATTTGCGAGGATTAAAAACATGTTGATTATTCCGCATATTAATCTGCATGTGTGCGTGTGAATCTTCTGCACCATACTTGTGTGACTCCCTAAAAGGTCAACAGTCTGAGTGTGGCGACACAGAGCAAACAGAACCGCCGTTCCTTCACGCCGCCCTCGCGTCTTTGTATTCTCGTTGCCGTTGACGGTCGGAGCGGGGGGGAGATTGTTCACTGACCATTAAAGCTCTCTGGCCTTCTCAAAAGGAGCGGAGCGGCCGTTCTGTTTTCACATAACGGCAGAAATAAAAAGCCGGTGAGGCCCGGCTGCTGGGCCGGAGAGCTAAAGTGTCACTTAAGGGCCGTTGATAAGGAACAGCGTCATGGTGTGTGCCAATCGCTTCACCGGGAGGAATCAATAGGCTTTCGCTTTTCCAAAACGGCGGTTATTTTACTGCTGCTCCACGCTGCCTCACCGCTGCTCCAGCACACGCGTGCCCTAGGCCGCGGCTACCATGCCGCTTTCCCACTTTAACTCTTCCTTTTCACATACGCCGAGCCGTACAGTCTCAGGTGAATGCATCCAATATATCCGTCTGTAATGCACCTTGTTATGTGGTGTAATTAATACGCTGCGATTATGACAAAGAAAAGATTGAGCGCTATTCCGCCTCTTCTCTCCCCCTATTCCTGGTCTTAAAAAGATGATAATTTCCGGTAATTCATTAAAGGAGGGGCTGAGCGCACAAATGAGGTTTGCTCTTATAGGTGATGTAGGGAACAGCTGTAGACGGGAGGGAGTTTTAACCCCTGATGCCTCCTCCTGCCTCCTGCCTCCTGCCTACACCTCCTCTCTCCTCAGAAGGGCAAATACAAACAGAATTATTTATGCTCAGTTAAACACTCCTTAATTACTCATGAACCACTGTTCACCTAATTTCAGATTATCTCTTAGCACCTACAAATGGCTGTTAAACGCTCACTAATACCTGGAACATTAAGGCCTCTGGGAATTAAGAGTAGAAAATACATTTTAACTTTCACATATAATTTCTGCATGGATAGTACCGGATATTCAGACTTACAATAGTGTGTGTCCCTGAAGAGGTTTCCCTAATACCCCGGTCCTCAGGCCTGAGCTTAGAGACTGTACACTGAGCAGGTGATTAATTCTGCACCCCCATGGAGGCTGTCGTTTCTCCCATTGAGAACGAGGGGGGTAGATATGATTGAGAGCATCGTCCATGTTAAACTTGATTCTTGATTTTCCTTTTTGTTCTAATTTTGTCACGGTGCTTAAAAGGGATAAAAATGGAAATGTGTGAAAAATAATGTATTTTTCTTTCCCGCTCATGTCATGCCAGACTGTTTTCACTCTATATCGTGGCTTCGCTCAAAATGTAAAACACAACGACAAAACTTGGAATCATTTGTAATTTCGGTTATAAATAGGTACGCCTGTGCCCTGGTAAGAGAGGGTGCGTTTGTCTTGTTTCATGTGTCAAAACATTCATTTGGATACAGGGCAGAAGGATTTACCTGTCCTGTGGCAGCTCTTATCTGTGGCAGATGAAATTGCTACATTTTCAAATGGTGTTGAGCATTATTGAGGTCCTGTACAGCAGACTCTGGAACGGCTATGATAAGGGCTTTACTTCTTTGTAGCAGTCACAACACTGAGATCAAAGTCAGGGAAAAGCAGTGCCTACATCAGTATTGTTTGGAAGGCTGGAAATTTCAGGTTTTCTCCACTTCACTGCCACAGTATACGCTCTAAAAGGACATCACTGAGAAATAGCCCGTATTCATTAGTGAGGAATTATTGTAACACGGAAATTTAATACTACTTTTAATGATCTATTTACGTGTTCTTCAATATCTATTTTATGCTTATTTAACTTTTTTCCCCATTTTGTATGTATGAGAGATTTTAGTTAATTAAAATAAAACCCACTGTGTTTTTTATTTTTGTAAAAAAAGAAAAAAAAATCCAAAGAACATGATATTGAACTTAATTGCATTCAAGGCCCGGTTTTCAGGACAGAGTGAGAGAGCGAGAGAGAGAGAGAGAGAAAAAGAGAAAGAAAGAGAGAGAGAGGGGGAAAATTAGGTGTAAATGAAGACAACACAATAAGTCGTGTTTCTTATTGGGCCCACAATTCATTGGCGGTACCTTTCAGACCGTGCGCTAATGAAAGTGGTGTTCCCCTCTCCCCCTTATCACACATTCATTAGGAGGCCCGGAGAAGGCCTGATGCTCTCACATTCTGTTAATTACATCATCACGTCCTCGCCCCGCAACAATCAGCCGCGGGCTCGCCGCGCCGCACGTGACCAAAAGCCCCGCTTCTAATTGCTGTTTTAGTCTCTCTTTCCTGATGACATGTTGGTGATAGATCATTATTTTTCCAGCAATTTGTTCGCATTTATATGCAATATAATTGGATCTGATTAATTATTATGATTAATGAGAGAGGAGTTTGCACGCAAAGCCATTAATACCGCTGGAATCAAATAGAAAGACATGGACAAATGAAAGGCACGGGACTGATGTTGCTTGAACCAGTTTAATAATGCGCCTCTATTAATAACCATTAGCATTTTACACAAAATCTCACACAAAGCTTTATAATGTATGGATAAGATAGACAGTAGCATACCAATCATCGACTTGTCTTTTGTGTAAATATGACATTGGCAAGTACAACTGCAGAAATAAGATTATAATTTTGTATTATTATTATTAGGAAAGGTAAGCCTTTTTAAAAGAATATTTGTAAAAAGAATATTAATTTGAGTCTCCATTACAGGCTAATAAAACTTGTTGTACGTCACTCTGGATAAGAGCGTCTGCTAAATGCCATGTAATGTAATGTAATGTAATACAGCATATAGACATACATACTGTATGGTCAAAACATAAGCAGGTTTCACAGATGCCTTTCAGTTAATTTAATCATACCATAAAAGGACACTGTATGCAGTTCTAGAAAATTAAAAAAGAATTGTCAGCGTTTGTAAGTGGGACGTCTATATACAGTCACAATCTATCTGAAAGGGCTAGTAATAACCTGCCAGGTCATCAATGAATCAAACTTAATCTCATCAAGAAATAACCAGCTTATTTAATATCATGCTACTCTGGTTTTATTTTTTCATTATTTCTTAATGAAGAATTAAACTTCATCCATGCCACGTCATCCATCTAGTATTTACACCCCTAGTAATCTTGTCTTCACCCAAAAAATACTGGCCAGTTATAGGAGTTTGACAGCAGTCAATTCATCGCGCATGGGAATGGTTCATTAACGGGCGGAGAAAAGCGGCTCCAGTTTGTGTATGTCTGGGATTGGCCAGCGTGCAAAATGGATTTATGGTGTCACTCAGCACTGGGGAAGGACTAATGAGGGAGGGAGAACGAGCTGCATCGGTGTGGGGTAATTCTACACTCCATCCATCCAGCCGAGGGGCGGCCTACACAGAGAGAGAGGGAGAGAGAGAGAGAGCGCGAGAGGGAGAGAGAGAGGCATCCCTCATTATGTGTGTGTCTCAGGAGCTTTCTTTAATATTTTAATAAATAACAACATCAGCCCAACAAGAAATTAATGAATAGTATCATTAATAATGAGCCCGGGCCTTGTAGTGATAGGACAGATATTAAATTGAACCACTGTGGGGGGATCTCTTGAGACTTGGGATTTTTCCACAAGCAAACAAGGGCAGTGAATGAGGCAGCCGTCCCTCCACGCCAGCAGCTTTCACAACAGGTTGAAAGTAATAAAAGAGGATTTTCTCCGCGCTCGAGTTAAGCCCGAGAAAATCTGCCGGTGTAGATCGGTGTGAAAGCACTGCCAAATGTGATCCTTAATTAAACTTTACTTGAGATAATGCTGTTTGCAGTGGAAGTTAAAGCTAAAAAGCAAAAAAATAAATAAATAAATAATAAGAAAAATTATATAAATCGTCTCCTGCCCCTTTCTCAAATTCGTGTACTTAATAGGCTGGTGTAGTAATGGCCTTGACCCTAGTGAAATGTTCAGGCGATGTTTGTTTATCGCATTTGAGTCAAAACGCTTAGGTTCTTTTACATTGTTTTGTGGAATTCTGTGTGGTGCGATTCAGAAGGATTAGCCTTAAAACCAGACATTGCCTTAACAAGTTCCCTGCATATAGCAATTTAGAAGTTGTTCAGATTTATCTAATTTAAATTCTGCATTTGAGCCAAAGTGGATCTGGCAGATGATTCAGTCTGAACATGTGGTGAAAATGTAGCAAAACTAGAAACAAACAAACAAAAACATGAACATAAGTGTTGTTATGGAGGTTCTGTTTTCTGGATTTGGATATTTGATAACGTTTGTTTTGTCAGGGTTGCACTGTACATTTTAATCGTCTTGACCCAAGCAGCCATATCTCTTAAGGTCATACAAAGGGAAATTGCATTTTGCAAGATTAGTTTCCGCTCAAAATCTGTTCCTGTAAGTTTTAGGCAGCTTTGTGTTATTTGTCGATGACCAATTTTCCAAGAAAAAGAAAAAGTGTAGATTATTAAATTCATTTCTAGCACAATCTTCTGGAAACTAACAAACTAAAATATATGAACATATAAAGGTTGCAAATAACAAAAATAGATTACATGTTCTATAATCTACAGTACACACGGATATACTGTAGCTTGTTACTGATGAACGACAGCGGCTGACTAACTACCTAGCTATCCAATGAAGTTAGCCTCTGTAGCTATGCTAGATGTGGTAATTGTATTTTCGATATGAACATCAATATTATTGTTATAAAAGTTTTTTGTGGTGTTCCCAATAAAGAATGCTATGGCAGGATGGAAGGAGGGTCATATCTTCTGGTACTTTGCTTATCAGTGGGGTCATACTATGGCTGCCATCTTCCCTACCCTCCATTTAATTTTCATTGCAAACTTGCTAGTTCAACCATTACAAGATTTGGCCATGTGGAATATGTACTGTAATGACAAGGTCCAAGCATGCGTTATGCAACATTTTGAAAGGGAGGGGAGCTGCTTACTGTATAGTCTCTGTTTTGAAATTTATATTTATAAACAGATCTGCAATTTTAGGTTTATCCATGGGAAATCTGTATTTCACAGGACTATTGTAAGAGTGAAGGGCTTGTGTCAACTATTTAGTTTTGCTTTCTTGTCTCTGTGTATCGAACACATCTTACAGTTTCATTGGAACTCCTGAAGGTTGTGACACTGTTTTTAACTGATCAGCTGCACAGACTCTTGCCTGTGTATTGTGACTGCATGACTATTGATGCAATTGAATAATTGATCTCTGAAGGATGGCAATCAATTACCTGATCACCTAGTTGATGTTTGTTAATCATTCCACATTGTTTATGTGGTCTATTTAAAACTGTATGCTTACCATGACCAGACACTGTTAATAATTGTACCTGTCACTCAAAGTTAATGGCACGTGTTGACGGAATACAGACCTGATGATCCTATCCATTACATATGACTGTGTGATGAAGGAAAGGATTTACAGTATGTGGACCGAACCCAGGCCAAAATCTCAAACTAACTGCAACCGCACACATGGAGGACAAAATGTGGCAATTAGTCTGCTGGTGCTTTGTGACAGAATTACCAGTATTAAGCAAGAGTGATCTTTAACTGCAGGCAGTCCACATTCACTCCCTGGGGCCTTTTATAGTGATCTGAAACATATGCATCAAGGAGTAAAGTCATTGTACCCTGATTAAGACTGAATCTACTCTGCACAGTATTTACTCTGAGTTATGCTGTCACACAAAGTCCTTAACATCTTGCCAAAGAACGCTTTCCTTAGCGATCATAACGAATCATGGTTTGGCTCATGAACTAGAAAATGTTTTCTTATTTACTTATACTTATTTCCAGAAGACATTTTATAGAACAGACATATGAACAGTCTACGTAGCTGTAACATTGTTAACATGGTTTATCTCTTTGTAAGGGAACAATTGGTATACTTCATTTGAGAATTAATCTTTCTTGAGTTTCAAAGTCGCAAGTAGCATGCTTCATCCATTCATTCGCTCATTCATTCATTTCCGGTACTGCTATTAAATGACGATTGTGTTGCGGCAAGCCATTATTTTAGTTCAAGTAGCTAACCATGAGCAGAAATCTAAAATTAACCATGCCATATATCTAAGCAAAGCCTTGCGAAAGAGCAAGTGATGGCGCTGTACAGGTAAGAGTACTGTTTACAAGCTCTGTGCAGAACCCTCCTATGGAATGACAGTTCCAACCAATTAAACAAAATGATTGATCTTCCTGTGGAGTGGCGCCCCACCAAATTTAAATGCAGATTTTTTTCTTCTTTTTTGGTGCATTATCCTCTATTTCTAACCCATGCTCACATTCACATGTTATAATTTATTCAGAAATATATAAACTATTGCTGGGTGATATTAATTGAAGACCAGTGGCAAGAATCGTGCATGCTCATGTTAACCTCATTGTAGCTGTTGGACTTTGCAAATACCATTTACCAACACTATTACTCTGGAATTTCCTCTTTGTGTAATAAATTTTACTCTTTAGCCGTTAAACTCAGGATATACCTCCTTTTTAGCATATTACATAAATGGCTTTTTGAATATAGCATGTCTGATCTTGAGGTAAAATGCATTAATTTACAGTTAGCAGATTTGGGTCAGGTGCATTTACATAATAGTATATATTATGAAAACAGGTAAACAGGGGAAAAAAAAGAATTAAACACTGGTTACACTCGATCATGTATAAATTACCTTCATCGCATGAAATGTGGTCTAATTTATCTTCCTGTGGTGTTGTACATAAGCATTAGTATTTCAGTGCGTCCATCTATAATGCCAGTGTAGAGTGTGAAACAATGATAATTGAAGCATATTGTTTAATAATAAGCTGATTGTGCTACAGCGTATAAATTGGAAGATTAAGAAAATTTTTAATTATTATAAATTTGAAATGGTAAAACATGTTTTCTAGGTCCAATGATAGACAACATTTCCTTCCCAGACTTCACTGGGTCTAAGTCTTTTGTTGAAAATGGTCATATTGATGCTGCTTGTCCTGTCCCCTCGTTGTAATATTTGTTCACTCTGGTCTGTATGCGGAAACAAAGGCAATGTCTTTATAATAAAAAGTGGATTACCGTGCATCACAAGAAAGTGTCACCAGCTGTCACAGAGAGATGAGACCATCCTTCCAAAAGCGTCTGAATATTAAAAGCTAAATAATAAATTAATTGCCTTGTTATCTTCATTCTATCAGGTGATTAATATGCTGTTAATACACATGATACACTATGCAATATTCAAATATCTAGTGAACAAATAACTTTTGAGGGGAACAAGCATAAGGAGGAAATATAAATCAAATGGAAAGAGGTTTGTTATACACATATCCTTACTGTGACTTCAGTCATTCATCTAATTTGTAAACAATGGGCTTCTGTGTACCTGCATCGCCATTAATTAGATCCTGAGTCAAGGGTCAACTTTAAGGCACATCATCAGTGTTGGTATGAGAAGACTTTAGTAAAATTGATATGATCCTTCCTGTGTGTATGTGTGTGTGTGTGCATCCATGTGTGTGTGTGTGTGTACAGTATCATTGCAATCAAATGCTATATATGACACTGGTGTATGATAATGGCCATCATCTTTGCTGGTTTCTCATTGTTGTAGTTTTTTCCATTTGATAGGTTTATGACATTAAATTGTAAATTGAACACAACTGGACAAAACACAACTGTGTAACACATTGCCACTGGACTTATATTCTTCATTGGAACTTGTACGCTTTTGTTAATTTATTATGATATATACAGGGGGGAAAAGGAAACGTTCACACACTTTGGATAGAGCAAGTCACTACCACGGCTCAGCAGGAACAAAAGAAAGATCGACATCCTCTTGAAATCATTATGAAATGACACTTGTATGGATTTTTTTCTTCAAAACAAACAGCCATTTTAGACACTTAAATAGCCTATTGATCATTTTGATGGCAGCTTGCCTGCTTTCCCTTGTGATGCGAAAAATATCAAGATGTCATTTGTTTCTATAAAATATGTATATGCTGTATACACAATTTCAATAAACTGTCCACTGGATTACAATTTCTATGATCACATTTCCAATGTTTTTTGGTGTTTATTATAGGAAATCAAAGCAATTATCATTAGTAATGTGAAAATTCCTCTGAGTAGTCACCAGTGACCTCAGATTATGATCACAGCACATAGAAATAAATAAGCTTTTGTGTCTTCTTCATACATCACTTAAGTTTGTGAAGACTTCCACTTCTGCCAATTTTTACTGAGACTACAGTAGGGGTAAGGGTAGAACAGAAGCAGAGTGCTAAATCTAGAACAAACCTCTGCCTATGTTCATTGGCTTGAATGGTAGCTCTGATCCTGTCTATACCAACGTACCACCCTGATTACAACAAAGATGCTGAGAGGTACACATTTTTATACACCTCCTAAATTACATAATAGAAGCTGCTTTAGCACTATAACTTCAGAGTTTACGAAACATGCCCGAGAGTAGGAAATAATGTCCGGGGACTAACTTACCACCACATTTTATAGCACAGCATAACCACTGCATATTTACTATCATGCATGCCGTGCATTACCCATCAATCTATCCATCAAAAGCACTTCTTCTCAGGGTCATGGTGGGAGTGCAGGTTGGTCAAGTGACGGGAATTCACCTGGGACAGGTCTCCAATCCCTCGCAGGGCACAAACACCATTCAGTCACTCATACCTACGGGCCTAATTCAGCCTAACCTGCATGTCTTTGGACTGTGGCAGGAAGTCTCAGTATTGTTAATCACAATAAAAAAGTGTCACCAGCTATCACAGGGAGGTGATTGGCTGTAGAGCTGCTCTTTGTTACAGTGATGTTCTGCTTCTCTTCAACTACAGTAGGTTAGTGCAATATTGTTGCACCTCTGTATCTTACAGTATGTTGCTGGATAAAGTTATGCTGAAACGAAAACCAGGATTCAATCATTATGCAAAGTTTCAAAACTCAAGGGAACGTTGAGTGTTTAACCTAAGTTGGCATTTTCATTCGTAGTAGGTACAGTTTCCCAGTTCTGTCATTATTTGTTATTCCATTTACGAACTGAATTTCACTGAACAGAGCCGGTCAAGTCAAGTTATCCAGGACCAAAGTTGAACTTCTCCTCTTGAGTGTATAGTGATCTTATTAATTTCTGAGATTAACCAGCAACATGTGGCGTAATATATGGGGACATTTCTTGAATCAAGTCCACCTTTGCTTTGTTGACTTTCGTAATGTGTTGTCTCACCACCGTAGCCTTCACCCCCTGAAAAATTAGCGTCAGAATTTGACGGATTATAGCACTGCTGTTGCTTGTTCTAAAAGGGATACTCAGCAGAATGTGCTTTTTTTCCCTTTCATTTTCTGCTGTCTGCATGAGTAATTACCTCCCTGATTTCTCAGATGCAATTGCATAGCTTCCACATTAGAAAAATCCAAAGATTGATAGAGGCCTCTTTCCTAAAGGATTAGTTTTCTGATGTAATTCCACCGTGTAGGTCATTCAAAAAGCAAAATGGTAAAAAAAAGTTTAATTCATCCCTGTTTTATCAGAAGAGTATCTTCATCATCTAATCTGCTCCAAAGAAAACGTGTCTTTATTTCGATTTTTCTTTTCACAGTCTGCATTTTATGAGAATGCAAGGATTTGTGATGCACACTGCATAAAGATGACCGAGATAAGGCTACAAATCAAATGGCAAGGCTGCCCATCTAGATAGGAAGGAAAATCTGTTAATCATAATGGCCAAACAATGAACATTACCAGAGCAATGAAGGGAAAGGAGACTGAGAAGAAACCCCATTATTTTACTGGACAACTCATTTGCAAAAGATCATTTTCTAAAAATACTGTGCAGAGGTCAACAAAGTGATGCTTAGTTGTTATTTATTCATAAATTTTTGTCATCTGTCACTCTCTCTGGTCACACTGCTGTCCAGTAATTCGATGAGTTTGGAGGATGATTTGTGATGTTCAAGACGTAACTTTTGCCACTCATCATTGTTATGCAAATGTCAATATGTAAATATTTGTTTATTTAATCAATCACTGCCATTCTGTATTGTTGAATGAATTTGTTTGATTTCTGTAAAAAAGCACAAAACAAAACATTTCCCACCTTTTTCCTTCTGCAGCACACTTCGCACTTCACAAATTTCTTCTCAAAAGCGAGTGACATGCTGACGTTGATTTGTTCTATCAACAGTCAGCCTAAATGTTCTTTCAGGGTTTTAATTAAGCAAAATGGTTAGTTTTAGTTTGGCTTTTGTGAATGGAATTTGTTCATTTTTGTATTATTATTCATTTGAACTGAACATTTTTTTTAAAGGTTTTTCACACAGCATCCCTGACCTTGCCTGAGGACGCCGATGGGGAAATGCCGTTATTTCTTACTCAAAATAGAAAAATACTCTTGAGTATTGCTATTTAACCCTTTGAGATCACAAATGTGATTACACTGTTAATGCTGATATAACAATCATTACTGCGAATTGAAAGCAATGTTCTCCACTGGCTTTTTTATTTTTTGGAAAATCGATTTATTTAAAAAAAGATCATCAGTAATGACAAATCAAGTAACTAAAATGGATGTATGAAATGAATTACAACTGCTGGTTTGGACCACGTTGTTGACACTTGAAGGTAGGCAGCTGGTGGCACCTTTGACCTCCATTGCAATATTCACCACAATACACCACAACCGTCTGTTTGAACAAATGTGCAGTCTGTGTATTCTCTAACATGAATAGGTCAGCCAGTACCTTCATTTATGTCACTGCTGGTCAGAACCAGTCAGAGACGAGACATGGCCGTAAAAACTATATGTATAGACAAAACAAAAGGAAAACCTAGTGCCAAGGTTTCTTATCAAATCTCTCATAACTGTGTCAGAAGGAAGAGCATCAGACACATGCACTAGCTATAGCCAAGGACTCTACCCAACATTCATTCGCTCGCTTCCACCAGAGGTTAATGTCAAGTCATTCTCCTGAGAATTAATTTTTTCTCCTGAGGAATGTGGTTTATGATTATGGTTGCTTATTGGCTATCCAAGACACTAAAACACATTGATTCATGTGAATTTGGACCAGTAATTATAGAGAAAACGATAAATAACTACACAACTTCCCTGTGTTCAGAAGACCGTATTAGCTCTCAATGTTCTGAACACCTATTCATAATGTTCCGAACAGCACCTGAAGCAGAAGTACTACAGTTTTGCACTATGTTATGTAGGCAAATACAAAATATTGTTATACAGAGATACTCAATTTTTGGCTAGGGAGAGATTGATGATGCTGGTACAGTGTTTCATCGTTTTTAATGATATCGTAGCTAGCTATACATTACTGATCAAGTATTAGCTATTAATGAATTCACTTTGATGACTAGCTACTCTCACTAACTACTTATGGCATAGTTGTATTGGCAGGCTAATCTTTCAATCTTGGCACTCAAGTATAAGTTCACCCACAGGACAGAGGCACCCAGCTAGCTCCATCTAACATTAACAACAGTTTGCTAATTCCAGTCACTGAGCTAGTTCATAACCTTGCTGATGTTTTGCCTATGAATAAGATTTAAGACCCTGTAAATCATCAAGCATATATTGTATTTAACATCGTACTTATGGTTTTGTATGCTTGTATGACTGAATTATATTCATATATTTAATATATTACAAAGAGTCGCATAGTTAATATGTAAATATCCAGGGTGGGCCTAGTTTGTGATTGGATGGGCCAGGACCTGTCTGTAAAGCAAAAACATTTGGTGAGAATTGTTATCTTACAATAATTCAGGGAATTACCTTAACTTGTTTAATTGTTATATTTATGGCACACCTTTATCAGTCCTCTAGAAACATACTCCTCTTTATTCTGGCATGACTCATAGGTCATAGTTAAACAGGTGCAGGTGATCTTATGGATTTCATCAGACATGAGAGCATTGGATCGGCAGCATGTTAAAAAATGTCGGAGGAACTGGCTCACAAGGAACCGGCCTTCAATCTTCCTAATACTATGAAGGCAAAACATTTATTTATTTGTTTATTTGAGGTAAAAAAGTTTGAAATGTCAGTAATATCTTCCAGGATAATTGAGGCTCAGCCTCAGAAGCAGTTAGTAGTTTTTCGCACCATTCTCAGAAAACTCATGAGAGTGGTGCGTGAAAATCCCAGATCAGCAGTTTCTGAGATATTCAAACCACCCCGTCGGGCACCAACAACAACTGAACCTCTTGGCCTTTACAAATTCTTTCTGTCACAATACAATGGTGGTTTGTTATTTGAGCTCTCTTGGAAGTCAATTAAATATTTCGTTATAATGATTATTCTAGACTGTACTTCAATATCATGTACGTATATGCCTGGATGGACATGTGCCTAAAACTGAAACTAATATAAAGATGCCATTATTAGTAAGCATATCCCACCAATGCTATAGTTGTGTATAATGTTGGTGGGATATGCGTATGTTAATGCAATGATGAGTGTTTAATTGTGTGGAATGTCCCTGAATGGGGGCCCCTGCCCTGGCTCCACAGAGAGGCCCCTTCCCCCAGACAGATGATGGGCCTTCCCCTCCTTTGCCTCAGTGCTTTTCCTAACTGTCCCATTTTATTGAGCAAATTTAAGCTGTCACTTCCCATGCCTGAGGAATGGCTCAAACACCACATGTAATAATACAGGAAAAGTAGGATAAAATAATCTTGTCAAGGCTGTAGAAGTGATTGCTTGAAGTCATAGCGTTCAATCGATACACTAATTCCACAATTTATACTCCCTGCAACTGAAGAGGAAAGAAGCAGTGATATGGTATTTCTTGGCTCAATGACCAACTTTGACCTTCCGCATGTGTGAGAGTGGGATTAGCGTGTTTCTCTGCTTAAAGAAATCACCTATAAAAATTGGGATGCAAGATTTGACATTTAAGTCCAGACCCAAAACCTAAACTGATTAATTCCGCTGAGCACCAGCTCTTGAGCTTTCACTATCTTTAAAGCTACAAATCCTGGGTATACTGCTGAGTGAGTGAAACAATATTGCTGTTTGGGGAAATGGCAAATGATTCTTGTGCATAAGTCTATTTATTCCTTAGTCTCACAGCTCATTATTAGCCCTCAAATACATTGCAGCTCCTGAAACATCAATAATCACTTAATATTGTCCAAAATTAATCATCATTCAGTGTACTTAATGTTGAGAAATATTGTATGATACAATAATAAAGTCTAATAAAGGTTATAGTTTTATGCTGCTCTATATTTGCAGTTTTAGAAAAGTTAGAACTTTTCATATTCTGTAGGACTAAAAACAATATTGTTGCCTTTTTAACATTCATTTTGGGGTTACTTAAGGTATAGCCATACGCTTAGTTTCAGCAAAGGTACAGGGGTTTAAGAATATATTGAGTTGAAGTACGCCCACAATATCTATCAATCAAGCCGTTATATTACCAACAGCATGTACATTTCCATTAGAATATTACAGTGAATTTGCCTCCGAGCATTACAAACAATTACATTTACCTGGCCAGCAAGGCAGGTCTTTCCAAATTGCTTTTTTTTTCAGGAGAAGTGGTATGTGATCTGAGCAAGCTCAACATATTATGGTCAGCAACCACTGAGTTCATCTTCGTAACAGTGGTGTATTTTCCTAATTTAGCCTTAAGTTTTGCATAAATTGCCATGGTTTCCATTTCTTTTAGGCACATTAGAACAGTCATCATATTTTCCCAAACATTTGACTTAAAAATGGTATAGCATTTTTACAGCCAACTAGTTTAAATTTTGTATTTTCACATTTATTGTATCCCTTAGGTAAGTCAGAATAACATAGATTGACAGAAATGTAGCTAATGACCCTCATTATTTAGATAGTGACAGTATAATGGTTTATTATAATAAACCAAAAAATAGCTTGGAATTTGATCCATATACATATTCTGCTTACACCCGTTTGGAATTCATGTCCATAGAGAACTCCGATTAAACAACAAGATAGAACGTGGAACCGCCTATAGTCAGGAAGGAAATTAGTTTCATGGTGAATTTTGTCAACACAACAAGTGTGTGTGAGTTTAAGAAGTTTTCTCCCCCCGCCCTCCCATGAAGTATTTCTCCTGTCATGTCTCTTGTTTTAGTTGTATTTATTTTATTTTATAAGAGGGATGTAATGTCAGTCGCGGCCAGCCCTGTGACACTCTGTGACAGTGACAACGGCGGCCTGACTCCTCTGACTTTAATATGGCTGCAGACACAGCGGAGCACATGAACCTGCCCTCTGTGGGGGTCAGAGCTGAGGGTGCCTTCAGTTATTGCAGTCCTCTTTGTACTCTTGCTCCATTGCTTCAAGTTGGGTGCACTTGGAGAATGAGTGATGGTGAGAAAATAAATAAATAAACAGACATGATTGCCTTGTTGGGTTTTCCTCACTAGTGTTACACGAGTGTCCGAGATTTTCTTCCCCTGTCGAGACATCAAAGTCAAGGACATGAAGAGGGAGTGTGTGTGTGCGTGTGTGTGCGTGTTGCACACACGCACACGGGGGGGGGGTTAGCTAACAATACACTATTAGCACTGAATATTGTCAAGGATCGAGCCTACAGAGACCCATATTTTAATTAAAACTGAATATTGAGCTTGTTGTGAATGCGTCTCCTACGACTTCTTTGGGACTCACTGATGTAGTGAAGTTAAAGATGGTAAAAGAAGTTAAAGATGGTAAAGTTTCCATCATATTGTTGTCACTTGCTTAATGCGCTAATTATAAACACACATGCTATTATTCTATACTGTGAGGGCCCTGAATATCACTAATCCTGTATAGCCAACCATCAGCATAACTGAGAACTCTCCAACCTGGGGCATTCCCTGAAGATATTTTCTGCTTTTGTTTAAACTGTGGCACCAGGGCTTCCCAGTGATACATCCAGCTGAGACGTTTGTTGTTAGTGCAGTGACATGAACTATAGCCCAGACTGAATACCGGCGCTCCCTGTGCCCGCTGCTGAACTAGCTATCTGCCTTTGCCAGCTGTGTCTATTGTACAGTCCTCCAGTGCTGTGAATGTATTGCTCAGTGCTGAAGAAGAGTCTGGAAAAACAGCAGCTGGGCCTCATGTGCTTCAGGGAATGCAAGTGCTAGCCTGCACCCTCCAAAAGTGATGGAGAACATTGCAGGTAGGGGATGGGCTGATGATTATGATTTAGCCTTTTTTTTTCCTGGAAAAAAAAACTATTATAGGGTTTAATGTTCCTATTTTTGAAGTGGAACAATTAACCCTACAGCCTACATTCTGAGATTAGGCCTTATTCTTACTGTATTGACAACTTTTATTTGATCTGAAGGACTGTGGAATTATCTGTATTATATGACATTATGTTTTAAGTTTCGCTTCGCTGTCTTTGACAAGTGCATACCAAGATACCTTAACTTGTCAATGAAGGCAAACAAAAAACTGTGTATTGACGATGTAAGAGTTGACAACTGACGCGTTGGATCCTTATCATCTTCATAAGCTGTCTGGGATGTCTGGGATAGAAGGGGTTAAAAAGGCCATACTTGTCCAATCAATGGCAGAGAGCAGAAATGACAGGTGGGCCGCGGCACGACGTGCAGTGATGTCATCAGAGAAAAGGAACTGTGAGCCGAGCCAGTGGCCCAGTGCATCGTGGGGTAGATGTCAAAGCAGCCCCAGACCCGGGGTGTCCGCTCCAATCACTGCCAATTAAGTCACCCAATTATAAAATCATATTGAGGTGGAGGAGAAGGGGGTGTGGACCCCCGCAATGTTACGGAGGTGTGGGGAAACAGGGGGCGTCATTATGATCACTAAATGTCCACACTGGTCAATTACAGAATGAGATCGGCAGGGAGGGCTTGACCTTTGCATCACTGACCTCCTGGCTCGCACTTCCCTATGCACAATGACAGTAAAAAGACAGGGAATTTACTAGGTATTATTTCCTTCCTCCTGTTGCGGTGAATGGCCGGTTGCTTTAGTTTGCTCTTTATACTACATTACGTACAGTAAGGTCAAATCCTAGGTTATGATTGTAGTGAGTATTGCAATAATTTATATTAAGTGAGTGTAAGACACAACCAGAAATTTCATTAAATCGATATGACACCTGACTAAAGAAATGCAGATTGATTGTGATTGATTACAAAATGATAGCTTAGATCCGTTTTGGTCAAATTGCATTTGAGCCATGACAATAATCACCAATAAACCATGGGTAAATAGAATGCTTGCACATCAGTTTAATATTATTGTGAATATTTTAAATACAGAAGCTAACCTTAACAGAACCATGAAAATAGCAATAACCTCTTTCGGTTGATCTCTTTGTGAAGTGACTTCAGTTACTTCAGACTGGCACTGTCCAAATGAACATATACTATAGGGAAAAATGATATTTTATAGTGTTTGCTAACTAGCTAGCTAATTTATGTTGAAGTGTGCTAAGTTCATGTTAGTTTCACCAACCAGCTAGCCAGTATTCAATTAATTAGCTAAACCGCTAATGTTAGCTAGTTTGTACATAGTCTGATAAGGACTCACTCCAATCTAGTAAAACTGTTTTTAAACCTGTCCTGTTGTGCTTCTTTGGTGAATTATTATACAATACAGTATATTTCAATATTGATTTTAAAAACATAACATGGATTATGAAAACATAAAATATTCCTTTCATTCTTTATTTGCCCAGAGGGCAGTATCCCCAGTACTAAAGGAACAGGTCACTGGTAGCATAACCGTGGTGTGTACTGTGTGGTATGGTACAGGCATTTTGGGCTTGTGTGGGTGTGTGTTAGACAGTGAACCATTAGTGACAGTAAATGAAATTATAAGCTAATGATGAAACGTCATTGACTCTGTTGCCTCGCAATGGCAACAGAACAATAGGTCAATCCATTTAAGAGCTTCTTACTGAGGCAGTGGCTGTTCTTTAGCCATTAGCAGTCTCCCAAACTGTTTCCTTCTGCAGCAGTGGTACCAAGGAAAGAGAGAATACTCCTACCATCAACACAAATCATGGACCTAACCTGCTCATGAAGCTGAGGAAGTGGTGTTCTACTATAGTACCGGCTGTGATTGGCAGATTTGTGTGCCCATAGAGTGGCAAAGGGCCTGTAGTCCTCCACAATCGCACAAGTCTACATGCTGTGAGGAGGGATCCTGCCATAGTTGGTGAGCACTCATATTTCATGTTTCCTTAGAGAAAAGGAGTACAGCCTCCCTCTTCAGGCCTTGAGGAATATGTTCGCTTTCGAGGATAATTAAAATTGATGATATAGAATGCCACAAACATGGCTACAGCCTCCCGCAAACTCTGTGTAGATGATCCAACCAGCCGTAATGTCCCTGGTGGTCTGATTCCCAAGGGTAATGCAGAAACTGGGACCCGCAAGCATGAGATATATTTTTATTTAATTTTCTCAGCGATAAATTGGCTTTACTATATTAACGTAATTATTACATATACAGTGTGTCACAATACAAGTACACAATAAATTTATAAATACATGAACAAAGAGCATGAAACTGGCATATTGTACAAACATACAATATTCAATTTCACTTTCAAGCTTCACAGTCGAGTATGGGATTAGGCTCTTAGAAAAGAAAACCATACATTAAGTTGTCCATTTTGAAACTGAAAAATACGTACTCACAGTTTCATATTATGAAGGCAAGTGTGCACTAAGGAGACAGCTCTGCACATTTTTTTCTAGTTTCCTCTTCCCTGCTGTAAATCTCTTTCTCTCTCCTCATGCTGTGAAATTCCCTGAAAATGTAGTGGTCAGATAATTTAGATCCTGATGTTGTCATGGTAATACAACTAGTTCCATTCAACGTGTCTCACTGTATTTGAACCTTTGATTTTCACAATAATGACATACTGAAACACAAGACTGCAATACATATTTTTGGTTGTTGTGTGTGTTATGTCTGCAAATCGATTCAGCAATGAGTGCCTTTTCTGTTTTCGGAGAGAAAATTATAATTTACCCACATAAACATTGTTTTACCCGATTAACTATAAATGGTTATTCTGTTGTTGCAATTACAGTTGCACTATATTATGATTTGTACACCATAGTATCGGGCCCTTCAAATGGTTGCGTCATCCTGTCTGCGTTACTGTCTAAACCTCTTAGAAATAAGCACAAAAAATAATGATGAAATGCATATGTACATTGAAATTGAGTTATAGGAGCATTCGTGTTTATTCCCGAGGATCTATTATCAGCAGAGTCGTGCTTATTGTAAGCATTATTTATTTGTTTTGTTGTGGCCACAGAGGACACTCCAGACAGCTGTCAGACAGAATCGGGTGAAGACAGACAGGCAGACACACAAAGCATTTCTAAACCCCCTCCAGGGCCTTCTTGAGATAAATATTGATTGCGACCATTTTTTAATTACTTCCTTAAATTGAGCAATTTTGGTATTCCCACTTGGTTCCCTGCAGATAAGCCATAGCGGATCCTAAACCATCAAAGACTAAAAGAAGAAAACATTAACAAATGGACCCTACTAAAGTTGAACATGGACCTCCATAAATCACCCCGGATACATAATTCATTTGTTTCTAGGGGAACGGACAGAAGAGGCAGTGAGTGCTTTAGGTTATTGTAAATGGCATGTCCTGAGATCTTTCTCTGTTCACTGGCATTCTCTGCACCATGTTCAAAACACTCTTATGTTCTACATGGTTGACAAATATTTCTGCTTTACCATTTGTCTTTCTGAGGGGAAAAAAAACATCTCCTGTACCTATCAAAGGTGTGAGATGAGAACTTTACGGGAGAATTGGACGGAAATATTTAATTAAATGTTCCAATTAGGCGAAATGAGGGAAGGGTTACTTCGCCGGATGCGGTGTGTGACATATAAACACTACAGTATGTGAAGTGTTAAAAGACTGGCAATTGCCATCTAATTAATCTGCTATGCAAATTCACATAATGGGATAATAAATTCACTAAGTGATGAAAATAAAGTCGTTTTATAATAGCTTATGGTTCACTAATTAACTTGTGATTGCTGGGGCTAAACTATCATCTTACGTGTGGAGGACAAAATAATAGCCCGTTTAAAACATTGTGATTATTACGAGTCCAATTAAATGTATAATGGTCCTACTTTTGAATGAGTGAACGAACAAATAAATAAATGATCGGAGGACTCGCTCATATAAGTTAAAGGATACACGGCGAATGGGTGTTGGTTTTGTGAGAATGTTCCTAGTCTCGCGCTGCAGTCGATTCTGTTCTCCTCTATTGGTCCTGTGCATGGCTGCAGTGTCTACGTGCACTGCCAACTAGTGCCCTGTGGCTGACCTGCAGCACCAGACCTGCTGCAGTGGAGCAGGCCCTCTCAGCCATCTGCAGTGGCTGCAGGCTGTCCTTCCGCCCAAGCGCTTAACTACGCAATTTAACTCATAATCATCTTCACTGATCCAATTCGGCTTCTCCCCCTAGTTCTGAAATGGCTCCAGTTTTAGGAGAGAGTTTGGAGTCCCAGAGGACCACGGCCCTCCAGGGCCAGAGTGGAGACTCTACTGACAGTCTGGTCAGAATCCATACCCTCCCAATCTATACTTTATAGATCGGCCATATTTTCAATGGTACTGTGGAGGTCCGGGACCCAGGATCTATTGAGTTATTGTTGTTATTGTTCGCATTGATAAGTTCAGCCTGGTTTATGTATGGAATCAAAATGTGATTATTAGCACCATTTCTCACATTTCACATTAATGATGCCTAATTGTTTCTAAGCAGCTTATTTAAAAATGAACAAGAAGAACATGGTTTTACTAGTCAAACCTGTTCTTAGCATGTTTGTGCTGCATGTATGAACCATGCTCAGAAGCATGTTCTCACGGACCACAGAACGGACTGCGTGTGTCTGGCCACTTCTTTGCTTATCTCTTCTCAGTTGATGTTCAATGCAGTGTTTTACATTTCAGCCATTCTTCCTTCTGGATCTAATGAGGTATAAGCTCAGATTTTCTTTGCTGGTGGAAATGTGTATGAAGTTAATACAGTGAAATGTGGCATAAACAACATAGCCACGGGGGACAGGGGCAGCCGGTAGCCTCATAGTTAAGGTACATGTTTGGTGGTTCAAGCGCCAGTGTAGCCGTATAGATGTTGGGCCCTTGACCAAGGCTGTTAACCTCACATTGCTCTAGGGGGGATTATCCCCTGCTTAGTCTAATCAAATGTAAGTCACTTTGGTTAAGAGCGTCGGCTAAGTAAAGTATTATTATTCTTATCAATAGAGTGATCAGCCATGGCCATGAGCCTGCCAGTGCTGACGGTGACCAGGAGTCCCAGGGGGTGATGCATGCTGGGTAAAAGCATTGCCCCAGAAAGCAGGGTTTTGGTCGGCATGGTGTCCCTCAACCCCTCACTCAGCAGCTGTTCCTGGGGCAGCAGCAGATGTGCAGGCCGACAGCAGGACTGCAGCAGAAACACTCCACAGCTCAGGAGAGCAGAACAGGGCAGCGGCCTGCTGAGTGGGGTGAGGAGGGCGGCCCTGTACCGTGGGGTGCCAAAGTTTGGGCACCCCGGTTTAAATGTATGGTGCAATAAGTCTGTATGTGATTGATAGCAAACCTCAACACTAAATGGCCTTTCTGCTAATTTTTAAGCAAGTCTTTTTATTTTCATATATTACAGTTTATAAATTATAAAATAAAAAAAGAAAAGGGCCCTGTACAAAAGTTTGGGAACCCTTTTGGATTAAAAGATGATGACTAAGGCCCATAGGTGATTTACTTGTTAGGACTTCAATGAGTCAGGTGAGTATAATTCCAGAGCTGAACTTTTTCTTCAGAAGTAGCTCCATGCCTAACCTAAGTGCCGTGGCTGTTCTGTCTCTTGGACAGTTGATTTCAGAATGAAGATTGTTTGTTTCCACAAAGAAGGTGAAGGATACAAAAACTCAATGCTTCAAACTACCTATTTCAACTGTCGGAAATATTATTAGAAAATGGAACAGTTGAAGTCAAGGCAAGGTCTGGAAGACCAAAAAAGATTTCAGATAGAATGGCCTGGAAGAACCTATACATCACAGCAAAACAGCTGCAAAAAATAGTAGCAGACACAGGTCTAGCTTAGAGGTGTTCTGCCAGGAGGAATAGGGAAAATGTCCAAAAGCGAGAATTGAAAGACTTGAAAGGAAGTGTTTACAAGCTGTTATAGTTACCTATAGGTGCCTGACAGGGTTTCCAAACTTTTGCACAGGGCCTTTTTCCTTTTTTATTATTTTGAAACTGTAAAATTAAATAATAAGTATCCCTGCTATTAAATAATTAAATAATAAGGTGCCCAAATTTTTACACACCACTGTATGTGAGTGCTGATAGTGAAACATTGTGTGCTCATGTGTGCCCACCCATAGCGAGACGCTGTGTTCCTACTGTACGCATCTGCCCAGGAGCTCAGGAGGTAAGAGCGGTTGTCTGGCATCTTTGCCCACCGAGTACTGGCAGTCGGAGGGTTGCCGGTTCCATCCCCCCTGCCCTGGGTGTGTCAAAGTGTCCCTGGGCAAGACACTTAACCCCCTATTGCTCCCGAGCAGCTGATTGGTGCCTTTAAGTATTAGTGTGCATGTGTGTGTGTGTGTGTGTGTGTGTGTGTGTGTGTGTGTGTGTGTGAGTGAATGAGTGAATGAAGCATGAATTAACCATTAATTACAAATGTATTGTAAATTGTAATTTGGATACTATTTGAAGGGATATAGTGTATATTCTATGTTCAAGTGTACCCACCCAAACAGAGGACACTGCAACTGTGGGATGGGCCAACAATTACCACTGGCCATTTCAAGTTGAGGGAGATACAAAAATAGGCAATGAGTGGGTGTAAAAGGGTGAATATAGTGAAATATTCTGAAGAAACTACCTCCAGTGATCAAAGGGTAAATAATTCTTCCTTCTCTTACATACAGGCTCATGAACATCTGTGAATATCTGTGCAGGGTGTCGTATTTCACTGCAGAAGTGTAACACCAGCAGGTTTACTGTAGTTATAGATCAAGTGGGACTGCTATGGAAACTAATGCAGCTGTTTCCAGAGATCGCATGCTTGCAATACAATTCCAAGTTGGCCTTTCTAAAAATCAGGTTAAAATGTTTTGTTTTGTTTTATTTTCCGTTTTAAATACATAAATTTGCCCTGGCATTACAGTCTCACTTAAAAAATGCTCCTCTAAATGCGTAACAATTTGTTTATCATTCTCAGCACCCTTTTCCTCACATTTTGTTTTCCTATTGTTGTCTTAAGTAAAAGTCTTGTCAGGATCATTCAGTGTCTTAATGTTTCAGGTATTGTAATTCTAGTTTTGTACTGTAATACCCACTAGACAAACGTTTAAAAAGCAGCTGCGTGCCTTACATATGAATCACACATTTTCTGCAAGTCAGTGATTTCACAAGAGCATTTGGTTTAAATGCACTAGACTAGATGAAGACTTCAAACGCATAGGGAATCCATACTGTAGATATATAGTAGCCTACTTTCATAGACCTAGTTAATTTACAGTATGTCTCATAATCGTGGAAATTGAATGCATTTTATCATTCTGCAAACAAGCAGAAGAGGCACATTTAAATGGAATACATTCAGTTTTAACTGAATTTCATTTTTCTATGCAGACTTTCAAGGAAAAAAGTGTTGTACATTATACAGCCAATCATCACACAAATTAGAGAAGAAAATGTTGCCCGCTTTCACACACTGAATACAATAGCCAAACAAATTGTACATCATCCTGTTGTGAAGCTTGTTCCTTGGCTTTTAGTAGTGATGTCCAATAAACTAAGGCAAAGTGTTTAACAAAATGTTAAAGTTTACCTTTACAATGAAGAGACTACTTCTACGCTTTGCATAATGTGCCTTATGCTATTTATTCCAAATTAACAACGTAATGCAAGGAATCTGCGTCAGCAACACTGTCTCATTTACATCTGTTCATTCAGTCCTTAGCAATGGACGTACTTTGCATTTTGATTGATCAGATTAATCTGTTGTAATATAATCTTCATTCGGATATTTACAGTGTCATGCTGTAATTACTGGTAAAGAAAATATCTCCGTCACAGTGATGAATGGGTGCCTTAGCTTGTTTGTTGTTGCTGTTTTGTCTGTGTTTTTCTTAGCATTTAGCGAGGAGGATGCGTTATATTACATTTTCATATTGTAATATTATGCAGGATGGAGTGGGTGGGGGGGTGGATACCTGAAACAGCACAACAGGTGTCAACTCATTGCGCTGCATGAAGCATCCTGCAACAGACGACTGTCCTTAAATAAACCACAATGAATAAATAATAACTGAAAGAGGGAACGGTGGCAATCCATAAATTACCTCAAGCATTCTCCACACATCGCTCTGAAAGCCTGTGATTACCTTCTTTCTTTTTTATATGTTTTAAATTGACATACAATGCGCAGGGAGGGGAGGAAGAAAAAGGGTGTTTATCTGAGCGGTAATAGATGATTGGAGGAGGGATAGGAGGCTTGGGCCCCGCCTTTCATCCCAGAATGCTCCTGACCCAGGTAGTGGGCCAGCCGGCGGTAATCACGTCCCATATGTGCGCTCTGATAAGTTCCGCGGCTCTTCAGCCTCTGAGGAGGGTCCTGCCGTCTCTGCGGTTATCACGCCGGGCCCCCTTCAAGAGCGCGCGCCTCTTCCGCCAGCTCAAAGGCTCCATCAGCGCCCCCCCCCCCCCCCCCCCCTCCCGCTTTCATCTGGGGGGGCCCCACGGAAGCCGGCGGAAAAGCGGGGAATAAACCGCCGTCTATCTCCCGTATTATGATGTTATAAATTTGATTTGGTCACCGTACATTTAACAGGATTGTTTTTTTTTTTTTTTTTTTACCCGTCACCCGTATTTTTATTTTATTTATATATTTATTTTTTTATTGTGGTCACGTTCGGAGCATTAAATTGGCATTGTACAGTTGACAGACACATTTTATAGCCGTTGCGTCAACCTTTCAGATTAGGTGGAAAGACCGCGGTTGCTTAAAATGCATAAATGTATAATGAGAACAGAGTTTTCAGAAAAAATGTTCCCTGAAATGTTGGTCTTCAACAAAGGTGAATAATAAATAATAATGTAATTCCCAGAACTGGTATTTACTTACTGTTTACCTCAGCCAGACAAAAAAAAAAACATTTCCACCTGTACCTTAGTGTAGCTCATTTTTCAAAGGCCTTCCATGTTTAAAGCAATTATGCAGTTACCACGTGACTGACACTGGAGGACACTTTAGCTTTGGTAGGGTTTATATTGAAGACAGAACTAAACGGAGCCATTTCCAGTAGCCTAACGATGTTTCCTTGCTCGTTTTGGCTACTTCACATAATTGACTAGCATATCTTTTGCTGACCTTTGGGTGGCCAGAGACTTCAGCAGACACTGATTACATCAGCCATTGATTTTGACACATTCCAGGATATTAATTACCTCATAGAGGTGGCATACAATCAAACACTGACAGTGCTTTGTAGAATAATTATAAACTGGATAAAAGCCAAAGCAAGAGCTTTGTTAAAATATCAGACCTGTAATTACAACATTAGACCTAGCATCGAGTCTGATTTAAACAGCGCTAATTTACAGAAAGCTGAATTCAGCAGGAATTCCGTAAAACGCACAGGGCAAAGTCTTTTCAGAAATAAGAGGCAGCGTTTCAGATACAGATAAGCTTTTTCAAATTATTGTCAACCATGCATTGTGCTTCTTCAGACCGATTTCATACGTATTCAGTGTACTGTGAAAATTGCAGTGCAGTGCTGGATTTGTTAGTCCAATGACTAACTGACAATCTCACCTTCTTAAACAATACTGTCTTTGCATGCCTTTTCAGTCTCAATATAGGCTTTTAAATAAGTAGTGTATGAATTTGTTCAACACTCTGTGATTACTAAATTAATTATTTTTTTAATGTGATGTCCTTTAAATATTATTTATTGACATTAGACACATTGTTGTTTAGAGGCTATTGTAGCCAGTGAGGTCTGTCTGGCTAAAGAAAAGAAAAGAAAATGTCAGGCCATAAAGCATGAAAGATTCCGTAGATAGTCATCTGTTTAAGTGAAAAAAGCCACGCGTTGCCTATGAATGTGTCATTGGCTTTGATCAACCTGTAGCAGCGATATTCTTTTACGACCTAGCAGCGGCCCCTCAAAAGGCCTGTTGACAGGCCTCAGTCAAGGGCCCTGGGAATCACACGTGCCAAAGCTAACAGCTGTTAAGTATAGAACCTGCAGGCTACGAACTGCAGCTTTTCCCATTGTCAGTTGCACTGCTTAAATATTCCAGGAGGAATTTGTTACTACATGGTGATACATAACGGTTGAAAACCCCCTACACCAATATTGTTCTCAAATTGGCAGGAGGAGAACAAGGGACATGAAGGATGCTTCGGAGCCGTAACCTATCCCTCTCGGCCCCTGGGGAGCCACTTGGCCAGCTTTCATCCTCATAATTATAATAAATTTGACATTTCATAGATAATATTGATTTCTTTATTTTAGCATTTCACCATAGGTGACAGTCTAGCGTCAAGAATGAAATTTCTATTGATCTCCCACGCATTAATCCCTCATGTGTATGTGATCATTTTTATAAGACCTTTTACTGCACATAAATCAATATTTCATATTTCCAAGCTATGCCAGAGGAGATGTCATATTTGTAAACTGCGAGTTGACACCTGCAATTCCTTTCCTGCTCAGCAGCAACTGTGCAAGACCAGTCAATTTGGGGGGCGATGGTAGGAGCCCTGCTGCAGGAGAGGAAAGGTAGGAACAGAAACGGGGTTTGTACCGTGCAGCTGTCCGTTCACTGAGGAGCTCCTGTCCTGGGCCTGCAGTTTCTGCATTAATGGACAAATTTAATGCCTCGGATTAATTAGCGCGCAATGTAGCCATGCCTGACGTACAATGATAATTAATTGCCAGATCATTTAGACTGATTATCTCTGTCCTACATTTAAGATATTGACTGCTAAATTAATTATCATGTTACTTTGTTTATGCGTATGTTTATTATTGTTTTTTTTTCAAGGAAATTAACTGTATAATTGTATCACTGGCCTTAATCAAAATGATTATTCAAAACATTGCCTCAGTCCTTTTTTTAATGAT
Organism: Conger conger; assembly: GCF_963514075.1. Taxonomy (NCBI): domain Eukaryota; kingdom Metazoa; phylum Chordata; class Actinopteri; order Anguilliformes; family Congridae; genus Conger; species Conger conger. The sequence continues at coordinate 21,272,601 of NC_083776.1, forward strand.
AAATTCTTACATGTTTTTTCTATTTTCATTTTTTAAACATTTGAAAATAATTTTAATTAATTTCTTTTTCATTTGATTTTACAAGAACAACAACAAAAAACTGTTCCAAAAAGGAAAAAGCATGTTCTATTCTTATAAAGACTGAATTCACAGAACTGATTGCCGTCTACTGTATTTATACTTCAGACTAAAAGCTTATTAATCCTCTTTTTGATTCTCTACTTGCTCTATTTAACATGACTTTTCAAAAAGACTCTTTCACAGTGAGTGAATTGAATGGTATACTAGTATAATTCAGATGCGACATGACAATATCTGTGGAAAATGCACAACTGTTTAGTGAAAAATATTATCACCTGAACTGTGGAGACATGTGACCTTTTCTCTTCCTCCTGTAACATGTCCCCTCCATACAATCCCTGTAGAAGCACGTCGGAGAAAAGGCCAGTCCATTAAGAGAATATGCTAATTTAACCATCCTCTCCTAATTGATGCCATTTTACCAAGTAAACAGGACTTCTGTCTGCGATGGATCTGTTTCTGCCAGTTAAAGAGGAAATTTCACATCTACTTTTCGCTGTAATTTTCTATGGAGGGGCTATTGGCATGCCATTATTGCAAATTACAAGGCGTTTTTTTTTTTATTCAGATGAGCTGCTATTCTTGTTGATTTTAAAAGGCCAGGCCTCTTTTGTCAGGCTGCTGTGGATGCGTGCTGGCGGAGAAGGTGTCAGCGCGGGGCTGTTTGAGCGTGATGACCAGGCTGAGCAGCGAGCGACAGGCGGGCGTGTCACCCGTGTCAGCGCCAGGACCCTTCCGCGTCTCCTCACGGGGCCGTCTGGAACCCGCGTCCGGCCCTGTGCACGCTGCGGTGTACCTGTCTGTGAAGTTTCCTGATGTTTCCTGATGCTCTGACCGGCTCTTCTGTCCCGTTGGCCACTAATAACATGTGGTCATCATTTCTCCTAGTAATGCAAGTGATTATGTGCATTATTCCTGTAGGGGTTTGTATACCACCTAAATGTACAACTACAATGCACACTTTTTGTGCGGAAATTGCACGTAGTTGAATTACTTTGTGAAATTAAGGTATTATGATCATTGTCAATTATGTTCTGTAACTAATACAACATGAACATTTAACCCTTAAAAAAAACATTTTCTATGCACACACACACACACACACACACACACACACATATATTTTCACAAATGTTGCACTTTACATGTAATTAGATAATTCCTAAAATGTAGATTTTAGTAATGTGCCAGGCTTTGATTTTGGGTTGGATTTGCTATTTATAATTGTGGTGTACAGCAGAAGTGTGGCCGCCTGTACTCCAATTTGAATATGCTTCCTATTTAACTGTATATGGAAAAAGAATGATTATAATGGTATGCTGAAAACAGTTGAGGAAATCTAGTATGAGACAATTGAGAACACAGTAAACCGTGAATTTGGAAACTGAAGCAGAACTGAGAAGATTATTTCTGGAATTCAAACATATTTTCTTCAGTGCTAGAAAAAAAAGATAGTGAGTTTTTGTTTGTCTTTTATGATAAATTATAATCATTATGCAACCGATTCCTCCGATAATTACTATGTCTGATCAATGTCTGTCGATATACTGTAGATAAAAAATGTCCATCCATAATGCTTTTCACAGCTAGTTATTTTTTTATTTTTTATTCTATATTACATGTAAAAAGTAAAACCTCATGTGAATTATCACAATATTACACACTATGCCATATTCATGATGATGTGTATGACTGTGTTAATGTGAATGTGAATGTGCAGTAAAAATACACAAAATGCCTCAGAAATAACTGCTTTTAAATATTTATGTTTTATTTTTTATAATCAAACAATGACAAAGGTGATCAATGATACAATGATAAATAAAGGAATATTGCATTCACAATTAGTGGCCTTTAAAAACATATTCTGACTTCCCTTAAATGAGCTTTTAACATATTGAAAATCATCGATGGTATTCTATTTTGTACAATTGCCTATTCCCAATTGCTGTATTTTGCTTTTCGGGTTACAGAGAAAACGCATGTGGACTGAGCCTGATTCTGATCTTAGTTTGAATCAAATCAAATGCTCTAACCTTTACAAATGTAATTCCTAAAAGTATAAAAATGCTGTATTCTTCACTAAAAGACAAACAACTGTTATAAATGGGTGATATGGTCATTGCAGATATAGGAAATATTTAATAGCAATGAATTAACAACCTATGTGGGTTTGCAATATTAAATTATAGGGCCGTTATGCTTTCTCGTGATACATGTAGAGAAGAGGAGGTACAGACAAATATATTGATTTTTTTCTCCATAACTAAATAAACAATATGTAAATGGTGAATTTTGGGGACAAAATTAAATCAAAATGCACATATTACATTGTTCACCTCAGAAGAATGACAGCAATTCAATTTGGCAGGGAGGAATTTAGTTAAGGACTTAAGGCTCTGTTTTCTGCTGTTTTACAATACTGGAAGCCCAGATGAAGTACATGTAATTTTTTCTTCTTCTCTGGTTTTCCTGGTAGGCTTTTTTCTCGTTTTCCTTGTTGTTTCTCGTGTTGCGTTTCATTTCTTTGTCCCGATTTTATAACACCGTTCTCTGCGTTTCCTACCTGTGAGCTACTTCTAAATGGTAAATAATTTGTATGGATTAATAACTATTACTATTTTCCCTTTGACTGTAATTGACACTTAAATTTCAGATATACCCCCCCCCCTCCCTTTTAAGCTCTTGTTCGCCTGCCAATCCTCTCCTTCTAATAAGGCCCTCTTTGGGAAGGGCTTCATGCATTCTGATGAATCAAATTAGAAGGCCTCTGACTTAGATAGATTGCGGCACATAATTAGAGAATCTTCAATGCATTAGACGGTGCCACTCATTTACGGGGTCCTTTGTTAGTTACCTTTCTGGACCCAGCATGCAGCGGCGCACATTTGCCTCCGTTTCCTCCTTAAATTCCTTCGTTATGTCACTCCAGAGACAGATCTCGGACCATTTCCTGTCAGCGGTGCGAGCTGGCGGTGCAATGGATAGCACAGTGGGATGGCTCTTAATTGGAGCTGCTTGAGGTAGTAAGTACCCACGTCCGTGTCAGAGTCGTGCGGTAGCGGGGACATCAGCTGACAGTGGGGGTACTCTCTCTTCTCTCCTGCCTGCCTGCAGCAGGGCATGTTCCTCGAACATCGTCTGTGGTCAGTAGCAGTGTCAGGCGCACTGACAACCCCGGACCCCTGTATTTAATCCGGCTTCGCCGGTGTCTGGAGTACGTTTCCCAATGTAGCTCTCGCTTCAGGTGAGGTTGGCTGGCTTTTAAGGGATAAAAGTGTGTGTGTGTGGGTGGGGGTGTGTTTAAACAATAATGCACCTACTACACATCTGTGTGGTGCTCTTTTGTAAAGCATCATTGTGACAGTCTGAAAAGCACTATACTAATAAAATTGAATTGAACTGGACTAAATGGGAAAGTGTGTATACACTAATTTCAGTGCCGTGTGTAAGTTAATATGGTAGATTACACTAGATTTTATAGGAATGGAAGCAATATGCCGAACCCTAGTTATCCTCATTAAACCGGAGCTGATGTTCCAGCTCAGGTGCATCCAGGGTAATAAACGTAACCGCCGCACCAAAATCGCTCAAAAATGTGCCTCATATCGCTCCTGGTCTGTCCTTTCCCTTTTAAAGGGATGAATGAAGATGAGAACAAGACGAGCAGAAGGCAAAGAGGCATCGCTTTCCCTGATTTCTGACATCCCCCAGTCAGGCTGTTAACCTAGGCCCAGCTGCACTCCTTGAGTGAATAATGGAGAGTTACAATGTGCATGGTGACACTGTCAAACCATCACGAATTGCTGATTATGGTGCTAAATATTGATCTATGCTTCACATGTGTCAAAATTCTTTCTTTCCTTAATTAGAATTTCCCCTTGGCTCTGTACAGGAACAGAATACATCAGTTCATGAGCTAGGGGGAGTGGAGATGCTGGGGTATAATTGTGACCTCTTGTCTTCCCTCCTTCTCTCCAGAGTTTTGAGATGATTTCCCACTGTCTACCTGATCCCTCGCAGCTCTGTGATAATCATAGTCATCTCCCCCATCTTACTACAGCACTATCTCTCTCTCTCTCTCTCTCTCTCTCTCTGACTCTGACTCTGACTCTCTGTCTGACTCGCTCCCTCACTCTCACTCTCTCTTTCTGACTCTCTCTCTGTCTGACTCGCTCTCTCTTACTCTCTCACTCTCCTCTGTCTGTCTCTCTTGCTCTGCTGCTCTCTCTCACTCGTTCACTACTTCCGTCTTTTCCATTTTAAATACATAAATATACATATTTAATTTATTAAATAATGTATTATATTTATTCAATTAATTTATTTTATATTCAATTTAATTTGTGTGTGTATGTGGGCAAGTGTTTTTTGTAGTTTTTTTTTTTGGTGTGTGTCAATATTGGTGATTTGTGTGCATCGTTATTTCTTCTTGATAAGGGGAAGTTAAAAGTGAAAACGGCTCCCTCTCCCTCTCTCTCCGCTCCGGTTTGGGAGGTGTCATTTTCCCTCGGTGGTTCTCCTGGCGGTGGGGTCGGAGTGCCAGGAGGTGCCTTTTTCTATTTGTTTGTTTCATGGTACACTGCACCAGCCACTGACCTGTGGTAGCCGTGTCGCGCCAGACGCAGACGGGTTCATCCAATCAAAGAGCGGCTGGAAATTAACACTGATCTTTCCATTCTGGGATGGGGACCATGGGAAGGCCAATTTCATGGCTATTCCAAGACCCAAATATTTTATATACATTTGGTCAATCGTCTCTTGCTCTCTCTCTCGCTCTTTCTCTAGCTCTCTCACTCTCTTTTGCTCTCTTCTTCTCTCACAAACTCTCTGACACTGTATATTTTATTTTCCAATAATCTCCTTTGCGTATGATGTTTTTTAAAACAATTTATTTAATAAAACAACTTATTGGTCTATTGTTTTTTCTGTTATTTGATTTTTAAAAATATGGTAATTCCCAAAAATACAGCTTTGAGTTCTTGACAGTAGACATATATTCATAGGAATGTATCAAAACCAGAATTAACACAGTACAGAATAAAGTATAGAGCCGAATGCAAGAATTTTGAGAAATACGAAAGTGTAGCTCATTATATTTTGGAAAGAATGCAATAGCAGGAATTTTACTTTGGTATCGCTGCTCTGCAAACATTCATAGATTAAGCTTTTTTTCATTTTTAATGTGCTTTCAGTCAAAATAGCAACTTAAGATTAAATAAAGTATTTGGAACATATGAAACATTTATGCAGTTGAATTTCACATGCAGCCTATAGTGGACTTGGTATATGACGTGGTCGTCACACACACAGCATTTATGAAATATTTATGTTTGCTTCTATGCCTTTTATTTATCCAGGGAAATTTAGAAATTGGAAAGTTCATGTACTAAATCAGTTTTGAATGAAGTGTGTGTGTGTGTGTGTGTGTGTGTGTGTGTGTGTGTGCGTGTGCATGCGTGCGTGTGTGTGTGTGAGCGTGTCTATATGCATGCATACATCCCAGTGACCGAAAGGCAGATTATTTACATTTACATTTTTGTCATTTGGCAGACGCTTTTAATCCAAAGCGATTTACAAATGCATAGGTTCTTCCACAAGTTAAAGCATCACATCCATAACTAGTAAAATACACATGAAGTAATTGTTCTAGACATATAGTCATCATAAGTGCAATTTGTTTTTGTTTTTTTTGTTTTTTTGGGGGGTTAGACAAGAGGGATAGGGATATCAGAAAGGGGTGCGAGGGAAATCAGGAGGGAGGACTAAGGTACAATTTGAAAAGGTGTGTTTTTAGTCTGCGTCAAAATTCTGCTGTCCTGACAGTGGTAGGCAAGTCATTCCACCACTGAGGAACCAGAACGGAAAACAGGCGTGAATGTGCAGCTCCACCGCCAGGTGCTCGTAGTGAGGGAGCTGGCAGACCGGAGTGGTCTAGCTGGGGAGTAGGGAGTGATTAAGGATTGTATGTAAGGTGGGGCAGTCCCCTTTGCAGCCTGAAATGCCAACACTAGGGCCTTGAATCGGATTTGTGCGGCAATAGGAAGCCAGTGGAGGCCAATGAGGAGCGGGGTGACATGAGCCGACCTGGGCTGACTGGTGATCAGGCGGGCTGCAGCATTCTGGACCAGCTGGAGGGGCTTGATGGCACAAGCTGGGAGACCGGCTAGGAGGGAGTTGCAGTAATCCAGGCGGGAAATGACGAGCGCCTGGACTAGGAGCTGGGTGGCTTTCTCCATTAGGAGATGACGGATACGGCGTATATTGTAGAGGACGAACCTGCAGGTTCTGACAGTGGAGGATATTTGTGGAGCCAGGGTGAGGCAGTTATCAAGAGTCACCCCAAGATTCTTTGCCGTATGGGAGGAGGAAACTACAAAGACCTTAACAGTCAGTGAGAGGTCGATTGTCAGAGAGGACTTAGCAGGGATGTAGAGAAGCTCAGTTTTGGCAAGGTTAAGCTTCAGCTGGTGGGAAGCCATCCACGCAGAGATATCAGCCAAGCAGGCAGAGATCTGTGTGGTGACCTGGGTATCGGGGGGGAAGGAAATAAAGAGTTGGGCGTCATCGGCGTAAGAGTGGTAAGAAAAGCAATGGGAAGAGATAACAGAACCAAGAGACATGGTATATAGCGAAAAGAGGAGAGGACCAAGAACTGAGCCCTGCGGGACTCCAGTTTGTAGGGGGTGAGGGTCAGAGACTGAGCCCCTCCAAGTCACCTGGTAGGAGCGACCAGAGAGGTAGGAGGAAAACCAAGCAAGTGCAGATCCTGTGACACCCATCCCAGACAGCGATGAGAGCAGAATCTCATGGTTGACTGTATCGAAGGCGGCCGACAGGTCGAGGAAGATGAGGACAGAGGAGAGGGATTTGGCTTAAGCAGAGTGGAGTGCCTCAGTGACTGTGAGCAGGGCGGTCTCAGTGGAGTGACCACTCTTGAAGCCGGACTGGTTGGGATCGTGAAGATTGTTGTGAAGAAGATAAGTGGACAGTTGGGAGCAGACAGATTTAGACATATAGAGGGGTGGAAATTTAGGTTGAGAGATGTTTTGATAAAAATAGACTAGGCTAACCCCAATATAGCTGAGGTTTTACCTGGATTTAGCCTGGCTATATCCAAGTCGGGGCAAAGCTCACTTTTCAACCAATGTAACGGAGATGTCACCTGAACGGCTAGTCGGCGTTTCACTGACTTTGTGTGTGTGTGTGTGCATGTGTGTTATACATGCTCACTTGTCTGTGTGTTTCTGTGTCTGTGTGACACTGTCACAATGTCATATTTAAAACCTGGGGCTCTCTCTCTGGGGTCACTCTCTCCTGTATTGGTCGTGTATGGGAAACCATCTAAGGATCCGGGGCTCCACCACAGGGTGTGATCTTCCCTGGGAAGTGAGCGGATCACTCCGGAACATTTACAGGATCAGCCTGCTGGAGCTCCATCTTCTCTGGTCAAAGATGTCTGTGAAGCCACATGCTCTGAACCATTTAGTAAGATCAAAGCCCTTTCAGGTGATTTTGGATATGGTCTTAGGGTCAGTATGCAACACAAATGGTGCATCTGTCCAGCAACACACACACACACAATCACACATACAGTATGTACACACATGTACACGCACCTACACAAACCCATACACAGTGTAAAAGTTGTCCTTTTCCTCATGTACTCTCTTGTCTTTCCTGACTTGAACCTTCATTTGTGTGTATCACTGTAAAGATGCCTATATCCGTAATACAAAACCTGACAATGGAGTACAAATTAATATGTGCTTTGCTTTCTTCTGGACCCCATGACGAGGCACTGCTTCCCATTAATACTGGCAGTGTGCTAATTACCACCTGCAGTACAGTGTGTGGCATGAACAGAAAAACATTAGAAAGGACATTTCTGAGTGGATGCCAGGCATTGCCACTGTTTGGGGTCAACCATACTGTAAGTCAACACAGTAAGAATCCCCAGTACAGCATTGTATTCCCCAGTACAGTGCAGTACTGTATTTCATGAGAGCACAGTGAAGATGACTGGCACAGATGGGGAGGCAGGTGTTTTATTGTAGTGTTTCTGGGCTGGGCTTGACGTGTCTCCAGTCCTAATCTCTCTCTGAGATGACAAAGCCCATTTAAACCCCTGGGTGGTTAAACCCCGCTCTCCTGTGATGTGCTTCCTCCCGCTAACACCGTCAAAATCAACACCAGCCTTTAAGAGCTCCCGGGTCCCTGTGAGACAAGGGCAACGCCAAGCTCAAACCGCCATCAGAGTCTATCGTATGGTTATGTATACTGTGTATGTGTGTGTGTGTGTGTGTACAGTACTGCCACAAATTATGGAAACACTGCATTTATACACAGATTTCTGGAATAATAAGTGCAATATATAATATATGTAATATCAAAATAAAACTAAAATGAATAAATAATTAGCATTTGTGCTAACTAATAATAATTTTACCTTCCTATATGTATTTGTTCATTCTCGCATAAATGAGCAGTCAAATGTATCTTTTTGTTTTCAATTTTATAATTAGCTGGAATGTGTATTTTTCTCCATGAAATGATGATATCATTTTTCTTTTCAGTATGCATACTTTATTTCAAATTACCGATGGTCACATCATGTCACTGCCGCTCATGGCCGAGAAGATACCTGTTTAAATACATTATTACGGTTGGCTGAGGGAAAGGACAACAGAAGAAAAGGCGCAATTCATCCCTTTGCTCTCCCTGTCCACTTCAGGATGAAAGCTGGAGAGGTGCTGTCATGTACAGAAAAACCCTGAGCGCTAGTCTCCACATGTGCCGAGTGATCCTGGAAATGCATCATGTGTCGCACGTTTCCCATGACAGATGGCACCACACACAGTTCCGTGTTCATGCTTGCATTCCCATTATGGCACTGTTTATATTTACTCCATCGGTGTGTTTAGGGGACTATATAATGTCAGGGCATTGAACAATAATGATTTATTAGGCACAAAAATAATGGCGGTCTCTAACCCGGGAGCTCTGAAAACTCATGGGCACAAGATATACTGTAGTTTTAAGCTCTATTTGATGAATGTGAGCCAGGATCCTGTGGGATAGATTACTTTAAACCTGCTCTTTTACTTTCTAATCCTGACTTGATTTGATTTGGACTTGAATACAGCTGCCTGGAAACTCGGCAGCAAATAGTGAGTGTCTCAGTGCTGCAGTGGGACAGGCCCGCTCCTTCCCCGCTCGAACAGGGGGCATGTTTTCGCCTTTGTTTTCTTATTTATTGAATGGGTGGGCTGGAGGCTTTGTAATGCTCATTATAATTGGTTTTCTGCTTGAACTTTCAAAAACTGTCATGTCAAAACTCGGTCATGGTTTCCCCCCCCTCCCTCCACTCTGTTTTCCTTTATATTCTGCCATGGGCCCTGTGTCTGGATGTGCCACTCTGCAAAGTTGCAACAATATCCCAGGGGTTCCGTTCTGGGTATTTCCTTTTCTCTGGAAAGCAAACAAAGTCACTTATATCTGCAGAAATTATCAAGTTGTTCAACTTTTTCAACCTGAGGTCCCAAAATTATGATTTTTTTTGTTGTTGTTTCTTAGCAGTGCTTAAACCCGTATGTACTGTATGTAACCTGGAAATATTATATACATATCAGTACTTCAGGAGAAACATCATCTTCCCTATTTGAAAGAACCAGTTTATTGGTATAGATTGGTTTAGATCGGTATAGGAATAGGTATAGGTATAGATTTTTGCAGGTATGAGGTCTAGCTCAATTTAAATTTAACTTTAAATTTTTTTGCTTTTGCTTAAACCACAAAGTCAGCACTGTCACACATATATTCTACATCAGCTGCTTTGTATCCATTTGTGCCTTAGTCAAGTGTGGTTGACTAACAGCATGTAATACTATCCTTGGTTTAGAGTTTACCGTGTTGTACAATAAAGGCCAACAGTGAAAGAAGATGATGCCTATGCAGTATCTAATGAAGCATGCAGTACTTCCATGGTTTATGTGCTGCTTATATGTACAGCAGTCCATATCGGTTGTCCTGAATTGTTACTGTGAAAATGGATGAATAGACGTTTTACACTTTCCCGTTACTCATAATGTGGCAGCATACCAAGGCTGCAGGAAATGCTCAAAAGCTATTACAAGGCAGAAGTGATGCACGCTGGCTTGTATCCACCATGCAGTCAGAGCTCTGTGGCAAGGTGAGATAACGGCACACATACTTGCATGAAGAGAGTATACGTCCGTGAGGATGGTCAGGAGACTCACACCAGGGTGGTCCAAAAGTAGAAAATCTCTACACAAGTTCAGGGAAAAATATACCTGACCATAGAAAAATTTCAAGATCCCTTTGCCCTTTTAGACGGCAACATTCTGCACAGGAATAATTTGAATCACAATTTCAATCGAAACAACACTTTTTTACAGTAATGAAATCAAAGCAATTCAATGAACACTGTTACTTTGTAGATTGACCGTTGACACATTGACCACTTGTGCATTATGTGCTTTGCAGATCAGCTATTCTGCTTTCTATTCCTCCTCAAGCGTTGCCCCACTCTTCTGTATGCATCATTTATTGGTTATACAATCCAGTGCTTCTCTGCCATTGATTCTGACTGATTATGCATTTTTTGTTTGTTTGTTTGTTTTTTTTACTCTTCAGAAAGCGTGTATGCTGTATTCTAAAGCGTGTTTCTTTAATATCTCCTCTTTCACCATAGGGCATTTATTGCTCTTCTTTCTAGTTCAGTAACCAGTGAGCAGAGGGTTCATTAAAACTAATTGAATTGGAAACATGTCTGCCTTGGGAAATGTTAACTCTTTGTTTGTCTTAGCAATCAGAGAAATCCTCCTCCTCTTTTAGAGATAAAGTCAAACAACAAAGCTTAGCGCTTTCATTTGAGCATGTCCCATTCAAAACCAAAACAAACCCCTCAAAGGCTGGCTTTGAAATAATTAACTATTTGTAACAAAACATATCCAAAATATTGATGTTAATGTGGATAATGAACAAGAGAGGGAGTGCAATTTTGTTAGTCAAGTCATAATTGTAATACAAATATTTCAATGGTTGTTCTTGTACACCTGCGTGCATCTGCATCAAATAAATTATGTCTAGAGTAACTCTCCATAGCGATTATAATCATAGTAATCCTTTCCTGTTAGCAACACAACTGAGCCCTTGTCCAGATGTAGGCTTGAGCGCGGCGACCACACTCGAATTAATAATTTGACAACATCCGTCAGAAATCAATGTGTAATAACAGACAGCCCACAGCAGCTATTATGAAGTAAATATTTATGACTGATTTGACTGCCATTCAATACGAGTCAATCACTCTTAAAAGGATCTGTGCAAATCATTAACCTCCCTTTACTGGCCCTTTCCCGGTTGGTAAAGGCCATTAGAGCAGGGGAGGACAGGGGGTTTGATTTTTGGGCTCTCATTATTCACAGCTTATTTGTCTGTTCACTTCATTCTTCATACATGGCTGGTGAATTGATCGTCGGTTTAGTCTTATGAATGATAAAGAAGCTGTGCCAGTGGGGTTGAAAGCACTCATTCATTTCCTTGGAGGGGGGGTTGGGGAGGGGTGTGGAGGGTAGGTAAGGAGGGTGCTGGGGTCTAATTTTGCTACATCCCAAAACATGCACTTTGTATTGCACATACACACTTACAGTATTCAGAGCTGGACTGCCTTGACTCCTTGGTGTCCTACCAAGGTGTCTGTGCAGGATATTTTACCTTCAACTGTCACCTTTGGCTTCCTTTGTGTGAGGTTGAGGCCAGAGTAAACTTTGAGGTGTACTGCGCCAAATTGTAAATACACTATATAAATGCAATTTTATTTTATTTTATGATGGGTGCCATTCAGCATTTAAATGTGAGACTTAAAACCCTATATGACTCACATACTATATGTAGAAGCCACAAATTGCATAAAAAGTGATATGAAATTGGTGTACTGTGTGACATTCTTATATTGGACATTAGATATTGCAGATATTTTCCCTTTTATAATGTTTTTCCATACATCTCACCTCAAATGAATTATTTACTTTCATGGAATTTTTAATTGTGGTGATGTTTAACATTCAAATGTTCAAAAGATACTCAATAGCACTATCCATATATGAAGCACGACCATGGTTTCAGAGTCAAATATAATATATTTTCAATCCTTAATATAATATGCACATAAGCCACAAGGATAAATAATCAATGCTGTACCTGCAAAACAATACAAATAGATATTAATGACATATTACATTAACAAATTAAGTATTTGACTCCATACAGGTACATGAAAGTTCATATTCTGCATGCAGGTATCTGAAATTAAATTATAAATTATTTTATTATAAATAAATAAGTGGCTGAATTCCAGAGGAGCATTGTGTTTAATGTCATATTAAAAGCACAGTACAAAGCCTATGGCATGCTATCCTGGGTCCATGTATATGAGCCTAAAACTGCAGTACAGCCTTCACACTAGCACACTTAACCAAGTTAACCAAGGAAAGCCTAATTGCAGCACACCTTGGTGCATTGTGAAGTTGGTGCCATGGGACTCACTCTGCCACAGTGGGTACTGAATTGTCTTCGGGAAGGTTACCCAGACTTCTCAAGCTTGCAGCTGACCTAATGAGTGAATTTAGGTTTGTGTCACTGTGGCAAGATCTGGGGAACTGTTCTCAGAATGAACATCACATATTTGTTCTCATGAAATGCATGCATTTTGAGCAGTCCAGTTGCCATCAGATTTTTTTTTCAATTCATATTTTCCATAAGCAAAACAAACAACAACAACAACAACAACAACAACATACAGCAGGCAAAAGTGATTGTTAATGAGAAATAGATGTTTGGGGAAATACTTTTACTCTACCAATGTAGAGTTGACTACCCTCATAGCATGTAAATAAAAAATAATAATAATAAATGTATTACATGCAAATTATTCATGGCCCTCTATCACTCGTACACACCAAAAATATATTTTCTAATATATGTAATATTACATTATAAATATCTGGTAAAAATATATTATCAGTATATTGAAAACAACAGATTGCAATTGTAAAAATAAAATTATATTTTTTCAGAATAGATTTAGCATATGCATATTGAATATATATACCATATATGGTTCCAGATATCATGATGTATTGTAATGGCAGGAATCTGATGAGCCTCAAACCCAGGAGAAGATGCCTTGCTGCCCACTGCACTAGACAACCATATATTAAAATATATTATTTAATATATTACAAACAATGCAATACTGTTTTGCCATGTATTGCAAACTATATGTGGAGTCCATTAATATATTCGAATACATTATTGTATTATTTCATACATTATTAGATTTTATATATAACCTTATACATGTTTGATCTGTAAGGCCAGACAAACCTAGCATCAGAGGACATATTTAGTCAGCTACAGGGATTAAAAAACACTCATGAGTCAAATGCATTGAAGCTCTACACCCCTTCACATCAGCACCTTACTGTATTCCATGCCTATTCAAACTGAGGGCAGGTGCCCCCTCAGATTTTTTGAACTGTTTACTTCGTTAAAATCGTATCGGACAATTCAGTTGCAATCGCTACACAGGCAAGTTATTTTCTCTAAAAACGCGACTGAACCAATGCAGAATTTGGTTGGGTACCGTACCCCGCATCCCCCCCTCGTCAATTGGCTTTTGGTTCATTCCAAGTCTCTTTTGAAGCAACAGAGGGGCGATGTTGCAAATCCATCACTTGAATTGCCAGCAACACCAAACTGTCCTAAGTAACTCAAACACACTTCTCCTTTCGATCAATGTTGATGCAGTGTTCAAATGGTCAGTTATTATGAGTTAGCAGGAACTTTTTTTGTTAACCAGCAAGCTATATATCCAGTGTTCCTGTTAGTTGGCTAGGCTACTTTGTTTGGTAAAAATGTATAAATAAAAATGAGCAGTTGAGATGGTAGGCTATGTATTAGCCTGAATTTTAAAGTGCTGGCTCGCCTTTCATGAAATTAATGAAAATGGGCTACTGTCATAGAAGGAGAGAAAATGTCCCAACCTATCCCACCAACTATCCCAACTGACCCTGGTGGTGCCTGAATTTCATAAAACGCACTCTTTCTACATTTGTTGAGGTACAATAGGTAATTTCGGACTCTAACGCAGTAACGGTGAAAAGAGGAATTGCAGCAACAAACGCGACAGAGCCTGCCGTCTTTTCGTCGTGTTCTAGTAAGAAAATGTTCGCCGAACAGGTGACTTTATGAAATCTTGACTTTGGCGTGCTACACAACACTATTTATATTTTTTGTCTTTTTGAAATTGTCACTTTATCTAACCAACTATATTGTGAGCAAGCAAGTAATTTGGATACGTAACTAGCTGGCTATATAACTAAGATATGATAATCTACCACAAACGATGCAACTATACAGTTTGAGGGGAAAAAAGGTTTAGCAAAACACGGATGATTGAACACGTTAAGAGATAAAGGGAATGTGTAGCTGCCCAAATTGCACTCCAGACAAGCGACCACTGAAACTACTATTGCTTACCTAGTTAGAAAACAATACCAGTTCGCTATCAGTAACAACAATCAAATTAGCTATTACTAGTTAGCTTCCCGAATTTACAAATATCCACCTGAAGCACAACCCTTGTGCAATCCCTACTATGTTCGTATTGCCTATATTTTACCGTAATAGGCTATTTGTCAATTCGTCAAGCTAACTATAGCTCATTTGCTTGTTGCTACCGATAACAAACTGGTAATGTTTTAGATATGTACTCTTCGTTTGGATAATAAACAATAGTGTGCAGTTTCAGTGATCCTTGTCTGGAGTGCAATTTTAATAATCACCACGCCATTGGCTGTGGCAGTTTTTCCATTTTCAACCAATGAGCTTGAACTGTTGTACAGCTGTACAATGTTTTGATACAGAGTGACAGCCCGACAAATGTACACTTCGAAACCCATCGAACTTCGAATTTAAAGACTATAAACACAGGCAGAGTGTGAGTCAACATGTCAGTGAGCCTTTTTCAAAGATAGGAAGGGATTTACAATGGTGTTCTAACAGTGTTTTAATACAAACATCTTACCTATTATACCTTTAATGGTGTGCATTTCAGGGTTATGGTTGGCTATGGTGCACAAAATCATTTTTTAGGTAACAGAAGTACTATATTGAGGATGCAAATATCCATTGTGTGTGTAGAGTAATTAAGGACTGAAGTTGAAGTCGAAGTTGCGATGTTTTTTTGGTGTGTACCCCTTGGGTGAATGATACCCCAGCATGAGAGTATTATCTGTGAACCATTTTATTGATAAACATGGATGAGAAGGTTTGGTTAGGCAATTTTAACAGGGCTATCACATGAAATTGTAAAATGCAATATACAGTAGAGCCTCAAATAGCACACAGACACATCCATAACGATCCATTGATATTTTTTGTGTTGTATTTGTTATGTTTTTTTTTTTTCATCATTAAAAACTCATATCAGCATTATGAATGTGGGCTAACCTTGTGTACATGATAAATACATCCACTCTAAAATTAAACTACAACAAACAAATCTTTTCAGTCTTTATCTGCTATGTTCAATGATTTACATTAATCTTTATTGTACTGGGGTGAGAATTGATGATTTTGCTGATGTCGCTCGATACGCATTATATCTATTCATTGCCAAAGTGGGAAACTCCTCAATATCATATAAAATAGATGATTCTGTTTGCAGTAATCAGCTATTAGTGTGATGGAATCATGCTGCAGGTGCTGGGGGGGTTTAGGGATGGGGGTGAAGTAGAGGTATTTGTTAAGAAAATTAATTGGGGGGGGAGGGGGGTGGTTGGGGTTGACCTGTGTAGCGGTATCGTGGTGCTGTGGGGGTTAGGGTGGTAGATGGGCTGTGTGGTGTGTTACTCTGGGAGTTTGGGAGGGGAGGGGTGGGGCAGATGGCACTAGAGTGAGGATAATTTATTTAGTCCACTAAAACATGTTTCTGAAAATAGGGAGAAATAAGCAATACAGTTGCTGAATCTTGATTCATATTTGATCTGCAATATCTAGCCTGGAATTTTGACCCGAGGTTCTGAACTGCAAGACTCTCCATTGGAAATGAATAGAATGAGTGTTTATGTGATATGTAGGACAGCCCGGGACCACTCCTAAATTATGAAAAAATTCTCAGTACGTAATTAATATGTAATTTAAGCAATCTTTAAAAAATCTGTTGCCGGTGATAGTGGAAGGACTCATCAGACCTTGCCTAGCCAGAATCTTATTGTACACCTTTTATCAATCCTTCTTTCAATGCAGTGAAATATTCCCCGTATAACTTACTCCAAAGCATTTTTCATACAAACTCGAGCATTCTGGGAATAAATGATGCATGGATTCTGAAGGAAAACTATAATGGACAAGTCAAGTCAGGTGCTATTGTGTGTTGAGCAATTAGCAGTCAGTCTTCTAGTCAGCTCAGTTGGCAAACTTAGCTAGTTAAGTTATATTTTAGCAAGCTAACAATCTTAATGCAAGACAAATGTGGTCTGAATGAATGGCCACCAAGCTATGGTAAGATGGCACATCTCCACTATATTATGACTTTGTGAATAACTCAGGGAAAATCTCCATTGTTGGAAGGCTGTGTACCTGTGCCATGTAGCTTGTTTGCTATTGTGAAGTAATTATAAATATTAAACTGCATCTACAGTAGGCAAGGCTAGGCTAGCACAATTTTATGAATCATGTATACACACAAATTTGTAATTGGTCGCACAATACAACTGGCTGCTTATGATTCACATTTTCTGAAGGTGTTACTTTGCAAGAAGGATTCATTTGATGACACCTAAAATACTAGAGGTCCATAAGTCAAGCAGAGAACCATAGCAACATAGCATGGATTCACTTCTCATCTAATGCCAGTGCCTGTAAGAACTGCCATATGCTTCCTCACCATGTACAGAAGATTATTACTGTTAGGATTCAACTGGAATAATGTGTTGCATAAACACAAATGTGGGTCAGTATTGCCTCGGAAACCATTTGTGGAAAAAGTATATCTAATAACAGCATTAAAATTACAATAAAGCAATAATTTCAAAAATCAAATCACCTTGTTTTATGGATTATGTATTTGCAGTAAGGCATTGTTTTTTTTACTGCAATAGTTTTGCAGCTCCAATGATACAAATAAATAAATGAATAAGAAATAAAAAATGAAATGGCACATAGCAGGTATAGCGAGTATCTAGCATGACAACATTTACTGTCACACAAATGTAGAGGGGAGTGAGTTCATAATTCTAAGCTGTGAGAGAATTGTAATGTTCTACACTGCTCCAGTTATAACCCTTTTATAGCCAATACTCCACACTCCCTCAGAGCAATTTCAGTGGATTCGGCTGCATCCTTATAATTATGAAGCATTCCTACTGCCTGTTCAAGCACTTAAGACAGCAGACGTATGCCGACGGTCCCATTTCTTTGGAAGACCACAAACATGTCATTTCTTCTACTTTGTTCCTTTTTGTCTTTATTTTTAGAGAAATGCAGGTGAGCAGTCAAAAGAGTTCGCTCTGGCAAGCATCAAGGCCACAGCTAAGAGCACAAATTGTTCCCTTTTTTTCCAGAAAATTGCCATATTGAACAAGAAATGCCAGATGATTTGTTCTTCCACTGCTTTTTAAGTAGATCCATTCCTTCAACAATAAAAGAGCCCATTAATGCACGAGGCCAAAGTGTGATGTGAGTAAATTCACCATAACATGTGCATCTACAGTCAAAAGCATTTACAGCATACGTGCAGCAAGTCCGCCATTTTAAACCACATTCCTCCGCGAGTGCTGAAATATCAGTCAATACAGATGAACTTATGACATTGTCATTGCTTTTATATTGCAAATCATCTAAATGCCAGCAAACCTCTTTTGAATGTAATTCTAATCTCTCTGAGGATTAAGATATTCCACAGGATGTAATTATTTGGACAATTCATTGCCCTGTTTGGTCAGTTTGTTGTCATTGTAGTAAAGTCCCAGACATAGCCTCAGAGCTTAACATCATTTCGCTTTTTATAAAATTAAAATTAACAAAAGCTGACAGGACTGGAAAAATTTGTTTTTGATTAAAGCTAAGCAGTATTGTTATCGTAGTGACTGGTTTAGCTTTTTACCTAATTCAGTATGATTAGTTGATATTGCATTAGGTTACTCTGTGTTGTCTGTTCACAGAAAATATTAGTCACACCATGGGGGCATTCCATATTACTATGTAGCTTTTCCTTGACTGTATTACACAGTGATAAATCTAAATTAATATTAATGAAATTCTCATAACATTGCTGGTAAATGAAATACATTTCAAATATTATATTATAATGTATATACAGTTTATGTATACAGTATACACTCTGTGACCACTTTATTAGACACCTTTACACCAGCTTGTTAATGCAAGTATTTAATCAACCAATCGTGAGGCAGCAGCTAAAAGCATAAAAGTATGCAGATGTGGTCAAGAGGTTCAGCTGTTTTTCAGGCCAAATGTGGAATGATTGTTGGTGGTTTGAGTATCTCAGAAATTCGTCTGCGATTTTCACACACAACAGTCTCTAGAGTTTGCAGAGAATGGTACAAAAAACAAAAAAGTAGCAGTGAGTAGCAGTTTTGCAAGCTGAAACACGTTCTTAATAAGAGAGGTCAGAGGAAAAGGGCCAGACATGTCGATGCTGACAGGAAGAATCGGTGAATGATGTCCACATAAGAATTAAGGAACAAAACTATAGAGGCTACACTGAAAGATGCAAACCACAATGTAACTGAAAAAACAGGATAGCCAGGTTACAGTTACAGTACAGAGAAGAGCCTGTTGAGTTCTGATGGACAGATGAAACCAAGGTTCACCTGTATCAGAGTGATGGCAAGAGCAGTTTGTTCAAGTTTCATCTGTGAAACATGGTTGTGGGGAGTTATTGTTTGGGCATGTATGACTGCCACATGTACTGGCTCACTTGTCTCCATTGATGATGTAACTGCTGATGGCAGCAGCAGAATTCTCAAGTGTACAGACACCTCTGCAAGTTCAATCAGATGACTCCAAACTCATTGGACAATGACAAAGACAATGATCCCAAACATACTGCTAACTTTTTGACTGACGCAAGTCAAGTCAGCTGATCAGAATCCAATGTATGGGCAAGGATACTCAGCACCTGGTGATGTCTATGGGTCAAATACATTTATACAGCCATTGCCTGCAAAGGATATGAAACAAAGTAATAAACATGACTACTGGGTGGGGGCTACATGTGTATAAAATGTGTTGTATTTTCTTCAGGGTGTAAAGGTACCCTTAAATAAAAGTGGTGTGTGTGCATTTGATTATAAATCAAAACAACAAAATTGTGTAGTACAGTGCCAAATCTTGAAAATATTTCTTTGTCCCAAACATTATGGAGCAGACTGAAAAGGGCCTTTTTTTAATGCAGCTGTAGGGGTTACCCAGGGTCAGAGCCCAGTATGCTGTGAACATTAACTGTGAGAAGAGCAGGCCTAATTAGCTCCTGTGTCTCTATCGGGTCCTGTCAGGCTCAAATTTCTATATCCTATATGGCTATGTATACAGTAAACTGGTTTCTCTCATTATACATTCATTTTTTGGGTCTTTATTTTATATCCACCAATAACAGCCCCATTTTTCATCATACAATTATGAATAACATGAACTGCCAGCTATGGCACACCCTGCTTTGCTTGTTGTAGTAGGCGGTAGAATTCACGTGCCATTCACACTGCTTCTATAGACTGGTCCAATAAAGTCTCCCCACCCAGGTTCACCCATAGGGACATTGCATGGGCAGCCTGTTCGCATTGGACTGCAGGGGTCGGTTAATGTGAGGGGGAGGGATCTCAGGAGCCGCCTTCGTTCTTAACTTTTAGTGACACCCTTAAGAAAGTTTCCTATTTTTCCATGCACAGTATTTTCTTTCAGTGACTTCCAGTGTCCATCAAACACTTAATGATGTGCTATGATAGTAAAAAAATGTATTAGATCAAGCAATAACATCGAGGCTATAAGGGTTACTATACATGCACATGCGCGCGCACAAACACACACACACACACACACAAACACACACACACACACACTCACACCATCTTTCTTTCTGCAGTAGGGCTATGGTGGTGAAAGCTAGTGACACATAGCAGGTCAAAGAGAGAAATGAAATATAAAGTTTGAGGGAAAATATAAAAAATGCAGTAACAACTGGCTTGTACTTCACGCATCAAGTATGTATGGCTGCAGATTGTCCATAAAAATTTGGAAACATATTTAATAGTTATTTTGCATCAGCTTTCTCTGCAGTCATTGACCCGCATTGATTACTCTTGGCATACATAGCTGAGAGAGATAATTCAGCTGTATGTCTGCAAAAATGTCCTTAAAAAGTCTGTTTTCCTTTCTAAGGTGTCTTTGTCACTGTACTCAGTCTTTAAGGAAAAATGGTATTCCTTCCGTTACTGAATACAGTATGAAGGGATACTGTAATATGTACAAAATGTATATACATATATAACTGTTTTTGTTTGTTTGTATTTACAGTGTTGAATTTTAGCCGTTTTATCAGTAATATCTTTGGAAGATAGACATTTCTATTTACATTAATTGTATACACATGTATTAACACATATTTAAGAGTAACCGACTAGTACTGCCTTACGGATGGCCTTGCAGTAGGCCTACCGACGCAATTTTTCGATCAGAATTATGCGTTTTTTAGCCGACAAAAATTCCAGAGAACATCCAAAAAACAAGGTAAATATAAAAGGAAGCGGTGTCCATAAACCACGACCTTTTCTAATATTTGCAAAACAAACAGTAGCCTATAAAAACGCGTAGGGTTCTCTCTGAAATTGCTATTGACTGATCGATTTAAAAAAAATTCAAGCTTAGTTATTTATCAACATACTCATTGTTTGCTATGATTACATTGAACTTTTTAAGTTGGACACCTTAATTGTACAGGCAATGGGCTACAGGTTCAGAATTATCACTATAGATATTAAAAAAAAAGAAAATGTAACATCACATGAACATACATTCTCTAATTGTGAGAGGAAATCTGTATTTACGACTTTACAACACGTGTAGTTTCATCTTTAAAACACAGTATCAAGCCGTCAGATTTGCATTTGTTTAGAATAATCGAATCTAATCTTTAAATAATCCAAGTAAAACTTCGTGAGAGCAGTCAAATTTCACTGTTGAAAAAAAATGAGATGGTGAACTGGATAACCGCATTATAGGCATGTATGTCTATTGCCTTTTTTTTGTTGCATTTATTATGGTTATTTTTATCATTTTAAACGGCCGTTTTTTATCCGGACTACAGGTTGCAATGGTTTTAGAAAACAAAATTATACGGCTGTAGGCTACGTATCAATTTAGTACTTCAAACCACAGCTGGTTGTTATTATTATTATTATTATTATTATTATTATTATTATTATTATTATATTAAATGTCTGCTTTTTTGTACAATGTGAAATTGGGAAAATGCTCCAAAGGAAAGTGGGGAAAAGCCATCCCGGCTTAAAAAGGTGAAGACATCCAAAATATGGAATTCGAAATTTAATTCTGGTTCGCTGTCTTCATCGGGTGAAATAATGTATTTCTTAATGGGAAAATGGCAAGGGTTAAAACGGTTTGGAGAAGGGATTTGCGCCTGTACATTCTTGTATTGCTATCAACTGGGTCGACTGGGGAACCAGTTGAAAAACACAGAGGAAGTTGATCTTTAACAAAAACCTACATTTAAGTTTCGTGGGTGTGAACAGGTACGAAGAGCAGGGTGAAGTTGTAATAATCTCGAGTCATGCCAAGTAATGTAATGAATATAAGGAGAGAGCAATCGACCAAAACAAACATGATTTCTGAGTTTTGACAGAAAAATTAGCATCATTTGAAGCTAATTTTACTTTTAAGTCGTATTTTGTACAGTGACTCCTCTAACAGTGATGACGCATACGTTTAAAGGGAAAAAAAACTTCGAGGAATTGCTTTATCTCGGTACACTGGTGTATTATGTGGGTTACATTATAATTCGTCAGGGGCATATGCTAATATACAACGGATAATGAATTTAGTCCAGTATATGGTGAATAGATGGGTTCAGGAAGTATGAACCAAATCATATAAAATCCGTCCCGGGTAAGGGAAAACATATTTGCATTGTCCACGGTGCATAATGAAATAACAATCTCTCAACAATTGTATGGCCTATTTGTTTTACTACTGGCTTTCAATTGGTATCGACAATAACTATTGAACAAAACTAAGACGTTCATCGAAATATATAACAGCGATATGTGTGTGATTGTAGTTTGGCAATGCATCTGCCTCCATCTTTTTCATACTTTGTGGTTTCTTCTCCATCATAAATATAAACAGTATTGAGGAATTGCCTTGTTCACTTAAAATGTTTCCTTTGAATCTTGGTTGAAGTGAAACTTTAAACCCTTAGTCTATTACTGTATACATATTTCTTCCAGCACATAGTATGAACACTAGCTACATCTTTCATGTATCTTGTCTAACTTAGCGTAGACCTATCTTACTAAGAGGGACGAGGCGAACATTTGCAGGTATTTCCCTTCACAGTTGCAGTAATCTAAAACAGCCACAACCCGTATAATGGGTTGTTTAAAGTAAAAGAAACGGTTTAGGAAACGTCGTTGAAATGCAGGTTTAACCAGGGCCAGTATGTCCTTGGCACAAAATAGCCTACCGTGCTCTGCTTAAATGTTGTTCTGGTCTTGTTCATTAAAACAGAATGATGACGTGAGCCATTATCAAAAGGGCCTTTATTTGTGTAAGTTTACAATTAGTTGTTTTGAATATGTAATAGTACAAAGTAAAACGAATGCTATATATGTTTTTGTTTTGCAACAGAAAGGCATGTTTACGTAAAAAATTATAAAAACATATGTTAAATATTTAAAACGATTAAAAACGCGAGTAATTTGTAAAACCATTTCTACTTAAACTCCATGTATATGCAACATCAAATCCTATTTCGATCCGCTGGGTGAGCTGTTGCATTTGCGATTACACCTTTGCTATTATATTTAGGCCTACTTTTCTCAAAACCTCTATAATAGAACCTCAAAGCGGAATGAGGTGCTGAACCGGAAATTGCGCTGTGTATTAGGATATTAACGATAATATGAACAGCGCACTGCTTCAATTGTACATCGCTATATTTGCAACACATGCACGTATACGGTTTCTAAAACTGGATATGTAATAGAAAAGTCATAAAAATAATTACATAACGTGTTTATTAACTTGGGAGAAGCGTGTCGTTTTATCTGGCTTTCGCCCAAAGTAATTCTGCAATCAGAAATGATAAAACAAGCAAAATAATTTAACAGTTTTATTTGTAAACATTAAATATTTCTTTCTCAAAGAGAGATTTTTTTCTGTATCGGCACGGAATGCATTGCAATACTCAGTTACATCATATAAAAGGCAGTGGGAGGCGTTATGTACCGCAAACATCTATCAGAAATATACACTTAGGACGTATTTGTAATTTGAAGAAAAAAAACACTCAGAAATGAAATGATAATATTATCGATGCCCAGTCCTTTTTAAGACATGAAATAAAGTCATAGTGCTAGAACGTTTTCCATGAATAATGATGCTCTGGAAATTATTAAAACTGTAGCATGCAAATGTAGCAACAAAAATATACTTTATATTCAACAGCAACAATACCTACAGCACATACAAACAAGGAATGTATGACAGTTTTACAAACACTATGGGTCCCTTTTTACCTATACAGATGAGATATTTTGTTGTCCACATGTGCCTTAATTAAAAGTTATTCCAATACTACGAATTCTTCTTCTTAAAAAAATCTATCAGACTACATAGTGTCCGGAATATAATGTATAATATAGACATCACCTCGACAGCAATTGCCT
The DNA here is from genome assembly GCF_963514075.1 of Conger conger. Lineage (NCBI taxonomy): Eukaryota > Metazoa > Chordata > Actinopteri > Anguilliformes > Congridae > Conger > Conger conger. Next base: position 21,296,693 of record NC_083776.1, read on the forward strand.
ATAGATAGCCTACAACATGCGTTTTTGAAATAACCCCATCCTTCTGTAATCTTGACAGAAACAGTTAAGCACATAATATAAAAGCAAAACGGAACTTTGCCATTCACGAGCTTTATACACACTCTTATGAACTGGCGCATCGGACGCATCACATAAATGTATTATATACGCATATATATGTATGTATATAAATCGAGTATATTACATTATAGGATGTTTTCCATACAGCAGATAACTTAGTTGACAGTAATTGGTGCAATTGCGTTTTCTTTCTTTTTACTTTTTCCAAGAACAGTCCCACCAAAAAGTTAAGTAAAGCATTGGCGAAGAGTTTCTTCCTCGAAAAGAGGTCGTTAATTTTTTTCAAAATATTTCAATAAACAATTAAAAAAACATAAATAACATATAGTGTTTCCTTATTTGTTCTCTCTCTCCCTTTCTTCTTTTAATGTGGCGTATCCTTGACCAGAATCTAAAGGACAATTAGAAAGACAGCGCTTGAAATGTTTCATGAGCAGAACTGCGCTGACCCAAAAGAGTCCCATCCCCGGTGGATGCAGGCAGAGTCAGAAGTTCTTTGAGGTCGCACGGAAAGGTTTCTGTCAACTTTTTAAAAAGGTAGTGTGTCGAGGAAAAGTTTGTCGATTATTGCTGGTGGAGGTACCAAGTCTTCGAGTTTTAAGTAGAATATACGCTGCAGACCTTGTGTACACAGGGTGCGAAGTTCGGGGAGCTTTCCCAAAAGTTTTGATAAGTAGTTTGGACGATTCAAGCCACCACCATTAAACGTCACTTGATCTTTCAGACAATTTACAATCTTGTTTTGAAGTTCTTCTACCCTCTTAGGTTCCTTTAGTCCGTGTCTCTCTGTAATGAGAACATTGATAAGACTATTGTTAGCAACACGTTGTTTAAATTCAACCGAATGACAGGCAAATCGGTTACAAGAAGGAAAAAGGGAAAATTAAATAAAAGGTTAATACATTTGTCGCACCTGTTACCATGGCAAGGGCAGCTATGCACGAGAACGCTGATATGTCTATATTCATGCTCTGAAGGTTGGAAGAAAATTCCGCTATTGAGTCGATCCATTCCCCGAACCCGCGGACGCACTGGAGCCTGTGCAAGACCACCCCATTGCAAAAAATGAGTTTGCCTTCCACTGGGTTGGACCTGCAATTAATAACAAAGTGCCATTAATTACCATGAGAGTAATAAATGGGGGTTTAAGAGGCGCCTAATTATTGGAGAGCTAATAAAACCTAGAGCAGTGGAGCTTGAAGGGGGTTGATCTTTATTGTACTCGACGTAATTTGATAATTGCGTACCTGTACGCCAAGCGCAGAACAAAAAGTTCCAAGAAAGCCGACTCAAAGAGGAGATCTTGATCCTGTTTGGGAAGATCAGCAAAGCCTGGGATCTTCTCTGCCCAGCCTCTGATGATCTCCATGGAGCCCGTCAGAAGATCGTAGAATTGCTGGATGTGATGAGTGTCGTCTCCAGTCATTTGGTAGTCAGGGTTAGCCTGAAACTGGAATTTAATTTAAAAAGTGCTTAATGGGGTCCTCTAAAATATATAACCCGTGAAATTGCGAAGACCGTTTCTAGCAGGGGAGTCAGGTTTTTACAACAATTAAACCCCTCTCTAGCCATTATTGGGTTGTGTTTCAAAGCAATTTATTCAAGTAAGATGTTCGATTAAACACGCCAAATGCCTACTGCAGAACAAAGTCGAGTCAAATGTAAAAACCCGGCCTAATGTCCATCACCAGTTGGAAGGGAATTCTGAGTTAACACAATCTGACTAATGACAGATACACTTTGCAGAGTCATTTTAAATTATCATATGCTATGTTTTATGTATACAATGAATTACTGTTGTATACATCTCGCCTGTTGGTTTATAAAATAAGACATAGGGAATAAATGTTGTATCGCTATTATTGGAACAAGAACACAATGTGTATCTTTATTCAGTACTTCCACCACTTATCTGGAAAACAACGAAATACTACTACGACTACTACTACTACTACTACTACTAATCATAATAATAATAATAATAATAATAATAATAATAATAATAATACAAGTGTAACGTTAATAGACTTACTCTGGCGTAGTCCAGGCCAGACATGGAAGGGTTTGAGTCCACATGGGCCCTCACCAGAGCGCTTATGAGACTGACGGGTGGCGAAGGTGGCGGGGGTTCTTGAGGGCTCTTCGGTTTGGAGGGCAAGCGGCCTCTTCTCCCTTTTAGACTGGCGGTGCGAACCACTGAAACACACGTCGGGAAAGGACAGTATTAAATTAGCTTTCTGAATTAGCGACAAGTTTCTGAAATATTAGTTCACAACAGCAAAACGATACGACTATTGTCACGGAGTGTGCCACATTAGAGTGATTAGCCCTATACCAGGAACAATAACCCATAACCACAATTTTAACACTTCCGCAGTGATATGTCCTTGTAAACGAAACCAAAATAAATATACCAATTGCATAACCAATAGAAAAAAATGCATCTTACCTTCTTTTACCATCCCGACAACAAGGCACTTTTGGAAACGGCAGTACTGGCATCGATTTCTGCGGCGTTTATCAACAGGACAGTTTTTGTTTGCTAAACACACGTATTTAGCATTTTTCTGAACAGTGCGCTGTAAACGACACAAAATGGAATACTTACAAAATATAACACATGACATAAAACTAGCATTGCACTATATCAAAATTCTGCGATCAGATAGTGATCACACACAGTAGCGGCTTTGCAGGACATTAATAGAAGAAGATTGATAGTGTTAACACGACAGCCACTCCTCGAGTTTATAGCTCCGTTTATATGCAAGGAGCAGGAGGAGTAGACGTTCAGTAAACAGAAATCCGTGTGCATTCATATTTTTATGTCCCTCTGAGACCCTCTCAATTCAATGTGATACGATTATTCAATCAAGATGATAAAATAAAGAACCCATTTAATTTTTCCGCTGGGAATTCTGACCCACTTTGAGAGCCTAGACACGGTTCTCCTTCCAAACCGATTAAATTTTGTGGAAAAGGGCTGTGTTTAAATGCACACACGTGCTCACACATCCTCAAGGTGTAATTGAGGCACTCTCTAAGCGGAAACAGTTCCGGCAAAATGTACTTAAAGTTAGGCAGAATTTAAAGAGGTTTCGTTTAGCCGTACACCATCCCATTACTTTCTGCCTAAATTGTTTCATTTTTACATTTTCCAAACATGTTCTTTTCAAATCATTACAATCAATCGTATTTGCTTAGCCATATAGGATATTACAACCAGGATCCTACCTTGAAAAATCCCTTGCAGCCTTCACAAGTGCGCACTCCATAATGCTGGCAAGCAGCGTTGTCCCCACAAACGGCGCACAGACCCTCGCTGGACGGAGATCCTCTTGACGGAGGCGATGAAACCTGGCTGTCCATCAACTGATGACCATGGCTGAGCTGAAGGGAATGGGGGAAGCCTATGCCTGCCTGTTTCCTGATTGCACTGGGCATGGCAAAGCTTTGACTCTCCAAAGAGCGGTGAGATCCTGGGGTGTCAGGGTTCATGGATACGTGAAGTGGACCGTCAAACCTCATCTGACAGCTGGAGACAGGCGTACCAGGAGGTGACTGCTTGAAGGAGAACAGTGAAAGCCTGGACACGGGATTCTTGCGCTGGTCAATCATATGAGTGGTCGCCACATAGTTCTGATGGAAACTGTGAAGGGAACCAGGATCGTCCCACATGTGATTAGGCTGAACCTGGAAGTTTGGTGTTGTCGGAGTGTGTGGCGAGGAGGGCTTGTAGTACATTGAACCGGAGTGGGATAACATCTCTTCAGACTGATGCTGCAGATGCTGCTGGTGGTAGCTGTGCATCTGGATGTCCTCTACCTTGATGGAGGACTGCTCTCCAGAATGGGGCATTTGGTATAGACAGGGAGGCTTAACGTCGTAACTGGTGTTGTAGTTGTCCATGAACGTGCTGAAACTGGGGAGAGAAGTCGTGGCTGTGATCTCAGTGTTGGTCAGGTCCATACTAAACTTAACAAACTCTGGCGTTAGGAAGTCACAGCTATACTCTCCGGCGGTGTGGTAGCTGTAGCTCTGAGAAGCAGGGCTGGCTCCTTGAGGTGATGACCCATACTGAGCCTGAACGCAGGGCATGGCTGAAAACGAAAGTGGCACAATTCTCACATGTATAAAATGTATAACGTCATCCTCCTGCAAGTCAAGCGCACATGCCATCTAATAGAACTGCAACTTGGGACACTTTACGATTTGTTAAGATTGTCGAATACAGTTCCCAGAAATAATTGTGCGAACTGACATTTAAAATGTACAATGAACAAAAGTAGCCTATGCCGTAATGAAACTACTGTAATACAGACACATACAGGGGGAAATGTTGCTTTTGTGAATTTCGCATTCTTTCACACGGCTCGTCTTCAGAACAATGGTATTTCATGTGAGGATAAGTTTGGTTGAACTCATTTGTTCGCACAAAATAAAAATGTCATTTTCATACCTTCAGTAGAGTGGCGGTGTTTCTCGCTGACACTTGAAATTGACAATGTTTCGGGTGTTGTTAGAAGATCTTACTATACGATAACAGCTTTCTTCTGGAATCTCCCTCTAGAAAATGCATAAGAACAAATATTATTAGTATTTATTTTTTTGGTTTTTTTTTGTTGTTGCGAGAATAGCCTATGAATTTATATTTTCCATTGTATTGAACAAAGTGTAAAGACGTTGGCTATTGTGAAACAAAATTGTATTCTTCCGTGATGAAAATTAAAAGTGTTGAAAAAAATTTTATTGAAATATTTGCTGGCTGACAAATATGGATATTTCATAATGACTACTCGCCGTTATATGACTTATATTAATTCATATAATTATGAATGAATACAATTATTAATAAAGTAAAAAAATATATATATAACTCGCGTTTACAATGTCATAAATAAAACAATGACAAAAATCAATACAGAATAATACAAAATGAAATTAATCTAAATTCGGAATTATATACTATTTGGACTATTCCCTAAAGTTCTCAAAAAGAGAAATGTAAACTGTCTGACGCAGCACTGATGGTCAGCACGTTAACGGTCATGTCGTTGAAAACGATCAGCTTACCTTGACATTTTTCAATGGCAATACTTTCAATTAGCACAGCAGTATTCTCGATTCTCTTGAACAACGTTACCGTGCATAACCTTATAACATTATATGTAAATCATAGGCTATATGACCCTGCACAAACATACAGGCAACCAATACGATTGTACCATCTTCCAACACGAGTCATGCGATTCAATGTGTGGTTCTCCACCAAAAAATAAAATAACTGGAAATAACGCATAACATATGCAGATTATCATACTCAACCCCGGGCGGAATTCTGAATAGCCTGCATACAGAATCAAACCAATATCGCAGCGTAAAAAATAATACCAATACCAATGCCTACCTTATATTGTCACCGGTTATGCCGTTGTCTATCCATACAGAGGAGATGTACGTTGTATTACTTTGTTTAAGTCAAGAAAATGTCCGAGACCATAAGCCACAGTTCAATAGTTGAGAACAGAGAAAGAGCGGCTTCCGTACAGCACTGTACGCTGTGAGAGCGCCGACTGGCCTTTGCTTCCAATGTGCCTTTGTTTATGTGAGCTCAGAATACCACAGCCCACGTGTCTGAAATTTTAACGTCATCTGCATCGTCAATGACAAACACCAATCCCTTTCACCGGGGGACCGAGCTTCACTGCATCGCTGGTCAAGTCCAGCTGCGAAGCATTTTAATATTGGAGCACACTTCACCTCTCCCAGATCAAAATTGTAGTGTAAATAGGTCGATGACATAATATAAAAGTGCATGTAAGTTTCGGTACATTGTGCCTTAAATACCAAAACTAAACCTTATTTCTTATTTAGTGAACTTGCATGTGTATAATGCCACGACGTCTGTTGGAGACGCATGGACGAAACGAACACTTGAGGTAACTCAAGATTGCATATTCTGTGACGATTTATGGCCTCTCCTTTTAAACTAACCATTACTTACTTTCATATCAACTTCTGTCTTATGTCAAGTTACATATGGTGAACAGTATCTCTCTCTCTCTCTCTCTCTCTCTCTCTCTCTCTCTCTCTCTCTCTCTCTCTCTCTCTCTGTATGTGACACACATTATACAAATATGCAACGGCTATTTGTTCAAAGTTGGCTTACTGCTGATTTGTCCTCTGAAAGTGATCCTTTGTTTAGATAATTTTTGTTTCCAAAATTATATCCCTCGAACGAGTAGGTGTGTACTGTTTTACGTGACTACCATGATTTTCTCAGCTACTAGTGCTGAGAGGGCAGGCAGACAGAGTGGCTCGTTAATCGCTAAGCAACGTTGGTTCTCGTGGGCGTTCCAATTTTTGTGGAACGAAAGGGAAAACGCGATAGGAGTCCGTAGAATGGTGCGTGACGCAGGGGGCGCCGGCTTTGACGCAACAAACAATATCTGCCAAAAATAGCTGTCCAGCCCTTTATTTTCTTCGTGGGTGCCCTGTTATTATTACACCTTAGTGCTAATGTAGAAATGAATTTCTTATCAGCTGTTATACAAAAAAGAAAACAATTGCCTTTTACTCTAGTAAGAATGGGCTGTCCCACACTTATTATAGTACAGATCAGGCTCAGTTATTGGTGCGTGCGTGCGTGCATGCTTGCATTTACTGTAGGTGTGTTGCCAGGGGCCTTAGTCTCACATTGAACCCATCTAAGCTTGCAATGTACTTTTAATTTACTCTGAATGTGTAGCACAGCAAAATGACTCATGGATACATGGATACTTGTGTGTGAATGGGGGATTGTTTTGGACAGGTTGCAGGTTTGAGAGTTCATCTACTGAATATGTTTTATTTATTTGCAATTATTTGCATGGATTACTCGCCAGAATTGTTTACATATGACCCAGACACAGACTGGATGAAGAAGAAATGTGACAAGAGATTTGTTTTGTCAGAACTGGCACTGTATGAACACTGTATGAACACACACAGCATACAGAGGTATGAGAGGGTTTAGCTGACCCATGTATAGCACGGGAGGGGTTTCATTAGTTTGACGATAATTATGTAGGTCCTCTTCTCTCATATGTATCAGCATGAGGAAAACTTGGCCTGCAATTTCCTACTGTTCTTTTTTGTTTTCAGTTCAAAATGATCATTGTGCAGCATTCGGCACTTAATTTATCAATGTCAGAATTTAGGGACCAGTGGACATTTTTGCATTTCTGTAATGGGTTAAAGTCTGTTTGTCAGTTTGTGGATTTCTGTAATGGGATTTAGTCTGTTTTTCAGTTTGTGTATTTCTGTAGTGACTAAATCTGTTTTTAAGTTTGTGTATTTCTGTAATGGGACTAAATCTACTTTTCAGCATGAACACTTATATTTGTTTTAAGATTTTAACTGAGGTCAAGGGCCTGTCCTGTGGACCAAGCCATACAGGTCCCATACATGTGTAATATTAACATTATTTTTCAGGGAGTGTAAGGTACATGTGAATAATTTTGGCTAATGTGTGCCAAACACAGTACGTTCCCATTGTGGATACGTAAATCACTTCTGTTTTCCACAATCCTAAGGGTCCATTTCTCAAAAACAAGAATTCAATCAAGCAACGAAGTTGTTGAGTTGGAGTAAAAAGGGCTGTTAATGATTGAGTTAATTCAAAAGATAATTAAAAGATACAGTAAGTCCTTGCTTCCTCTGTGGCATGTTGTTTAAAACTCCCTATTGTGTTTTCAGTGTGCACGGGGTTCAATTACTTGCTGTTAACCCCTTAAGTGCTGGGCTGGGCCAGTGTGGGATTTTTTGCATAATTCCTTTTTTCTAACGGTGTAATTTTCAATCAATGTGGTAACAGGAGATACCCTTTGAAAGTATTAAAACTCACAGTTCTGCATAACCTATTTTAAGATGGCATTGCTTTAGCAACAACAGTTCCTTATTTTCTAAATAAGATAATGCCAGTGTCCTTTTCACGGCAAGTGTCCAGCAAGCCAAATGTATAATAATGCAATACTAACAACATGCTAACTCAGAGAAACATTGATAGAATGTCCATTGTTGACTTTGAATTTCTCTGGAGGATTTATCATGGTTGTCTGTATCAGCGTTGCATACTTCTAGAAAAGTTGGGTCACCCGGAGATGGTTGTCACATGGGTTGGTTGTTACACTGCTTATATCTCACCCTAGAAGGCGCTGTACAAACATTTTGGGATCAAAATGTTCAGTTTTGGGGTCAGAGTTCACCCAAATGGTCAGTTCATGAATAAGCCACACATCATTGAAGTGCAGAAGTGCAAATTTCAACTCATGAATGTTTTTCTGGGCATATTTTTCTTTAATTTAAACAGTCAGTGTGTTATAAATAAACATATTTGTGAGTGAGTTAAAAGTGTGACAACTATTTCCGGCCTCCCCTACTTGTACATAAGAATGCTATTATCTGAACAGTATCGGTAATCAATTTGCACTGTAAATGCGTGATCCCCATCCGTGTGTAAAAAATACAGCTGAGCCTAGAACCAGCTAGTGGTACAGTATTGAAGTAACGCTGAGAAGCATTTTAGCTAATCACATTACGTTTCCAACAGCTTATATTTTGTCAGGCTTTCATAAAACAACACAGCATTTTTTTGCCTGCATAAGGAAACCAAAGCATTTTCAATATGCATGCTGAGACTATTAAGGTTTGCCAAAAGTGTTCTTTTGATTTTATGGGCAAGAAAGTTGACGCAACACTTTTGCGATGCCTACATCTAAATAGAGGACTTCCTTTGGGGGACTTACAAAGAAACTCTCATCTCCTTAGCCTCTTGAGTATTCTTGAGTGAATGTTTTTGAGGAAGACAGTGAAAACACCTTTGGCTCCACAATAGAGAGCATTTTCATGTGTGTGGCCCCATTAGTGATCATCAAAATACATTCTCAAAATATTTTATAGATGAGGAGCAAACATGTGCATGTGCATGTGTATTTGTGGAATATGTTTTACTTGATGGCGGTTGGGTATTTGACAATGACGTCAATCAAAGGACCTCAATTAATGTATTAGTATAAAAGATGTCATTATTATAATTATTGTACTTATTTTTACAATCTTCTCTACCTATTGGTATCTGAGGAGACCACAAGGAGAGGGAGAGTTAGAGGGAGGATGACTGGCTGGGTAGTGCAAACACTTTTTTTTCAGGATAAGTAAGCAAAATACAGCATTTTACATGTTATAAGACCAATAATATTATTTTGTTTCCATTTGTCTCCAACTGTACTTTTTGGAAAACTGCATCAACATAGCTTAGAAAAAACAATGCAGAATTCTCATTTCTGGCGATATTGTCATCAAATTTGAAGGGGAGTTGTCCAGCGTTTTGGCTGTGGCTCAATTTCTGTTTCTAAGCACACAAGCCACAGCTACAATAATCTGTATCCATTCAAAAACAGAAAATCTTTTCAGTGATAAAAAAACATCTCAGTCTTTGAGCTTCTCTAACTTTATTTTAGTAATATTTGGAGTAATTCAGACTCTTGGAAAACAAACCCCAAAGGAGGTTTGTTTTCCAAGAGAGACCAGGATTATGCCTGTCGTCAAAAGGACTCAAGAATAGTAGCCATTTTGTATGTAATTTTGAAGCTTGTGTAAAGAAAAGGGGCGATACTTAAGGGGTTAAATGTCATTAATTATTTCAAAACCTTATGTAATCACTTGAATACACAAGAATGTGATGTCAAATTGTGTACTTTATCTTTTCCAAAATAAGCAAGATCCGCTAAACAAAATCAAAATGAAATAAACCTCAAAATGGTTTTAAGGAGCTCAGAAATGTTGTTAGTTTGGTATCTGTTGTAGAGGTACATGTCTCAGAGGTTCCTTCCACATTGGTTGAACTTAACATATCTGGCTACAGTAATGGTGATCAACAGAGATTAGAGTGACCTTAAGCACTTGGATATCCAATAATTAAATACTGCTTTATTTAACACAAGCGTTTGTGTTTATGAATCCATTTCACACATAATACTATAGATACCATATGTTGAAAGCAGAACATACAGATCCATACCATACTCATATACAATGTGATTTTTAGGTGTATGAAAGATACAGAAACTTACATACAGTGCCCTCCATATTCGTACTTTTCTGACAGCCCTCAATAGAGCCTTTTTGTAGCAACCCTTCCAAAAAACCTAGGGGCATGCTGGTAGTGACTGAGGCTGGATTTGGAGATGTTTTGTCCCTAAAATGCAAACAAGCTTTGTGGATCAATTGTGGTCCATGGATTTTTCTTTGCCACCCTAACTATCTACCTCACTGTGTGTGGTGGCAAAAATCACTTCCAGACAGCTTTAGCACTGTTCTAAACTGCTTAATTATTCACCCAATAGTGCAGCGTTGTATCTTTAACTTTTATTTGTAAACATTTCCTGACTTGCACAGGTAAAAAAAATTGTCTCGTTTCTTCTCTGCCTTTCTTCATGGTGATCGATGGCACATGGATTTTCAAATGGCAAATGGCACTACCTCATTCAAACAGGAAGCCAAAAAGCTGCAGCATAGTTCCTAAGACTGGAATTAACTTAAAAAGCATGTTAACATTGAGAATGCAATATAGCTTTTACTTCATTTTATTTGCTCAGCTCAATCAAGAGTGTGAATAACTTTGGAGGTCATTGTACATACATGCACACAAACATACGTACATCATAGTGATCAATCTAATAACACACCTTCTTTTAATTTGAACAGGCTTAACGTGTCCCCTCCAGACACTACCTCCTAACATCTTTCCATTCCTAGATCCCTACTTTACAAGCTGAAATGTCTACTTAATATGCTTTAATGCCTGCTCCTTGGAGCCGTTGAGTACTTCATCACTTTAATACACCTTTATATAACACATTATTAAATAGGTGTGCTGAATTGAATGGCTTGTCTGGAGCTGGAGTGTGCCTCCATGGTATGATTGAGTTGCCCGTTCCCAGTTCACAATGAGAAAGTAAAATTGAGACAGAGGTTTGGGACGACAGGCTCTTTCGTATCTGTCAGCTGTGAAATTTTGGTCAGTCACAGTACTGTGGCTAAAGCTACAGCTGGCCTAGCGATAGGAGAAATAAATGGCCAACTGCATTGTTTGTGTGTTAAAGGCCCGCACTTATTTGTTTTCTTAAGTTTTATTAAGTGGTTGGTTGTCTAACGTGTCCCAATTAAGCTGGTAAAATATGAAACCACACAAACAACATGATTTGACTCCTGATCAGACATTTTTGATTACTGTCAGTGCAGCCAATCATCTTTGATTCAGCCAACTATTTGCATCTAAACAAAATTATTAGATTATAGTCATTTGACAGACGCTGTTATCCAGAGCTACCTACATAATCGTAAGAAATAAAAGGATAATTACTTTGTGTAATTTAACATTTTTTCAGCTGAAATTGTAATTTGCTACAATAGTATGACCTTGGACATAAGTCATCATTGTGCTCTTGCTAAGAGGCCTGACATGCTATAGGTACCCAGCAGTAAGTATTGGTAGTTAGTGACTCAATATAAAAAGAGTACCATTTGGACCCTTTCTGTTGGGCACTTGGTTCTTGAACAAGCTCCTGCTTCTCCATTGTGCCTAGAACTTTGGGATCTCTGGGTTTGAATCCTAGTCAGGTCCTTTCCCTGTGGAGTTTGCCCAGTGTTTGCATGGGTTTCTTCCAGATACTTTGGTTTCCTCCCACAGTCTAGAGACATGCAGGCTAGGCTAATTAGAGAGTCTGAGTGAGTGGTGTGTTTGCCCTGCCATTGACTGGCAGCCTGTCCTTTGTGTCTCTCACCCAATGCATGCTGGGATAGGCTAGGGATCGGTTAGATAATGGATGGATAGAACATATCACAGCATATAGAAGCACATTACATTAAATACAGATAAAATGTATTTTGATGTGCTTCAGTCTTTCACTGCATTGATGGGGTACATTCTGTCTCTGTGGCAGTCTGAACTGTATTCTGTCTCTGTGACAAGCTGAACTGCCTCATCTGTCCAAAAGCTCTCCTCCATTTGTAATATTCACCATGCAGAGTCCAAAGGCGGTTTGATAAACATTGTGTTTCTTTGTCCATCTTTTTCTATAGATTAAACCCCTATTGTTGTGTGCGTTCACTGCCACTGAACACAGCCGTTTCATTTTTCTGCATCACAAAATCTCGGCAGGTAAGAATTTTGAAACCGTATCTGAAACAATAGAGATCCTTAATCACATTATGCACTTCAATAACTGAACTACTGAATAAACTGAAAAACTGAAATACTCATCAAAATTTAAATACTAATTAGAGAAATGTGTCTGTTTATCTCCAGTCTGACAAGGACCCAGTAATATTCTAGGTGAAAAGTTTCACGGCAAATTGTGTTAGTCATTTGCATGAAATTCAGGACACTTTACCTGATTTCAGGACAGCCTTTATCCCAATTGTCTGTGGTGTTTAAACATGCACATTGTTAGAAATAGACACTAATTATCACATATTGTTTGCTGTTAAAGCCTAAATTGCAAATGCCTGGGTTCATTCACTGATTTGCAAGTCAAATGGAACGAAGGAGATAGTTGTAATCATTCAAATTGAATGCTGAATACAAATTAAATGAAAGTCAATACAGATTATACATGACTTCCTCTAATTCAGCATAGCTTCCCCTCTTTATCTGAGCTGATATTTGTAAAAATGAGTGCCTTAAGTCAGTGTTTTCCTCTTATTTACCAATGGTGCAATTCATGTAGGTGTATAGGGGAGCACCAGCCCATGCAATTAAAAACCATACGGAAATACGATACACCCAGTGCATTGTGCGTTATGAAGTGTAATTCACTTACAATAACAACAGCATAGCATCTACTGCTTAATTATATTGTTCAAGTCCACAATCCTGAGATATAAAGAGTAACACACATGATGCCCCATGAACACAGGAAAAATGTAACCTATGGCCACTGTGAGATACAATGGTACTTTAGAATAACTTTATTTTATAGTCAGGTGTATATGTGCTAGGTATCTCCTAAATTATGATTCTTTGAGCTATCCAGATGTGCTCAGGTAAGACTCCCATTGAAGTATATTATACCTATTCAGTCTGGACTTAAGTATAAATCTGAAGCAGTATCATGAACTGCTAACATTTTGTAAAATATATTTGTGCTGAAATGTGCTTATATGGTGCCATGTGTATGAATTCCTATGGGTATAGTATATTTTTTTTAGTTGGCAGAAATGCTTAATCATCTTTGTGTTGGCCTAACCTTAGTTATTACAACGGTGTGCAACTATGTAAATGTGTCTGTTGTGTTAACGCATATGAATGTGGCATATGTTTTGATAAATATAGATAAGATTCTTTTGTAATGGAGCTCATATAAATTAGCATGTGATTTGTGGCCCTCCGTTGTGTGGTGGTGTCTGACAGTTTCTCTGCAGAAAATACATTATTTTGTGTTACTTAATCCATCATAAAGTGTGTGAAGACGTATGCATAATGATAGGCGCACACATTTATTAATGTAGACTTTCCCCTGAAGTCATATGATAATGAAAGGGATGAAATGGACTGGTTTGTTTGCGTGGATGGTTTGGTTAGCATCGATGCATGACTGGTACGTGTGGCTGCAGAAGAGGAGGCCACAGCACCTTTCTGGGACATGATTCCTGCACAGATTCTCAAAAACGTTGAGAAGAGCCTTTTGCTTAATACACATTTCATATACTTACACAATGTTATTTTCCCAAAAGCAAAACTGGAATCCATGATGTAGTTTTTTTTTCTTTATCTTTATCACATTACGTTTCCTGGAAAGGATCTGTTCCTCATCCTCAGCAGTAGACTTTATTCTTCTTCACAAGTTTTTAGTTTTTTGGTACATTTTAACAACTTTCAAACGTATCTTAAGAAATAAAAAAAACTAAAATATGAACTGTTTTGCATTGATGAGCGTTCAAACTAAATCATTATTTTCTTGAAGACAGAATGTGTGAAAGTAGTTCACTAGAACATGTACAGTATGCCTTGACTGTTTTTTCCATCCACGCATATTATTACAAGAAGGGAGAAATGATTCATATGATAATGAATTTATTCTGAAGATTTGGGTCCATGAGGTCTCAAATATCTATTGTTGATCACTTGCCTTGGTTTCCCCCTCCTAGGTTCTGAAAGAGAAGGAAACCATTTCTCATCTGGGACCAGCAGTCACAGTGCCAAGTTTATTTACCGAGGAGTCACATATCCGCACTAAGTCATCAGGAAATTTGATTCTCAACAGGTAAGTGCTTCATTTTTCTGTGCTACTGACATTTATCAGGGGAATTCCTGATCTGTCTGGTCATATTGTTTTATTTCTTCTCCACGTCTATTTTTCATTCAAAGAGGGCTTTGGCATGGATAGAGTGTTTATGGTTTTAAGCACTTTCAAACAGCTTTCACCAATTGAATGGAAAAGACCGTCCATGTTAAAAATGAGGAAATATAACACGTATGTAGGGACCGTCCATGTTAAAAATGAGGAAATATAACACGTATGTAGGGACCTCAGTTGAGCTTTAGCCATGTAGTTAGCTGACTATGACCAGCAGCCTGCCATGGACCCACATCTGACCTCTTCATGGATGGAGAAGTTCAGTCAACCCAGGTTCTATGAATTACTGTTGCCTTCCAATAAGAAGCCAGCCACCTACGTGAGAGAGAGATGGTGAGAAATAGATCTCTCATTTGAATAGTCCTATGGCCATGTCATGAAGAATGTAGCCAATATGTGTCAATTATAGAGAAAAGCAAAAGCTGTTGGCCAAGAAAAGCCCTAGAAGGAAGGGTGAACTGTGAACTAAAATTAGGCTACAAATTAATACACAACATCAGGATGTGAGCATGGAACATGTTTAATGACATTTTCTGTATCACTCATAATGATGTATCACTCATAGTAATGAGAATATGTATAGTGTGTAATAAGATGCTTGGAGATGTGCAAGTGCTGAAGCTATTATGGGGTTCTTATCCTACTCTGCCTACTGGTTAGTCTGAAGATTGTATTCTTGAGATTCCAGCTTACTCCAGCTTAAACCTGACGAAACTCCTGGAGAATAAAACCATGTTAAAACCGATTCTTCACTGCGTAGGACCTTCAGGACAGAGAGTATAAGCTATCCATTTTCACAGCCCGCCTCCAGACCCTCCTTAAAGTGAAGGTTCATTCAATGTTGCAAACACTTTGTAGAAATGCAATATTACAAAGCTGAAAGACATTTGTAACAACTGATGTACTAAATACCTCCTTCTTAGATGAAAATTAAGCTATCTAACTTCTTAACTAGGTTGTTGTGCTGTCTATAATTGTAACGAATGGTAACTTCCTAGCTTGTGAGCTAGTAATGATGAAGTTAATGAAATCCTTTTTAAGTCCTTTTTTGAGGCCATGAATTTTTTTTTTTCAACATTAATAGATCACAAGTAAATTCATTCAGGATTTTGACATGTATATGTTATAATCACAAGATGGTTGTGATTATAAGGTGTAGATTTTTGTGTTATAAGGTAATTACATAAATAGGACTGGATTAAGGAAGACTGCATGGCATGGAACCAATCGCTTGTGACTAATGTCAGGGAATGCAATCAATCAGCATATCTGTTTTTATCCATATTTATTTTCATCGCACTTCAGATCCAATATTAATATCAGTGAACCAATAATCTCACCTTTTCACAACAATGTGAACATGAAATGAAGTGTGATCATTTATACCCAAACAGCTTTTGATTGGTAGTCATGGTATAGACAAAGTATACATTCCATCCAATACATTCTCTTGATATATGTGCATGCATAGACTGTGCATGATATAATATTTATTCACTGACAATTAAATCTAAGTAATGGGATGAATAAAGTGTGCAGGTCTCCTTATTGTCTGCATACTGTTAAGAAGAGTCATATAGGTTCAAACCAAAATGTCATAATTTTCTGTTCCATTTCAAAGTTCTTGGGGAAACTCATTATTTTAGGGCCATGTTTTTCTTTTTTGTCTTATTTTCTTATCAGTATGAACATACCTGGGTCTTAAAGGTGAGATGTAGAGGGAACCAATTAGTGTGATTGCAAGAAACACACAGGAACTGCACAGTCAGCAGCGCAGGAAAGCCGGGCCCTTTTTAAAGGCCTGCAAGGAAATGAAAAGTAAATTATAGGAAAACTACAAGGTGCAAGGGGTAGGTAGGCAATTTCAGTCACGGAGGAATGCAATAATTATACAAACCACAACTAAACTGGCATCTGGTTAAGACTTAGATCCATGGCTGCTTTCATTTCTATTAAAATTCAGGCTTTTAATATTTTCTGAGGTTGCATGCACCCCAACGCTTTCCATTTTATTGAATTTATATTTATTTATTTGAATAATTGTTCACACATTCTTTCAAAAAATTTAATCCAGACAAGTAGTCATTTTGGCCATGAGTAGCAATGGACCCTTGGAAAAGCAAAATGATTTCACAAAAGAAGCAAAGCCTTCTTTTTTCCTGATGCCTATTTGAAGAGCTGTCTGGAGGTGAAATGGTCTTACTCTCTCAAAGTGGAAAAATACATTAGGAGTATATGCAATCCCACTGAGCTCACAAGGAGAGTGAATTTGACTCTTACAGACAGAGTGAATCTCGAGATACAAAGGTTCTTCATGTATTCCTATATTTCAGTTGAATGGTCGAAAACTCTATGAAGAGCTGAATAGATACTTCATAAGTAGTGCATAGCTCTCATTAGCACTTTCTAAACATTCATAATTGTGTATATCAATTACATAATTGACATAAGCATTTACGTCTACGTAGTGCTTATGAATGAGTTATACAGCTTTAATGAAGAGCCGTTCATGGAACGTGTTACTGCAATTGTAATTACCGTGGCTGCGGTACTATATTACGAGTGTTGCTAAAGAGGCACTCCATTATCATTCTTCCTCACTCGCCTGTGATCTCAGTACAGAAGTAAGAGTACACACTTTTATATACAGAGAGCATAGGCACAACTATAATACCTATATGTTACAGTACAGTAACCTTGACTTGAACTGGTACTTTTAATAAGTATCTTATAGGTGTTGAAGGGGCAGTGATACGTTTGCATGTTGGTAATATTGGTATGAAAAGAGAGCCAATCACATTCCGATCAGGAGAGCTGGGGGAGTGGGTGGTTGTAGCAGAATGTAGAAATATACAGTAAATTAGACAATGAAATGTCAAAGTTCAGAGTTCATTTATTTTGCAACAGTTATGAAAATGTACTTGTGTATATGCAGTGACCCCCCCCTCCCAAAAGAGAGAAAAGTATGTAGAATTTTCCTTGGAAACAATGACAGTGTTCTTGGCATAATGAGGTTTATTGGTAAAAGCACGGTACCTGAAATTAAATAGAGCTTGATTTGCATGGGAAGAGTTTGCTCTTTTCAGAAAAGGGCCAGTTTGGGTTTATGACTTGATATGGTTTGCCAGTTTCAGTTTCAATCTTTAAGCATCATAGAAGTGTCTAGTAAAAAAGTATTATTATTTATTTATTTATTTATTTATTTATTATTATTTTTGGTCTACTTATTGGTCTTCTGCTGCTGTAGCATATCCACTTAAGAGGTTTAACGTGTTGTGTGTTCAGAGATACCCTTCTGCATACCACTGTTGTAATGCGTGGTTATTTGCGTTACTGTCACCTTCCTTTCAGCTTTGACCAGTCTGGCCATTCTTCTGTGACGTCTCTTTAACAAGGTGTTTCTGCCTGCAGAACTGCTGCTCACTGGATGTTTTTTGCACCATTCTCTGCAAACTCTAGAACAGTGGTTCTGAACCCCAGGGGTTCGTTGATACAGTCTCAGGGGTTCGGCAGGGGTCAAGACACACACAGACACTAATCTCTAGACTCTAGACTCAGTCTCAGGGGTCCTGCCGAATCCCTGGGGTTCGATCAAACCCAGGTTAAGAACCACTGCTCTAGAACCTGTTGTGTGGGAAAAGCCTAGGAGACCAGCAGTTTCTGAGATATTCAAATCAACCTGTCTGGCACCAACAATTATTGCAAAGTCAAAGTCACTTCATTCATGTTCATTCTCAATTCTGACATTTGGTCTGAAAAATAGCTGAACCTTTTGACCCTGCTGTATATATTTCGTTTCTGCCACATGATTGGCCAGTTACATATTTGCATTAACAAGCTGGTGTATAGGTCAACCTAATAAAGTGCTCAGTGAGTGTATGTTATGTTAAAACATATAGGAAAACTATATACTTTTGTTTCAAATCATTTGCTCAAATTTCAATGTTTTTATTACATAATCTATTTTTGTTCTGAAAAACATAGGTGTCACAACTATTGGCACCCCTAATGATTATTGTATAAAAAGTAGGGAACCAGCATGAAAAAGCCATTTGTCATCCACCAGCTGTGAATTGTCAATTCAGAAGAGACTGATGACCATCACAAGTCTGGTAATTGATACAAAAAATATGGTTAAATATACCATTTTGCACTATGCAATAATAAAAATAATTTTAACATATGGAACGGTTGCAAATTTGCCAGGAAGAGGACGCAAGGGGAAGTGAAATTATGACTAGAAGAGAGTGCTATGGTCCACTTTTGGCCATACACACCATCAACATTTTTGGTGGCAAACAGTGGAAAGCATACAAAGAGAAGCATTTCATACCTACTGTAATGTCAAATATGGAGGTGGGTCACTGATGCTTTGGAGAGGTTTTGCTGTCAGTGGTCCAGAGATCAATGGCACAATTAATTCGGCAAAGTACCAGGTAATTGTGTCAGAAAACCTGGTTGTCTCAGCCAGGAAGCTGACTGTACTGTAGATACAGATTTTTCTGTACAAAATAAAGGCTTCGAAGTGAATCTGCTGATATGGAATGGTACAGTATACACAACAAACACAACAAAATGGTGGACACTGCAATGGACCATTATTGAAGTTACATTTCAGTTGAACAGTGTGCTCATTAAAACATTCTCTTGTCACTTAGTGCATTGCATTCACTGGCAATATTCCCATAAACAAATACAAAACACCATAAAAATTTTGAACAGAAGATCGCCAGAAGGCATGTATTATTTCTGCGGGCTACACATGCTCCGTGCTGGCACCAGAAAAGGAAAGCATATGTTGCTTGTTAGCCTGGGTGTACATAGCATGTCCTGTTTACTCAAGGTCTCCTTTGCCGCCACAAACTCCCAACTTTGTTTCTCAAGGCAATATGTCAGACTTCATTTAGCATTTGCTGATACGTGGATTGTCTTGTACAGCAAAAAGGCAATATTATTTTAAAGGGGCTGGGGCTGCTATCTGAGCAGCAATATGTCAGATTTACTCAAGAGCAGAGGCAAGTGGCAAAGGCAGTTTTACACACACACACACACACACACACACACACACACACACACACACACACACACACCACACACACCACACACACAGACACACACACACACACACAAACACACCCCCCACACACGCACGAGCGCACACACATTAGACACAGACACATGCACACACATTATACACAGACACACACATGCTCACACGCACATTATACACAGACATATGCATACACACACACACATCGCACACACGCACATTATACACAGACACACACATTATGCACTCAACACAACACACACACCTTATAAAAAGATGCACATACACATGCGCACACACGCATACAGTATGTACACATTATGCACATACACACACACACACAGCTATACACATGCACACACACATACACGGGTGCACGCACACACACATGCACACGCACACACACACACACACACACACACACACAATACACATATTCCTGGCACCCGTGCACACACATAATTTAGGTATTTTTTATTGTTATTGTAATTATCTATGTATGTGTATATATAGATAATTATTTTATTTTTAAAGATGCATTAATTTTATCTGAGACTTTCAGGGGCCTTGAGAAAAATAAATGATAAATGCATCTTAATATTTGTTTGAAAACAGGAGCATATGAAGACTTTCATGAAACCATTATATATTTATCTTTTTTTTCTCAAGCTGTCATTGCTTTTCTCTCCAATTATTCAATGGGGAACAATCATGGCAGTGACATTTTACAATCTGACCTTCTGTATTGGAGATTGGGCTCTGACTGCTTGAGTTCATTTCTCCCAGGAGTTTTCAAGCCATCACGTTCATATGATTTCACTTTCTGGACATGTCTGGATTCATACCCTAAGAAGATATGGTCATGCCAGATATATCATTTATTCTGCCATAATACAATTTATACCAATCAGGCCTTGAATTTTTGTATGTATATCTCTTCCACCAATTCTTTTTTTTCCCTAACCGGCATACCGTATATGATGTGTGATAATGTGTGTATAAATATATGACTACATTCCTGTAAGAAAGGCAGGAAGCCCGTTATTCTTTTTGGATACGGGAAGGCCTTTGTGCCTTTTCTTTTTGCCAGAGGAGCAATTCCCAGAAGCCATGTGGATAATGACGGCATCTCCCACTGTACCTGCAACAATTTAATTGGACAAGTCAGCCCAGCCAAGCATCTCCAGCTCATGACTGGGAGACATGAAATTCATTGTCATTACTGTCCCTGTCATTTTGCAGCGTTTTGTCCTGAGCGGGGCTGCTCTCACTCCGCTGAGCTTCCTACCTCCAGGAGGGGGGGATTATAGCCGCAGCCCGGACCGGGCCATGACTGAACCGCACTGACCTCCAGGGAAATCTTATATTACATTGATTTCACTCGCTGACATTAGTGCTTTTTCATTCACACATTAGCACTAATAATAATAATAATAATAATAATAATAATAATACATCATAATTTGTGCATATATGACTAAGAATGTGTTTACCATTGCTAGAATTATTCATACTTTTGTAAATGATATAATTATATAAATGAAATAATATTATATTTAATATAATTTTATTAATATAATTAATATAAATTATGAGTATGAGGATTATTATTTTTATTATTATTAGTAGTAGTAGTATTATTATTACTACTACCTTTTATAAACCAGATCTATTCCTAAAGTTTTGAACCTACCTTCTTAAATACAACATGCATACCGTATTATTCTACTATATGCAGATGTATAATATTCTAATAATACTAATTGTAGCTAATTCATTATTAACAATTCAAAATGCTAAAATTGCCATTGAAAATTAATTGAGCCCGTTAACTTCCTATGGAAACATTACCCTTCCAAAATGTCCTCCAAATTTGACCATGTTTTTTAGCCAATCAGGATAGTGCTGCGATTCCTGCCAATAGAACAATAGAATGCCGCCACATTCTGCTTGCAAGGCAAGCTACCAAGATAATCAAATAATAACCAAATACTTATAATAGTGCCAATTTCACAATAATATCACAAAAGATGGGCAGCATATGTTTATAAAATTGTTCGATTTCAGCATAATGTCCTATTAAAAATGCATTTAGCTATCAGTGTCGTGAAGTGTTATAGCAGCCATTTCGCTCTTTCATTCACTGTAATGAATGAAAGTTATTTTATTTTGATGACATCCATTTCTGCATCCTAACTAAAATAGTACATTTTAAATAAATATGGACAACAATAATACAGTACAAAATAAAAAGAAACAAACAATTATTATTTTCTGAACTTGAATTTTTTGAACTTGAACTTTATTGACGTTGTTATGGTAATAATTTTAATGCCTGATATGGAAAATGTATAATGAGGTGCAGTATGGGTGGAATAAACAGGAGACATTCAGTACTGTGCAGCTGTATAGGATAGCAGGGGCTGGTTCTGTGAGCAGTTCTTACATGATTCATTGATTTAATGTATTTACTTAGAAGATGTCCTAAAGTCACACAAAGACACACATATGCATGCAGACACACAAACATGTACGCTCACACAAACACACATACACACACAAGCACGTGTGCACATACGCGCACACATACACACATACAATACATATTCACAGACACACACACACATTCCTAAACACTCCATGGCATTGAAGCCATGCATGTTCCACATATGCCCAGTGAATCATCAGCAGATGTTGAGGTGTATTTGACAATCAACCGTCCCCATGATGCAGTCGTTTCATAGACCAAACAGCACCGTGTGACCTTACCGTGCAACATGCATCTAATATTCAGAGAGAAATGGGCAACCACAGTGTACGCCCTAATACAACATGGCAGTGTGTATACTTCTGCATATAATTCATTTTTAAATCTGCCCTTTACATTTATTTATTTGTTTATTTTATTTTACTTTATTTTTTCGCTTGTAGAATTGCTTCAAGCATGTCGTAGCATTAACCAGACTCTAGCCTCTAGTTGTTAGCAAATTGAGGCACATGGAACATGCTCTCCCGCTTGAAATGCAGAGATGCTCTCCCTCTAAGCCAACACGGAGGACTTGAACTTCCCTGGCATTAATAAACACAAAGTCTACCAAGACAGGAACATTAAAAGTGATTCATCAGCTCTATTGTATTGTAACAGTGGTTTTAACAGCTATAAACCTTTACAGATGGACATCTGTGGCAATCTCATTTTTTGAAAAAGCGTTTGTTCATTTGTCACATTTAATCCTTTTCAGGGAAATGACAAAATGTATGTGTGACCTTGAATGGATTCAGATTCAGATATCTTAAATGTCCCTCATGGGCAGTTTGCTTGGAGCAGTGTTACGTGTAACACACCACAACAGTAGCTCTGACTTAACAATGAATAGGATATACGGTAGGTACAAAATTGTCGAAAAGCTCATACTTAATGCTCAAATATTTTATCGTACAAATTTTTTTTGCTTTAATCTGTAAACTTCAAAGTAAGTGATCAAAGTTCTTTGTAAATATCTCGAGTTGGAATTTTTCACATCTTCTAACGAGGATCTGTGGATATTTTAAACAATTTTAAAATCCTATGTCACCTACGTTTTGCCCCTTTTTGTATCTGTTTCCAAATAAACAATGTTCAAACATGTCCTTTGACCTTTCTCTGACCCCGATGTCATGTAGCAGGTGGCAGAATTGAAGTGTTGTAATTGTATTTGCTCAGTGTAATATTTGAGCTCTGTTTAAAGAATGGAATCGGTAAAGGGTTGGAATGCTCTCCCGTCACTGTACATATCTCACCATGCAGGAGTGTGTGTGAGTGTATGTGAGCATGGAGTAGTTTAGCAGGAGTGTGTGTGAGTGTATGTGAGTATGGAGTAGTTTAGCAGGAGTGTGTGAGAGTGTGTGTGAGCATGGAGTAGTTTAGCAGGAGTGTGTGTGAGAGTGTGTGAGCATGGAGTAGTTTAGCAGGAGTGTGTGAGAGAGTGTGTGAGCATGGAGTAGTTTAGCAGGAGTGTGTGTGAGTGTGTGAGCATGGAGTAGTTTAGCAGGAGTGTGTGTGAGAGTGTGTGAGCAGGGAGTGGTTTAGCAGGAGTGTGTGTGAGTGTGTGTGAGCATGGAGTAGTTTAGCAGGAGTGTGTGTGAGTGTGTGTGAGTGTGTGAGCATGGAGTAGTTTAGCAGGAGTGTGTGTGAGTGTGTGAGCATGGAGTAGTTTAGCAGGAGTGTGTGTGAGAGTGTGTGAGCAGGGAGTGGTTTAGCAGGAGTGTGTGTGAGTGTGTGTGAGCATGGAGTAGTTTAGCAGGAGTGTGTGTGAGTGTGTGTGAGTGTGTGAGCATGGAGTAGTTTAGCAGGAGTGTGTGTGAGTGTGTGTGAGCAGCGAGTGGTTTAAAGGATGGTTGAAAGTGTTCCACTCCACTTTTAGTGAATCTAACACTGCTTGTGTGTGTGTGTGCATACATACGTGCGTGAGTGTGTGCGTGTGTGCGCATATGTGTGTGTGCATTCATGCATAAATGTGCGTGTGTGTGTGTGGGTGCGCATGCATTCGTGCATAAATGTGTGTATGTGTGTGTGTGCGCGCGTGCATACATGTGTGTGTGCGTGCCTGTGTGTGTGCATACACGTGTGTGCATGCATATTTTTCTGTGTTTGTGTGTATGTGTGTGTGCCCGCGTGCGTGTGTGTGTGCATGCATATGTGTCTGTGTGTGCGTGAGTATTTTTTGTCCACACTGTATAACCAGGAGGCGATTCTCTGTCAGGCCTGCACACAGAACAAGGGGGCTGCTGTGGCTTTAAGTGCACTCCTCGTGTGGCCGGAGAAGCCATCGCCGTGATCCAAAGTGACAGGGACAGATGTGACATATCGGTTCCGACACACTTCCATACCACCAGTCAGTGGCTGGGGGTGACTCACGTCCTCTCCCCTGGTCCTGTCCCCTCGGCTGCAGGACAGCACCGCGATGCTCCAGTGCACCGCGCCATCGCCCACACTGCTGCCAGGTATGCGGCTGCCAGGGCCCATTACCCTGAAGAGGGGCACCTAGCGCAGGGGACAGACCCCCGCAACCTGGGGAGGCCAGGATCTCTGGAGCATGCTGCAGGGACATAGGAACAGGTACCAAAAAAGACTGCTTCCCTTCTCCCATCCTCCCTCTCTCTCTCTTTCTCTTCTTCTTTCTCACTTTCTATCTCCCCCTCCCTCCCTCCCTCTTTCTCCCCCTTCTTCCCTCCCTCTGTCTCTTCTCTCTTTTTCTCCCCCTTCCTCCCTCCCTTTCTCTTCTCTCTCTTTTCCCTCTCCATTTCCCTCTCCATCTCTCAGTGGGGTGCCCAGTTTTTTTAGTGCTCTGGTATTTCTGCTAATCAGTGCTCCTTTGCACACAGTCACTGGGTTTCCAGTGTTGGGCTTTAATATTTTATAAGCCTTTTATAGTGTGTTGGGGTCCTTAAGATCTGGTAGCAGTGTAATACAGAATTAGCGTTTGCCAAATGGCCTTACTTCCCTTTTTAAATGTCATGAGCAGGAATTGCTTTTGAGGGGGGAAAAATGAGAAGCAGCTAAAAAAATGTAGTTCTCAAACACCTCATGAATAACCATAAGTCCATGATCTCTGTACATGACTGCCCCTGATGTTTTTATGGATATATCTTCTTTTTGTGGTCCGTTTCCGTTTTTTATTTTGTCACTGCGGCATTGTTGGAGCGGCATCAAATAATGAATATTTTAAAATGATCATCTGGAACATTTCTTAAAGGAAATATTCCTTGTTCTGCTTAGTCCAGTGTCTATTAATCGATATATCGTTTGTTATGTATGTAGACTGAACATTTCCTTCAAATTCCATTTTAATATTCTTTAAAGAAATAAGAACAGTGAGTCATATCGGAGCGATGACATGTAGGCGTAACCAATCACTTAGCATTGTCAGCCACCTTTGACATGATCTCGCATCAGAAAGAGCATTTCCCCAGGAAGTGAACATTAAACAGAACATTAACAAACATTGTCCCCTGAATATTAAAATGACTCCTTAACAGCGGAGATCCCAGGCTGCTCCCTGACACTGGGAGGAAAGAGGGAAATTGGGTACATCCATTCCCTATTAATTACACTCCTCTGAAGTCTCCTATGGTCGTGAGAGAGCCACTCTATTACGGGGATGTGTTCGCTGATAAATTAATAATCCGGGTTGTCAGTGGGCCCAGATGAATGGCTCTGGGTGATTGATGCTGTTTTCTTTCATAGGGCATGAATGTGATGTCAGAGCCAAATGTGTTATCAATGCCAGAGGACCTTTCCCTGACTTTCCGCCGAAAATGGATGATCGGTAGAACCCCAACATCTGTCAGCCCGTTTGCCGGGGTGCACATCATCATCCCGAGCTATTACCCACCATAAACAGCCACCTCCCCTCCGTATCGGACTGGGCGTAAGCATCCTTAGCGCTGGGTTTCAGCTCATGAGGACAGGCTCGGGCTCAGACAGCCGGAGTGAAGGGTAACCGCTCAACGCGTTCATACAGGAGGGCGTCTGCCTCTGGTCTCTCAGCAGCAAAGCACTCCGCCTGCTTCCTGTGGAGCCGGGTCAGGGTCCCAAGTGAAAAATGTAAAAAAAAATTAATGTAACTGAAAAGAATGTGGAACGCTTCATATATAAAAAAAATTTTGATCAGATTTCTTGTTTTCAGTTTAGAATCGTCTTCTTTTCTTTCTTTTTCAGTGTGTTTTTTTCTCTGCTTCAAATCTTTTTTTTTTTTTTTTTTTAACCAGAGGCACGTTCAGTCTGAAAATGTTTTGCTACCGTTTCTGGGTTGAACGATGTGTTTCCTTTGCCACAGGCTTTGAGGTGTGTTTGCTCCCGTTTGGTGGGTGTGCCGGGGTGGATTCTAAAACAATAATGACGTTGACCAAAGCTTTAGAGCCCGAATGGCCTTCTCAGACGCCATAGGAGCAAACCGTAGCTATGTCAGTCAGTCCGCCCACGGCAAGCAACATGGTGTTTAACCCACCACCGTTCATTTCCGTTTAAATGAAGGTTTTGATACATTTTATCAGGGCTGAATGACCCAGGTTTTAACCCTATTTTTAAGTGGCCGGGGTTTAGAATGGGGGGTTGTGATGGGGGTGTGGTTTCCCTTGAATGACAGGGTATGAATATCCGTCCAGTGCAGCCTTCTGCTGCTATAACCTATCCACTTAGAAGTTTGATGCATTGTGTGTTCAGAAATGCTCTTCTGCATACCAATGTAATGCGTGGTTAATTGCGTTACTGTCACCTTCCTGTCAGCTTCGATCAGTCCCTTCTCCTCTGAGCTCTCTCATTAACAATGCATTTCTGCCCGCAGAAATGCTGCTCACTGGATGTTTTTCGTACCATTGCAGACTCTAGAAACTGTTGTGCATGAAAATCGCAGAAAATCAGCAGTTACTCAGTCTACTCAAACCACTCTGTCTGGCACAGAGAGGAAACAATCATTCCACGGTCAAAGTGACATTTCTTCTTCATTCTGACATTTTGTCTGGAAAGCAGCTGAACCTTTTCACCACATCCTGCAAGCTTTTATGCATCTAGTTGCTGCCACATGATTGGCTGAATCAATATTTTCATTAACAAGCTGTCTACCTAATAAAGTACTCACTGAGTGTATATAAGAATAAGAATAATTGTGTAATTTTGCTTGATATGATTCGATTTGTTTGTAGCTGCAATGGTAGCTGTAAATATTGACTCTGATAAGATAACAGCTTTTAATAGGACTATGCTATGCTTGTGCAAGCTATTTACTGAAACTGGACAAATAGTCGCTTGCGAGCAACCGCTAATATAACCATGAGTATAACATTAATAAATCATGTCTGCTTTGAATAGCCGGGTAATTAGCTACAACCAAGTTATGTTGTACCATGAACACATTCTTCTCTTCTGATTAACTTGTTGGCTGCATTTTATTTTTAGGCTTTCCTTGGTTAACGGCAAACCCATTATAGCATACAACCCTCTCTTTTAAACCAAGACTGGGTTGAAAGATAAAGATCTGAAACTGGAAATGGAAGATTATGAACGAATGGAAAACATTCTAAACCGTAAACAAGAAATTCCAAAGTGAATGCATTTTGTCTGACATTATGTGAATCGTACTAATTGTCATACTATGTTCTCAATTTCACTTGTGTATATTTTATTTTTGGTTCTTTTTCAACTTTTTCATTTTTATTTCAAGCTACTTTTGTCCCCGACCTGGCTAAATAGTTTCCACTCGGAAGGATGCTACTTAATGCTGAATGTCCCAGGCTTGATTGGCTGATGACAAGATGAATAATTGACTGACTGTTTCATTCATTCACAAGCGGCACATTTGTTCTGATGACATATAACAGCCTTTTAGTGCTTATTCAACTTTAGAATATATTTCTACAAAACAAAACAAATGAGGCTATGAGGTAATTCAGTATGGCAATTATCTCAGGTCTGAGGGCATTATTTCCAGTTAAAGAATGTGGTACACCCATGATACATTCTGAAAGAAACCCAGAAGATAAGTCTACTCAAACACTGGACATTTCATAACCTTGGAATTTGAGATGTTGAGGTGGTTTTGAGATATTGAGCTTTAACTATTCAAAAATGACTCCAAGTAGATACGTCTTAACATTTTTCCATACTTGTCAACGGTATTTCTGTGTAAAATGTCTGTGTTAACAACATATTTGTCACACTAACTAATCACTCAACTTCATCAAAAATGTCAGAACCTTACGATTCTATGGTCTTGAATCGCGCAATCCACATACGAATTGCCTCGCTCTGTGATCACTGTTCCCGCGATGGTGTCCACGGACACGTCCCTTCCATCGGTGTTAAATGGACTCTCTGTGTGCGTGTGCTTTAGACTGGAGAACATGTGTAAGCAATGGTGTGAGCCGCAGGACTGACTCCGGAGCCCAAAGCGGCAGAATTAATCTCCCGGACGCCAGCGCTGACAGCAGCCTGATTATGGGGAGTCTGCCGGCTGCCCTGGTCACACCCCTGAGAAGACGAAAGGTTAATGCAGATGTCTCGCAGTCTTCACAACAAGGGGTTCCCAGACCCAGCCACAAGCCATGGGCTCTTCATATTCCCCGTGCCCCTGAGAGAAGGTGGCCATTTTGTTTTGCATTTATTTACTTAATAGACACGAACATTGTGGGGTAACTCACAAAGCCGCAAGACTATTTTGGTGGCAAGTACCTGCTGGAGTGTATGAGAGTGAGGAGACAGAATAAGTCACCTTTGGGTGGAAAGGAAGGTCCCCTGGCCACCATTCAACACTGCTGTCCATGAACACATGCGCAGTGGTGTGATCTTTCTCTTCCATACAGAGGAGAACTATAAGATATGGCATTGGTCCTCACTAACCGTGCCATTTCCTATGTCCAGCTTGGATGGTAAACACATATAGGGTGACTGCTCTTCCCTGACGGGGAGTGGGCAAATTACAACATGCAATTCAATACAAAAGAACAACTCAACCGGCAGCTGTGACTATTGTCCTGGCCTTTTGCCCTCTAGTGGTAAAAAGTTGTTCCTGTTGGAGAAACTTGCTCAGTCAACTGGACGAGGGGTCAAATTGACTTCTTCGCGGGGTACACTCCCATGTATGTTTATTTTATGGGTACTGCTGGCCCAGTGGTCTGCAGTTGTTATTTTATATCCAAATTGAAACAGTAACACGGTAGGTTGTACTAAATGTGCAGGCCTATTGGTTTCACGTATATTTTCTTTGGTTCTTGATAACATGAAAGATCAATGTGTGTGCAAAGAGAGAGAGCAAAGAATTCACAGATTTTTGATCATTTTTAATGTCGGTCTAAATCTTTAATCATTGATTGTTTTTTTTAAATTTCTTTTAAGAAATACAAACATACCGTTATCCAAGAAATATGTCCTAAGACAGATTGGCAAGTAACGACAAAAGGTCTAGCTATGATGTGAAAAGTGTACAATAGCAAGGTGAACTCATTTTTCAGAACACAAAATAAATGAACAATGTGAGTTTACATCACTTAAGGCAGTGACGTTAGAATCCTGCCTAATTTATAACACCCATTTGTAATAATAAATATCAATCCTGAGGTTTCACATTTTTTTTCCATCGGATTTACAAATAACCGATAGTGCAAGCAACTGACAAAAATAAATGAGCTAATCTAATTGCGACTTACTGCAGATATTAATTCATCAGGGGACCAGGGAATGTGGACAGATACAAATTTCAGCTTTAATTATGTATGGGAGGTGACTAAAAGCAGAGGACATCAACACAACTTTTATTATTTCACTGATTCCTGATTAAAAAGTTATCTTGCTTTTTCTTAAGATGGTATCCATGTTTTTCAAAAGGGATTCGGTTCTTCTGTGGGATATGGAAATGTTTTATCATGAATAAGTTAAAAGATAATGCATGTCGATGCAAATTATATCGTTTCTGGCTAGCCTTTTCAGACCTTCCTGGCACCACTGTTTTGTTTGTTGCTAGTTTTAATGTAGCTGAAAGCTCAAAGGGGATTCCAGACAGACAGACAGACAGACAAGTTTGTCAAAGTCTGGGAAGGCTTTATTAAAAGAATGACAGGTATCTAACCAGAATGCAGCCGTATTGATCTCAGAGCAGTGGTCTAATTGTTTTTTAGTGCGCCAGACGAGGACTTGATTAGTTGATTGATTAGCTTGATATCAGTTGGCCTCCTTGTCTTCCACTGCTCTTAGCCTCCATTTTACAAAACAAATATCTGACAGCGATGTAAGAGTGACCATCTGTCATTAAACAGCTCACTTACAAAGAGGAGCTCAACCTGGAACGGGGGCTGGTGAGAGAGACGGAGAGCAGCTCAGCTCTCAGGGCTGGCGTTGGCGGGTGACAGGCTGACGCATGGCGTATGCCGCAGCGAGACCCTCATGAAGTCCCGCCGTCACGGCGTGAGCAGAGGAGCCCACCGGCCAGGCGACCTGTGAAATGACAGAAACGTGTGAACCAGTCGAGTAGCAGGGTGACGAGGAGACTCCCACTCCTCCGACCTTGCCTTTGGACACGCGGAAGGAGGAAGACAGAGGAGGAGAGAGACTTTCCCTGGTGTGAGGGGAGTCAGAGGGGGATCGTTGCGGGGTGATTTGTCACGTCGGGCGCTGGGAACGCCTGCAGCCGTGTCCTGGAGTGGACTCGATGCGTGTGGGATGCCCTCTATCCCTGTCTCACGGGCTCAAAGGGACGCTCAATGTCACGCAGGAAAACATTCCAGGGCCAGATCCGTCTCTCATCCCTGCTGTACCACTCCAGATGAGTCCCCTTCTGCGGAAGCTCTCTGTGCCAGCACAGTGCAGTCAACTCCCTGTGAGTCATCACAACACAGGGAGCTGGACCTGGCTTCCATGACCTGAAACTGCCCTCCTTTCTATTGTTCTATGTACCATTTAGTAACACATATATCAGACACCAGTTAATAACAACATCAATATATATATATATATATATATATATATATATATAATTATTATAATTTTTTTTTTGTAATACAGAAAAAATGGAATGAAAAGTTCCGAAAAAGGTACAAAATCTTTTACCTGGGGTGGCACCCTGTACGTACATAAAATTGTACCCCTTGTCAATGGATTGGTAATTAATTTGTATTCTTTTTGTGTGTAAAAAAGGTGCTTATCTCTATCCAAAAGAACAGTATTGTACATTTCGGAAATGTGTTCCTTGAAGAACAAATTCATAATTATTTCTGAGAGTGTACCACTTTTGAATTATTTGAATATTCTTTTTCATTCCTACTAGATGTACATAAAAAGTTCTCAGACAAAGCCTTAAAGTGAGGCTCCACATGCCTCCTCACCCCCTTTTTGGGCGGTCACAAGATGGCTGTGATCGGGCCTGCGTTTCACAAACAGCTGCTGTCCTCAGCCGCTCGCCTGTTTATTGCCTGTAGGAGAGCCGAGGTTCCTGCGCTACTCAGCCTGTCATAAATGTTTAAAAAATGCCCTTTGATAATGAGTTTGTCATTGTTTTATTTAGAAATATCACCCAGCCCATTACGGTGGCAGGTATTTTTTCAATCGATACACAACATCTTATTAATAATTAATCCTTTATATGTCACCGCAATATAAAAAGAGTCTGCGGCCCAAGTAGAGGGGCAGCATTAAAAGCTGATTTATTTTCCGGCGGCTGAGGAGGTATTTGTGGGAGCCTGGGCGAAGGGTTCGATGCGGAGGGAGACTGGGGCTGGCCGGGGACCTCGGAGAGGGAGATATCTGCGAGAGGTGAGTCCTGTAGCTGTCTGTCACCTCTCTGCACGGCCGGGGTAGGGACAGGGTGAACGTGGCTGACCTGCAGCAGTTTTCCCCACTTCCTGTTTGGTGCGAAGAATGCAGCCAAGAGTGGAGTCCGCTTGTTGGTTGCCGAACATTAGCCCTGTGGGCTGCCAGCGCAACTGCTACAACCACATGGACTGGCCTTGTGAAGAAACTAAACAAAAACAAACTGAAATTTTTCCTCTTCACGTGGGAATTCCATCATTCCATCATCGGACTCAAATGTGAACTTCAATTTCATCTCATCAGAAAACAAAACATCTGACTTATAACAAATAGCATAGGTGGCCTTTTTTCCATGCTCATGTTAAGTGGGATTATTCTCAGGTACTCTTCACATGTTCAGTATTCACATAAGACTTTTTTCGTAAGGTTGCTGGTGCCTGAGTGGTCAGAGGGAGTTGCTGGTGTGCAATGAGACATGGGCGTGCTTTCCCAAGTGACACTGACTCTGTCTATGACTGCAGTCACCGTTGGCTTGGTCTTTCATACCACACCATGAAAGGATGTCCTCATGCTGCAACACCTACCCAACAGCTCAGAATGAAATATATTCTGATATTTTTGTAATATATTTGTAAAAAATATATTAATAAATATAAATGTAATATATCTTTTATTTGGTCTAATAGCATATGTTGACAAAACATACAATCCTACAGTTTCATTAAAAAATCCCCATCCACTTCGTGTTCACTGTTATGGTCAACATACGGTATATGGCAAAAGAGACATTAATTAATTAAAGTTACTGTCCAGAGCCATCATCAGCATTGTCAAGATCAAAATTGACCATTTGGAGTGGCCCTAAAAGTGCTATTTTGTAAATGGAAAATACAGTGGGTTTTATTTGTATTGTAAACACATCGGCCCCCCGTTAAACCTAATGCCGACCCTGGACATTGCTTTCACATATCAGTAGTGCTTGTCACATCAGCATTACAATGTTCATTGAAGAACATCCTGTGGGTTTGCAGGAAGGAAGCAGGGCAATCTGAGGACCACACCTACTGGTTAATTGGGCACACACCTGGATTGCATGAGGAATCAGTCCAGGATTTAAATGTGCTTCTTGCCACCATTGGAGTTTGACACCAGGGAAACCTCACCTGATGAGAGAGAGCTGGGTGGTTTGAGGGACAAATCTGAAAAGCTGTGTTTGTTTTGCTTTCGTTTGTCTTTGTTGGTTTAGTTTATTTTCGCCCGGAACCCGTGAGGTGGAAGGCTGAAGACGCATTTGTTTTGTGTTAGTGTCGCTCTGTGCACTCCTTACAGTACAGTGCAGGACCTGAAACTGCTGCATCTCCCTCCCATGGGTGTCACACGGCATATGATCCATTTGGGGCAGAAACCCGATAGAGATGGTCTCGGCTCAAGCTGAATTAACCATCGGCTGAATTGTGGTGGTGGTGGTGGTGGAGTGTACCATTTGGTCTGAATCTGAGTCTCGGCCAGGCCTGCTGGTGGAGAGCGCTCATGCACCTGGGTTGTGTGAACTAATCAGCCCCTGTGCTTAAAGGTGTGCTCCTCTCCACAGTATAGGGGCAAGATTTGGAGAACACACTGAGCCATTTTGTGTTGGGGGTTTATTTTTTTGGTAGAGCACAGAAGGATGCATGCTTTTTGACATGCTGGACTGATTGATCATGCACTCCAGTGGGGCAGGTGAGTCCAGTCCTGGCGGGCCAGTGTGTATGCAGGTTTCTGTTTACCCTGGCTAAGTGAGCTAATTTGCTGTATACACTTTTAGATTCGATCACATGAAAACCATATCACCTAGCGGCGCTACTGAACTCCACGTCCTGTGGGCTGCAGTGTACTGCAGGTACTTGCTTCAACCATGCGCTACACCGCCTGATTTCACTAATTAGCTCATTTGAACCAAGCAGGTTCAATAATTACTGAGATCAGGTGGTGCAGCACACAATAGGATACAATAGGAAATACACACTGGCCCGCAGGACGTGGAGTTCTGTAGTTCAGTAGCGAGTTCATATAGGGACTGTCATTCATGCATTTATCAAGAAATGTGGATAAAATTTCAGATGCCATAAATGTTAGGGCCAAGTAATTAAGGTCAGTGGTTGGCATGAAAACCAGAATGGCTTGATACGGCCCTCGTTGCCCACCTCGGCTTTAAAGGGACACGCACAGCTTTAACCAACCATCAAACCTGCAAACCCAAACTGAAACATGCTAGCCAACGAACATAAAAGTAGCCAATAGTAGTCAATCACACCCAATCTGTACATTCCCCTGCAGGGATGTCCAATTAAGAAATGTGATGTTGGTGTCCAGACATCCAAATTTAGAGGAACATGCTCCGGGTCTCGCCAATGACTGGATTTAACATCAGCTGTGAGGCACGGTCTGAGTCCTGTCATATTTCTCTCTGCACTCCTGACAACACATTCAAATCTTTGGGACAGTCAAGGCCATGTTAGACTTCAAATGAACTGCGGAACGACCTGCAAATAACAGTCGATAGAGAGTTGCCTCCCCTTGTGACTTCTGGTGGAAGACTTTTAACCCCTCGTTAGAAGGGAGGTGTGAAGAAAGCATTATCTATGATCCCGGTGTTTCCAGAATGTTTAAAAAGGTCAATATGCTGATATTTTTGACAGCACTTGACCTTTAGTGAAAAAAAGTAACAAAACCATTGGAATTGAAATAACTTCCTCTTTGTTTAGTTCTGCCACATAATGTATCACACTCGAACGGCACTGTCTTTCTACAGCATCTCCCTCGTGAGTGACTGGACTGTTAAACCTTCACATCCATCCAAAATCAAAAAAGATTCCATGGAAATGAGCGGTTTTGTGCTTTCTGTGGGTCTCCATCTCAGTACATATCTGTGCTCGGTAAGGAACACGCGAAGCCCCTCTGTGGCACAGTTGTTACACAGAGCATGGAAGGCCCTTTAGAGCAGGCTAATTACTGCTAATGGTGGCCAGGTACAAGGAAATGTCTTGTAAAATAAATTCCAAATTTCCTTAAACTATGCCTATTGTCAGTGTGCAGTGTCAGGTGAAACAGGCTATGATCACATACAAATGACCAGGGACAAAATAGGATGTCTTATATTTATTTTAAAGTATTAATATTCACCAGCCTGGTTTCTGTGGCTGTGGGTGTCACTGGATAAACTCCTTCCAGCTGCGATTGGTTGGATTATTCCAGGCCAGGTATGCAATCAGAGAGCATATGTGATGCCTGCCACACACTTCCTGAAAGTGCAGGCGTTCCTTACCTGAACTGTGGAGATCAGCGGAGATTAACAAGGAAACGGCTGTGTTTGAATACCTAACTTTGCTCTCATATCACATTCCTCCTTTCTGACAGTGAAATATACAGAACATCAGATACTGTGGAAAATAGCCTGTATCTAACATTGTCCATAGTATGTGCCAAAGACAGGCCAATGGTCGATAGAATATACTTACGTTACTTTCCCTTAAATCTGCCCTAACCCACCTAATTATCCAAATCATTTACTCAGTTGTATATCTTCATAAAATTAGACATTACAGCTTGAAATGCCACAAGTGCCCTTCATTAAAATATCTCACTGCCATATGTTTTAGAAACCACATCACTATGAAGGTATATAGCTAATTAACTCATTTGATCAAGCCAGGGTAACCATCTGTCGCATTAAATCAGCACACACAGCTGTCTCTCAGCAAGTGCATTCGATACTGCTTCACAAACGCACACAGATACAGTGAGGTCTTACACAAGGAGCAGGACATCTTTCACCTGAAGTTAAGGGCATTGCTGTTTCACTGCTGCTACTGTTGTCCTTGTCTAGGTACCTGTGTGGTCTAATATTGACACTGAGTAATAACAGACTCATTTACTGGAAACAAAACAAAAAAAAAAAATGCATGGCTAGAGTGTCTATTTATTATTATTAAGTATTATTCTGCTTTAAAACAATTTCACTGACATCAAATTTAGAATTGTTTTGCCCCAGACATGAGAATATACACAGCACTCACAAACACACACACATACTCCTAAAATCATTGACTATTTATCGGGTGCTTTCCTGTCTGATAACTATTCCTCCGTGCATGGAGTAGCAGCAGCCATTGTTGCTTTGATGTTGTTTGGGTCTCATGAATCTGGTCCTGTTCAGTGATTAAGTCATCATACAGCCTCCACCCTTCCCCAGCTCCCCTTGGTTGCACTCTGAGAAAAAAGGATCTTTGGCTCGACTCCACAGAGGAACTGTTTTTAGTTATTTATGGAACGCTCCATCATAGGTGTGAAAGCTCCCAGACAAAGAACCATTTTGCCTGACAAACTCTAACTAGATAGGGTTCTTCTATGGTATAACAGGGTTCCTTTGAGAGTGTGTCATCACATCTTTACCCAGAGTAAGTGCATTTGTAAGAGCAGGGTCATTGCTGTGAGACAGTGGCACATTAAGCACAGTAAACACTGTTTCAGAGAGACACTATAGATTTGAATGACAACATAGTACACAATAAATGACTGTGACAATTAATTCTTCTGTCAACAGGTAAGAATCATTTGACAAGGAAAGGAGGGGATTTTATCATCAACATGAATGTTCCCGGAGTATTAGAGGGTAGGATTTCCTGAACCGTTCTCTCTCCCTTTGTTCTCCACTGTAAAGTGGATGTGATTAGCAGTGGGTGTTCTTCTGTATACCTTTCTAAGACCCGGAGAGCCTTCAGATTTCTCTCCTGTAATATAACCACGGTGCTACACGGATCTTCTTTTAGCTCAGTAACCATGGCATTGAACCGCAAATATCAAGCACTCCAACTGGCATCAGATTTAATAATCGTGAGCACAAACTTATGAGTTTACATACTGCTAAATCTCAGAACGAGTATATGTGGAGTACATTGTTTTTGGTCCTTTGTGTTCACGTTTAGAGAGGCTAAGATTTGATGCAATGCTACTAGTCCTGCTTTACTGGTGGTCTTCAGCTGCGTTAGGAATGCCCAAATAACACACACATGCCAAGTGTGCTGTACTCACAATCTTGCCAGCACTAATTGAAGAACAGGTTGCTGCGACAGTGTTTATGACTGCATAAATGAAACCACTTGAGCTATATTTAACTGGTAATCATAATGCACATCAATAAAGAAATCAGCTCAACCTGGAAAGTGACTACTTCTTAGCCCAATGCTCCTCTCGACAAACTCAGAAATGGCCGCTTCCTTAATAATAAAAGTACTGTTGTCTTTTAACTGGCAACACACACCTATTTCTAACCACTGCACTATCCACACATACAGGCCCAGAGTGTGTGGTCACTGTCTCTGCTCCTCAGAAGCACCCATGCCTATACTGATGGGAGATTCTTACTGAAGCTGACCCAATCAATCTCCTTTTTTTAAACACACGGTATATTTTATCAAAGAATTATACATTTTCCAGTCTGCTCCTATGCACAATATGATATGTATTAATTCCTGCACAATTTGTGGTTCTTTGGAAATAAGTGTTCATATAATCTTTTCTTTTTTGTTTTGTTTGGTCAAAGGATGATTCCAGGGGAAGTAATTGTTTTTAAAGTGGCGGTACTACATTTACCTCAATCAAGAATAGGATTTTATCAAGAATAAAATTAAACAATTAAAGTTCTCTGCCCATTGTAAATATTTTGATAAGACATGTAATCAATACAATTTAATGGGAAAACCTGACTGCAAGTGTCTTCTCCTGAGCACACTGGTTCCATGAAGAAACGCCAGGTGTCCTACAACTGAATGAATATCATCTGTTTAGTTTGGCATTCCACATAGCATCTGTAGCTGCAGCCAGCCATATTTTTCAGCTGGTCCAACAGAAATCCTAACATCCAGCTGTTGAACCAGCCCCTGTTTTTTTTTTTTTGAAAGATTACCTTTATTCCTTTTGTCTTTAAAAAAAACCTTCTGTCTTCGCATGTGTCAATTAAATCAACAAACAATTCCTAATGTGTGAATCCGGTAAAATTAAATATTTGGAGGCTTTTGTCAGATGGTGCATCTTTACGCCGCGCTCCGTGTCTTTGACATTACCGAGCTCCACTGTGGCGAGGGGCTTTGCCCCAGTGCCTGGTGGTGTGGAGCGGTCCTGTGCATCCCAACACTGCCAGCTTCTCCCCGCTCAGTGACAATGATGAATGCAGAACATGAGACACATTAATGCAGGGGATTCTGGTCAATGTCAGCCCTTTCTTCACTGTGTCAAGTTAAACAAACAAGATGGAGGCAAAGGAAATGGTAATTGCAACCTCCTGAGATAAGGCTCATCCTAAAGCCCCAGAGAGGGGGTGGGATGCTGGAATGCACACGCAGGTCTGCAGTGTGAAGATGGCTGTCCTTTCCGAGGACTACCAGTCAATTAAATAATAAGGTTTTCTCTGTTTGGTAACACTTTACTTGAGCTTCATGTCATTAAGCCAGCATTATGTTGTCATGGGTATGGCATAACACCTGTCATAGCCGGTTATGACAGCATATTATAGTGTGTATTATTGCGTGTCATAGCTTGTGCCAGCTTTTGATAGTTATTTTGAATTCTGCTTTGCAAAATTGGTTTCATACATTACAACAGTTATGACATGAGTATTGTCATGAGCTGTTATATTCCTTAATGGCATGTTGCTTATGGCAGCATTCTGTAGGCTTTATAGCATTATAGGGTTATGGTTAGGGTTCTTATCAAATGGCCATAATGGAAAAACATATAGATTACTGAGAATTAGGTTCATTAAGTTGGTTTACAAAAAAAGAAATTTGATGATCTATTTGCTTATATACAGGGGTTTGAGAAAATAATTGAAACACAACAGGACTTAAATTTTGCAGTAATTGAATCCCAATTACAAGTTGGCTATAGGTGACTGATAATAATTTGAATAGCAATTCACATTGTGTCAGCGATAAAATAGGTCTGAAAATCACCTTTGATATGTTTCCAAACATAATTCCAAAAAGGGCAAATAGTTGGTTCCTGAAATTCAGATGCGTTATTCACAATATCTGCAAAACATATTTAATATGGACAGGGGAATTGAGTCAGAAATTATGACAACATAGGGCAAACATGAACAAAGTGTATCTAAGGAACAATGGCCACAAGTCAAAGCTGATTAATATGGACAGCCAGAACTATCCACAGGATAGTTGGCAAACACACACATACAAGTATGGCCTCAAAATTAATCACAGAATTCAGAAAA
Organism: Conger conger; assembly: GCF_963514075.1. Lineage (NCBI taxonomy): Eukaryota > Metazoa > Chordata > Actinopteri > Anguilliformes > Congridae > Conger > Conger conger. The sequence continues at coordinate 21,335,767 of NC_083776.1, forward strand.
CACCTCTGCAGCTTTAGTTTACTTTATAGGCCACTTCTTCTTCCACCCTTCTTTAATTTGCTCAGTTAAATAATTGTGTTAACTCTTCATGTAATAGTATGCAATATAGCACAATGAACACAATGGGAACAGGGGACTTTTAATATGCATGGCATGCCTAGCTCTTTGTGAAATAATGTGGCTAAGTAATACCTGTAAACATGGAAAGCAACTAATTAAGACAAAATAACCACTTTCTGGAACACACAATTTCTTGAGAGCAGATTGCATGTGACATAGGGAATTGTTCTACATGAAAATATGATTAAACATTATTTATTGAGGAGCAATCTGGTAATATACACACCTACAACCTCTGGAGGCATAATGTCACTGCAAAAGATTATTTGTGTGTTTTTTTTTTGTTTGTTTTTTTTTCATTCTTAAGCCAACAGCTCACCAGAAACCTTTACATATACTGTATATAAGTATCTATAATAGCAACTGTCTGTGTCAATCAAAAACATACAGTAAAACTGAAATGATATCAACACCAACGTTTTTGTTTATGTCTTCTGTGAGTGTGGATAAAGATCATGGAATCATCCATCTCCCAACTGTGAGCTGAAATATCACGTATCCTGCAGTGATGACGTGAAATGCACTGGCACTGTTACTCCAGAAGTCACAGAGTTACAAACCTGGGATGCCATGAAAGACTAGCGTGCATCATCATTAGTGCACCTCTTTAGCAGAGTGATCAGGTGTTGGTGGTGAAGCAGGATTCATTGATAGTACTGGACACAGAGTCTTCCTTCCCTAGAATCACAAGATTTACAATGGTGCAGCCAGGTAGCCAGATATAGTATCATAATGATCCCGTTGACTCTTTCTCCCACACCCACACAACACAATTTTAGAAAAAATACAGAATACAAATACAGAAACAAAAAATACACACCCCTTCAGCCTTACAGTGAGAAATGGCTGCAGACTACCTCATCATCATTTTACAAATTTACATGGTAAAACTTCTCTACCCTCCAGTGAAAACAAGTAAGAAAGGAAAAAACAGTAGAGGCACAATCCTTAAATACTGTAGAGAACAAAGTAGAGTAGAGAACCTTAAAAACAAATGACAAAATCGCTGGTACTGTGCAGAGGTCCCGTACAAAGGTCAGGTGTGCGACAGAAACAGTCCAAACTCACCACTTCTTCAGAATGTTCTAGACTGTAATATTTAAATGATAACGGCCTATCAGTGTAATTAAGACTCTGGTAACACACACGTATAGTGGTTTACTGGACAAACTATGACTTTGCTTCTTTTATTCAACTGAACGCTTAATTGGAGTCCACTTCCATTTACATATTTATGTTTGTTCTTTTTCTTTTTAAATGGTTTTAAATGCTAAATATGAATTCGATCAAGGTCCTTGGTGTCAGATGAAACACAAATCAACAATAAGCATGCATAAATATTCTGAAAGCTTATTGAGTAGGTGACCATGATTGGTTCTTGGCAGTGATATTGAGTCACATGATCTTATTATGCTGAATGGGATGGAGTATTGTATTTGATGCCGGGTTTTAATTTCTGTGTCTGTCTGAGCACTTGGTGTTTTTATTACGATTAATTTATTACTGGTGGTTTGCCGGGTGAGCCACTTGCATTTATAGAGTAATAAGGGAATGTATTAAATGTTCCTTGCTTCCAAATCCAGTTTGAATTGAAAGCATGAATCAACGGGACTGATTAAACCATACACTCTCCGCCTTTTAACCATGCTTAATTTCACAGGATCTATAAATAATACAATTATTGTCTCATGCAGGCTCAAAGTAAAGATTTTATATGTTTGGTTCTGGAATGATAATAAAAAAAGGCCATTTCATATTTTCCAAATGTTTTCAATTGTATATTTTGTGAAATTAATTTTCATTCTAATGCAATTAAGTGAAAGAGAACCTTAAGTCTTTTGGATTTTCTTCAACTCAGTCATGCAGTTATTGCAATGCAATGTTTAATGTGTGAAAAAATAGTCTCAGATACTGCAGCGCATTCACTTTTTTTGTGACTACTTGAGCTGAATTTATTTGTAACCAGTCATCCATTTTCAGACATGCAGTTTGAGTTGACCAATAAATAATACTGCAATATCAAATTTCAAAGTCTGTTGGTCTGTTACAGCATACTGGTGTAACTACAGCTTCACATGATATCACATGAGATTTTTTTCATATCTGAAATATAATGTGAAATGAGTTTTAGTGGCACTCAGTATCATTGCCATTGTAAAAGCAATACTTTCATAGAAACACTTGATTTCAGTGTGTTCAACCTTAACTACATGTATGTGGTGTGCATGTATTAGCTAGATAAATAAATAAATAAATAAATAAATAAATAAATAAATAAATAAATAAATAAATAAATAAATAAATAAATAAATAAATAAAGATAGCTTTAAAAAAAAAAAACACAATATATATAAACAATACATGTAAAAATAACTTTCCACTGAGCTGACAGTATCTATCATTCCTAGTATAACCATTAGGGCTCTTCTGAAATAAGCAGGATTCTCCCAGAATTTCACATGCACTTCTGAAAATAGAAGTCTGGTAGTATTTTATTTGTATTTTGCAATTGCAAAATAAAATGCAACTAATGTTGAGTATTTCTTGAGGGGGCTCTTGCAAACCCTGTCACATCATGTACCTGTGTACCTTCTGAGAATTTCACTTGAAAAAGTGAACAAACAAAACAGAACCTTCTGTAATGAACAAATTAAACCACATTAACAACCCAATTCCATAAC